>NC_061106.1:40204334-40231834 GCF_015104395.2 Macrobrachium nipponense
TGAGTGTTTTTTTAACTGAGTCTTTTTTCATTTTTATTCTTTGTATTTTACAGCCCTGATGATGAGACATGTAGTCTCGAAAATTTGGCCAATAAATTTAAAATGCTACGATGGCTGTTTGCTGTTTTATTCCTACTGAATCTGCGGCGTTCTAGATGCCCCGATCTTCCAGTATATATATACTTATATGTGCATGCGTATGTGTGCATATGTAAACAATACTGCAATCGTAGTTAAACCATGATATACTGACCTGCCTGATTGTGCCATGTATCTCTCTCATTGTCTGATTCTAACTGTTTGCATTAATGCCCTCTTAACTTGATCTCTCTCAAATATAGGAAATTTAGCCGCTTATTCATTCATGTTCATGTTCGTCAGAAGTAACTGTCGTGACTACAAAGCTCTTGACCTGAAAATGACTCTCCATTTCCAGATGATGGTGAAGCAAAGATCCGTGGCACTCCTGGTCATCTTCCAGGTGGTGATTGCCTCCGCCGCTCCCTACAGCCAAGATGGAAGTGGATCTGCCAGTGCTGGTGCCTCCGTAGGCAGTGCTGGAAGTACCGATTTTCTGTCCTCTGGAAGTGATAGCTTTGGATCCTCAGGAGGTTCTGGCTTTGGAGTTGGATCTTCTTCTGGAAGCGCTGGATTTGGATCTTCTGGAAGTGGCGGTGGTTTTGGATCTTCTGGAAGTGCTGGATTTGGATCTTCAGGAAGCTCGGGGTTTGAATCTGGTGTCAGCTCCGGTTCTGGATCTTCTGGAGGTACTGACTTTGGATCATCTCCGAGTTTTGGACAAGCCTCGGGTTCCAGTTTTGGATCTGCTGCAAGCCCCAGCTTTGGATCTGCTGGAGGTGCTGGTCTTGGAGCCACATCAGGTGCCGGATTTGGATCTGCTGGAGGTGCTGGTCTTGGAGCCACATCAGGTGCCGGTTTCGGACCTGCTGGAGGTGCTGGTCTTGGAGCCACATCAGGTGCCGGTTTTGGATCTGCTGGAGGTGCTGGTCTTGGAGCCACATCAGGTGCCGGTTTCGGACCTGCTGGATTTGCCGGTGTTGGGTCCGCTGGAGGTCGCCCTACACTTGGATCAGGTGGTTTAGGCTTCAGCAGTGAATCAGAAGAAGTTGGCCTAGGTTACAGCGTAGACAATTCCAGAGAAGATAACTCCCGGGAATATGGGAACAGACCACCACGTTTGTTTTGGTAAAGAGTGTGAATATATCAAGTTATGCCCTATGGAATAAGTGAGTATTTTTGGAACTGAAGGTTAATCATTTTAACCTAGCCGTGTCAAGGACCTGTGCCTTGCAGTCGGTCATTCTATATAAATCTGTTGAATGGTTTTGAAATAAATGGTCTAAGTTATGGAAGAAAATGTTAATCTATTTATCACTGAAACCAAGTTTTCCTTATGTCTGTGAAATACATTTTTTGTTTTCAGTAAAAATGGTTTTACCACTGTTTGTTTCATTAACCATTACTTTAAAGAACTAAAAGTTAATGCAATGCATCCGCGGATTCATGCTGTCTGTAGAGGTATTAGTCTGTGTTGTATAGTCACCATGACCAGAGTCAGAAACATGACCAATGACTCACGAAAACTTGGATAATATAGAATTCTGATTCGTTCCCAGATCAAAGCCTTCTTCTCGAGAGGACTCAGAAGATGGCGAGCCATTACCCTTGCAACATTGCACCTTTTGCAGCAATTTATTTATGCATATGTATGTATACTGATACACACCTAGAAATGTAAAATTAGAGCACAGTTAAATATTCACTGTATTATGATAAAGAACAAAGATTGTTAAGAAAGAAAAATACCGTTGGTCATCTGTAATCTCTGCTACCGAGTCCTTCACAGAAAATATTCTACTACAAAATATACATATGTATATTCAAATCTGTATTTGGATCTGCCCCATTTAGAAACCAATTTAATAAGATGTCTGATTGTACCGAGAAAAACCTGTATGGTGTGATTGTACTTACAGAAAGATTATTATTTAATAAAATGGTAAGAGATGCAATGTGAAGGAGATTTGCATATATGAAATGGAAATAATAAACTAGATTCTTCATATTTAATTTTATAAACAAATATTTTCAACATTCCTGATAAACCAAGCGTGAGAAATGATCAGAATACAAATGAGTAAATGTCAAAAATAGTATTTTCAAGGTTAACACCTGGAAAAAAAAAGAAAAAAAGATAGGACTGGAAAAGCAATTACAGTCGGGGTTAGCGGATTCGAAGGTGAGTGGCGTTTTCTGGGAAATATGTTTTTTTTTTTTTTTTTGAGTAAAGGAGTTCTCTTGTAAAATACAGTAGTTATTAGAAAAAAATTAAAATTACTTAATTACTTAACTTCTAGTTTATCTTAATATCCAGTTCTCTTTGATGCTGAAAAGGCTACAGGATAATCATTAAATGCACAAATAAGGTCTAAATTTAGATAAATATGTGAGACTAATACATTGCAAAATATCCAGATAAGTATTTGTGCTAACCGGTTTCATCGCACGCACAAACATAAATAGCTAATTATCTATCTATCTATCTACCTACCTATTTATCCATCTATCTACCTATCTATCTCATCTATCTATCTATCTATCTATCTATCTATCTATCTATCTATCGATCTATCTATCTATCATCTATCTATCTATCATATCTATCCAGGCTATCTATCTATCTATCTATCTATCTACTATCTATATATATATGTATATATATATATATATATATATAGATATATATATTATATTATATATTATATATATATATATATACACGCTATATATATATATATAGATATATATATATATATATTGATATATATATATTATAAACTGGAAGATATGCATGAGGGAATTCTTTGAAAATTAAAAAAAAAATACATGAGATAAATAGCATGAAAAAGTAAACAGGAGAGAGAGGGAGAGGGACAAGGAGTTACAAGGATTACGATGTCTCAAAGACTTGTTAGCCCATCCGGGGAGACATCGTGTGCTCACTTACCCCTGGGAGCAGGTTTTACTGTTGAGAGAGAGAGAGAGAGAGAGAGAGAGAAGCAGAGGAGACGAGAGAGAGAGAGAGAGTACCAACCCGTTTACTTTTTTTTTTTTTTTTTTTTGCACTTGTCATTTCGTTCTTAACGTGTGTTCGTATTCTGAGAGGAGCGTTCATTTGGGGACGGATTGCATCACGAAAGCGTCCCTTAAGGACAGATAAAAAACGACAATAAATCGAGTCTAAAGATTGAGAAACTGGGGAATTACGTCGGGTCGCGGCGTAAGAGTAGTACTAGCAGGAGGCGGGGCAGAACTTCATCACTATAAAGCAAGGACGTAGGACTCCTGCGCTTCATTCGGAGAGCCGCCAAGTTACTTAGAGTTGATCTTCGCCAGGAGAAAAATAGCAGCATCGTAAGTCTCGTAGAATTTGTATAATGTCAGATTAGCTTTAGTTTACGGTATATTTGCTACAATCCATTTTCTTTATATAAGATCTGTAGTGTTCATTTTCTTTGAAAGTTGGTATTCTATTCACAAAGGGAAAAGATGCTTTGGGGAGTTCTGTGTGGTAGAGAGTGCGTACAAACACACACACATATTTACATAAATTTGAAATTTTAGATATTAAGCCACAAATACCTCTTAGTATCGAATTTCCTCCACCTTGGGTATAAGCCTGACGTCCAAATCTTATATTATTTTAACTTCACGTATCCTCCCTATATCTATGCATATATCCTGCTCATGGTACTACATGACTTAGATATCATTCATTTTGGATATAAGTTATTCCTCAAGGTAAAGGAAATTTGATAATGAGATCCATAAGTGGCTTAAGAATTAAGTATATATAGCTATATATCGCAATTCGATATATGCTGCATATCGGGCCTAAGGGCCAGTAATCATTACCTTTCGACTAAGATGTCTTTCTGTGAGGTGGCATAGTTCTCCTCTTGTTGGGATTTAGGGTATTGCTTCTCTTAATGTTCCTTTTTTTGAGGTTAAAGTCTGCAAATCGTTCTTCGAATTCTCAGATATTCAAGAAAAACATCCAATAGTGTCTCATTCAACAATAACCTTGATAAATTTGTTAGACGAAAGTAAAGTAAATTAATGAAAGAGAGTATGTCTGAACGAAGTTTTCTTCTTAACGGTTCGTTATTTAAAGAACGGAAATTAAATATATACAGACAGTTACTTAATATCAATCTAATTTTCTAAGATGGCTGGATATCATCTCCATCATTACAGTGGAATTTTATGTGTACCTATAAATGCTCCAGCATATTAAAAGTACAGACCGTCTCAGTGAATCGAAAACTAGACTAACACTTTAGTACCAACCAATATTGCCAACCGCAGGGTATTGCCCTACACGTATGGTAATTTGACCAAATATTTTTGACCTTAGGGCAATATTTTTATGTGCATGGTAATTGTAACAATGCCTGTATTGATCAGCATCTTTATTAGTATTATTTCTTATCATCACAACCTCAGAATGTTGTGTAATTTCTTGTCTTCCGTAGGATGCATAAGGTTAGAGGGGTTGGCATTACTGGTACCAACATATTTCAATCCTTTTCATTTTCGAATCGCAGATGGTGAAACAGAGCACCTGGATCATCTTCGGACTTCTCCTCCTCTGCCAAGTCCTGCTGACCTTTGCCCACCATCATTACGGGCAGGGAGGGGGACATCACGACGATCACGCGGACGATGGCTACGAAGGGCATGAACAAGACGAAGGTAACGGCGGTCCTGGGTTTGACAATGGAGATGATCACCATTAGTACTAATAGAACTGAGAAGTCTCCAGACGACTGAACATATCCTTTGGCGCCAACTTTGTCTCTTCGTCTTCTCCTTCTTCTGTTTTTCTTCCAAGTCGAATGAATTTTAAAGCTAATTTTTTATCTTGATCTATTTTCGAATAAAAAGTTAAATAAAAAAACTCACTCCAGATGTGTTTTTCTTAACATTTCCGAGATTCTTGAAGATTCGCATTAAACTTGAATCAGGAAAACGAAGTGCACTTGAATTCCCAACGAAAAACAGATGAGCTTACTTCATTACAACGCGTATTGTCAGCAATAATAATGAAATAATTTTATATATATATACATATATATATATATATATATATATATATATATATATATATATATACCTTCTCTTTCCCACCGTTATCCCTACACTAAGGGGTCGGTTGCCTGATGCACCATTCCTTACAATATCAGGCTTGGTTATTATTTGGTAAAGGGGTTTTACGACTGCATGCCCTTGCTGTCATCTAGCACAGATATTGGCGGTGGGCCTAGCCTTTGACTAAAAAGTCCACCTGCAAGGCAACAGTTTCCACAGTTATTGGTGGTTGGCCTAGCCTTTGACTATAAAGTCCACCTGCAAGGCAGCAGTTTCCACAGTTACTGGCGGTTGGCCTAGCCTTTGACTATAAAGTCCACCTGCAAGGCAGCAGTTTCCACAGTTATTGGCGGTTGGCCTAGCCTTTCACTATAAAGTCCACCTGCAAGGCAGCAGTTTCCACAGTTATTGGCGGTTGGCCTAGCCTTTGACTATAAAGTCCACCTGCAAGACAGCAGTTTCCACAGTTATTGGCGGTTGGCCTAGCCTTTGACTATAAAGTCCACCTGCAAGCAGCAGTTTGCAGTTATTTGCCGATTGGCCTAGCCTTTACTATTAGTCCTGCAAGCACATTTCCACGTTATTGGTGGTTGGCCTAGCCTTTGACTATAAAGTCCACTCAGGTAGCAGTTTCCACAGTTATTGGTGGTTGGCCTAGCCTTTGACTATAAAGTCCACCTGCAAGGCAGCAGTTTCCACAGTTATTGGTGGTTGGCCTAGCCTTTGACTATAAAGTCCACCTGCAAGGCAGCAGTTTCCACAGTTATTGGCGGTTGGCCTAGCCATTTGACCTAAAAGGTAAGATGCAAGGCAGCAGTTTCCACAGTTATTGGCGGTTGGCCTAGCCATTGACTAAAAAAGTAAGACTGCAAGGCAGCAGTTTCCACAGTTATTGGCGGTTGGTCTAGCCTGTGACTATAAAGTCCACCTGCAAGCAGCAGTTTTCCACAGTTATGGCGGTAGGCCTAGCCATTGACTAAAAAGGTAAGACTGCAAGGCAGCAGCTGTCCTTATAGTCGCCTTTAACAACACGCAGGATCTACGGTGGTAGTATTCTTACACCCCTACCACAGGGTGGATATATATATATATATATATATATATATATATATATATATATATATATATATATATATATATGTATGTATAACTGAATCACGAAAGTTTGGAACGTGATAAATCCATAAATAAAGTATAAGCCACGAAGGAACTGCAAGATCTTTCGACTCAACGTCCTTTACTCAGCAGATAAGTTGCTTATACCTTTATATATATATATATATATATATATATATATATATATATAGCAGCATTCAGCAGGGTCCAACAAACACATAAAAAAGAAAAAAGGCCATATTTATTAGCAAGAGACGTTTCGCACATTATCTATGTGCATCTTCAATCTGTAAGAACAACATAAAATACGTTAAAGTTTAAACAAACATAATATTCTATATAAAAAAGATTAAGTAATAAATATGGCCCTTTTTGATGTGTTTGTTGGACCCTGCTGAATGCTGCTTGATATCTTCTCCTGGAATCCTTATATAATATATATATATATATATATATATATATATATATATATATATATATATATATATATGCCAATGTAATAAATAATCTTTTGTTTTTTTGGCGTCTTTCTATTATAAATTTTGTTATTAAACATTAACACCATTATTCAGTAGTAGGATATACAAGTGATAATAGGAATATGATATACACCTATATATACAATGACATTCATAGAAGAAAAGGTCCAGTTTTGGGAAAAAAATAACGTCCCACCCGTAAAAAAAAAAAAAAAAACTCTTGGTACGGGCTTGTATAAACCTCCTTTGTATATGACAGCTTGACAATCACACTTATCTCTTCCCTCGCATGTGATACTAAAACCTTGTTCTCTTACTCCCACCTAACGACACGATGAGAATTTAGATTTCATCTCCGTGCCTGACGTACCAAACTCTGGATTTCCCAGTTACCTTGCTGGTGTACTAACTTTTCCTAGTTCCAAGCGCAAAATACCGGATGTCTCATACGGATTTAGCGGACATGAGTGATGGGGTAGCTTACAGTTTAGTTGGCCAGGCCGCGCAACACCTTTAGCCCGGCCCATAATCACTCCGCCACGGTAACTAGTTCACGGATCCATGAACGAAGAGGTCACAACTGAAGCCACGTTGGGTATCTATTTCGCTAGAAACATTCAATGTGCGGTAAAAAAATCTTATCATATATTTTTAATCTACATCATTATCAAAACATCTGTATGGAAGTCAGCCTTCAGGAGATTATCGTGCATAAAACGATTCTGTAGCACGGAATGTCTGTAAGAGAAAAAAAAGAGATAATGAAGAAAAATAACAATGAAAAATAGAATTGTTATAAACAAATACACATTGTATATATATATATATACATATACATATATATATATATATATAGATATATATATATATATATATATATATATATATATACGCGATCCAGCAGGCTTTCCACTATAGGTGTATCCCTGGAAACCTGGATCGTGTACATCCACTGAGCCGAAACTTATGGCCTCTGATATATAATATATATATATATATATAATATTATATATATAATATATATATATATGCATGTATATATATATATACATATATATATATATGTATCCACACACACACACACATATATATATATATATATATATATATATATATATATATATATATATATATATACACACACTGAGTGGCTGCATACATCGTACAGAAACGAAATATGTTCGTGGCTACTAGAATGAAATGATAGGTCTATTCTATAAGCATGTAGGCGCACAATTGCGCAGACTATGACATTCTGCAATCAGGGTGTAGTAAAACGCTCAAAATGAACAAAGACCCGGAGGTCAAATAAGGGCATTTAACGTCATTTGAGGGCTACCTCTTAATAAGAATTTTACTGGCATTGGGTAAAACTTCAACGACTCACAAGTTGTCATTTCGCGTTGGTTTTCGAAGGTCAAGATTGGCACCTCTCCATGAACTGTGTGGCCAGATGCAAGGTTACAAGCAGAGGATGAAAAAATGACTACCTTTAAAAAAAATTATATTGATTTCATAGCCTGAAACTAATAACGGAAGGTAATTTTTTTTTTTTTCTATTTTTTTTGCACATCAACAAAGGTGTTTTGTGAGGACATTTGCTTCAGGAAATAGTGAAAGTCCTTGGAAAGAATCTTACATTGAAGTGTTTTTAGTTTTTATTTTTTATATCCCATCGAGCTTATTCCTGCACCAGGAAAACTCATAAAATCAAATAATGATTTTGACAGTTAAAAAAGAAAATCTACCTCATTCAAGAAACAGTATATTATAATCAGCTTCGTTTTCCTCTTCTCTGCTGTGTATATTTTCTTTACTTAAATTTCGAAACTGATAAACAACGTGATGGAAAAAGCTCTGTTACTCTAAACACCGCCCCCCCATCCCCCCATTTTAAAGACCTTCACACTGGAAAGTAAGTTTCCTGTGTTTTCCTGTAAAAATGTATAGACCATGAATATCTCAAAGTCCCGTTTTTGTTGGCTCATTTGCTGGAAACTAATATACATTTCCTTTTAATGAGCACCAAGTCATAACCTTTACTGCGCATGGAAGTAATTATTCCGTTTCCGAACAGCATTCCCAGACTATTATGAGTTTTGGAACACTGGCTCAAACTACTATACTCGGTTTTTTTTCCATCTGTCCACCCGTCTGTGGTGTTCGCGTATGGTAACACTAAGTCCCGGGCTTTAGATAGTTACATTCAGCTTACATTCACCAATAATAATAATATCCTATTTCGAATATTAACAGTGTAATTCGCATACGGTAAATTATTAAAACACTTTTCAGTTGCAAATGTACACCCAGATATCCTTTTATTTACCTAAAACGTACTCATAGCGGAACTTTTTAAAGCCCAGGACGCAGTGTTACAATGCGAAAACACCACAGGCGGATGGACAGATGAAAAAAAAAAAAAAAAAAAAAAGTATAGTAATTTGTCCTTAGAAAGGACTTCAATATCCGTCACTTCCATTTCTTTACACAAACTTTCAGTTTACCAGGCAATAGAATAGTTTTATCCATTCTTAATTCCATCCTCTCCGTCTCCGTCTCTTTTTTGTTATTCTATTAATTATTATGCTAACTGTGTCATCGTCCTTCTCCAATACCGTTTCCCCCGGTTTATTACGGAACCAGAATGTGATTTGTCAGCATTTCGCTCATGAAACATCCCAGGAAACAAAAGACATTAGGTCCCGTGCGTGCTTCGGAAGCAGAAAGCCTCAAATTGGCGCCTTCTGGTTTCTTAACTGAATAATGGCGTCGCTATTTCTGCTCGTCATCCGCTTGGGAAGTCATTTCGTCTGGGAGGCTACGTCAAATTCCCCGTGCCAGGTCAGGGAAGAGTTTTTTGTATCATTCTTTTTACCCGGGAGTTATCAGGAATCGCCGAGGACAGGTGTGGGTGACAGGAGCAGCAGCAGCAGCAGCAGTAACGCCCACTGGTATAAAAGGAGAGCTTTCCAGTCAACAGCAACCAGTCGGTGTCTTACAGCAACGAAAGCAGACTCCTCTCTCTTCCCTTTCCAGAAGCTCCAGCCAAGGCAAGTAGCTGGAAGATCTTTTCCACTGTAGTCGCTATTGTTAATAGTGTTTCAAGAGGTGTATCCATACAGGTAAAAATGATAGTACTAATATAAGGTCGAGACGCTATAGGACCTAGTAGGGCTGATAATTACATTCTCGAAACTTGTGGATCAAAGGTACCGTCATTCCGAGTAGTACTTATCAGTGGTCAGTGATGAGAGAATGGAATAGTCCCGTGCTAGACGCCTGCAAATCTAGTCGTGGAGTTGATCACCAGTAGACTATCGATGTTACACACAGAAAATTTATCTGAGCATTACGTTTTGTTATGTACAGATTATCTGAGCATTACGTTTTGTTATTTACAGATTATAAAATTTTTGTAAGTTCAACTCTAGACCTTTGCTTTCCTAAAATACATCGATAAGCATACGTTTCGATATCTAAGTTCAGCTCTAGACCTTTGCTTTCCTAAAATACATCGATAAGCATACGTTTCGATATCTACAGATTATAGGATTTTTGTAAGTTCAACTCTAGACCTTTGCTTTCCTAAAATACATCGATAAGCATACGTTTCGATATCTACAGATTATAGGATTTTTGTAAGTTCAACTCTAGACCTTAGGATTTTTGTAAGTTCAACTCTAGACCTTTGCTTTCCTAAAATATATCGATGAGCATCACGTTTCGTTATCTACAGATTATAAGATTTTTGTAAGTTCAACTCTAGACCTTTGCTTTCCTAAAATACATCGATGCGCATTACGTTTCGTTATTTACAGATTATAAGATTATTGTAAGTTCAACTCTAGACCTATGCTATCCAGAAATATATCAATGCGCATTACGTTTCGTTATTTACAGATTATAAAATTTTTGTCAGTTCAACTCTAGACCTATATGCTTTCCAGATGAAGGTACTCGCCAACCTGAGCATGACTCTTGCCTTCCTCGTCGTCGTCCTCGTCATCGGCATGACCTCTGCCATTCCCTGGGGCACAGGAAACGGTGTTGCTAGGCCCGGATTCAACGTTGGGGGCTTCGGTTACGGAGGCGACAACAGCCGAGAGGTCGGTTACGACAATTCCCGGGAAGATGTAGGTTACGGACGTAGGTGGTGAGCACCCAGATACGGCCGTTGCTTGATCAAGCACGCTTCCAAGACGACCGCTGGAGACACTATCGGATAAACGCAGCTGATTTTCCTATGATTTTGGTTTTATTTGTTTTTTCTTTGTAAAATTTTCTACTACTGTTTGTCTGGAAGTAACCTTCAAGATATCGATGTCTTAACCTACAATAAATTCTAATTTCACGGTTTTATGCTATTTTTATTCAATGTCATCTGCACAGGATAAGCAAGTCTTATTTATTTACATTACTTACAATTTACATCACCTACAATCTCTGAGATTGCAAGTAATGCATATCATGTATATAATATATGGTAAAACTGCCAGCAGAATCAATAGATTCCATAAAAATAGTTGAGAAGGTTAAGCAAACTTTGCTGGAAAATTAGCGCATGCGCAATGGTGGTACTAAAAGAAACTTGTCATTCGAACTTATCACTTATTTATTTTATGGTGGCAAGACATGCAGCTTGTGTAAATAGAATGAACGAACGTTCTGGAGCTGCACACAGACTTAAATTATATATATATATATATATACATATATATATATATATATATATATATATATATATATACACGTATATATATATATATATATATATTATGAATAATATATCACTAGATTTATGGCACTATACAATGAACACAGTAAGCTTAAGTTTTCTGAAAGTTCAAATAGTTTGACGATATGAAACAATTCTTCTCCTCTCTCTCTCTCTGCCTCTCTCACTAATCTGTTCTCCTGTCTCTCTCTGTCTCTCTCTCTCTCTCTATCTCCTCTCTCTCTCTATATATATATATAATATAATATATATATATATGTATAATATATAGTATATTATAATATATATACATATAGAATAAACAAACAACGGCAATTGGAGAAACGAGCACAATCGGCTAGCCTATTCAATTTTCGAGCTGTACTAAAGCGTCAACCCGAGGACCATACACGAGAGACTAGCTTCGCCAAGTGTCCACCGTCCTTGGCACCGAACCTCGATATCCGGACCATCTCTCGATTCCTCGATCATCGTTTTCATTGTGTCGTGTCATGTCGTTTATAGTCTTGCAGAGTTGCGTTCGGTCTTGTGTTTGTCTATCTTGTAGTTACATTGGCGACGTTCTTTGGTTAACGAAACACGAAGGTGAGCTTAGGTTTCGTTTTTAGTCAGGCAATTTGTATGCATTGTGGAATTACACTCTGGTTAGTATGGTGTTCCCGTTAGCCACTTGTTGGATATCTACATTTTACAGACAAATTTGTATATTTTTAATGAAGAATCAAGTGGGAGAAGCAGATCTTACTACTAACGACCGAGAGGCCGATTCGACGACTAAACACTGACGAAGAATTTGGGTGTAGTATACTAATGCAAATGGTGAGTATTTCTGGTTATTGCTTTTGTGACTGCAAGCTAATCCTCCCCCTCCAGGGGCGAGGCCCCTGGCAGGGGGAGGATGTCCCTTCTGACGTACGGTAAAATTTACCGAACGTCAGGAGGGTACGTTTTTTTTATTATTTTTAAGCTTGGTTAATTTTGCTTTTAATTAAAACTCTTGTCACTTAATATTTAGGTACATGTTTTAACTACCTTTTAAACATTAGTTTTTCTATACCCTAGCAAGCAAAAGAGATTGTTCTAAAGTTTAACGTAACATTTATTAACCTTAGCAAGCAAGAAATATTTTCTCGAGTTTGGCATAACTTTTGTAAAAAAAAGAATTAGTTGCTCCAGTTCAAATTTTCTTTGAATTAGGGATGACTTAAACGAAACTGGCTTTTCAACTACTATCTTTGCAGGTCTGTTGAAGGGACTTTCCAGTGAACAAGAAACTTTCGACGATGAAAAAATAGTAACAAAATCATAAGTGTTGCCCACCATCACCTGTGCTGTAGAAGGGGACATAATTATTTTCCCGAGAGCTGCATATGGCTTCCTGAATTTCTGAATCTTGAACGCAACAATTTTGAGAGGCCAGCTTTGGAGCAACAACATAGTACTAGCAGAGCTGCTTAAACACAACACTTTGTGGCTACCTAGCCCTTGGACCAACACCAATATTTACTAGTAGTGCTTCTTAATGCAACACTTTGAGCGGCTGCCTAGCCTTGGACCAACACCATATTACTAGTAGTGCTTCTTAAACGCAACACTGAGTGGCTACCTAGCCTTGGACCAACACCATAGTACTAGCAGTGCTTCTTAAACGCAACACTTTGAGCGGCTGCCTAGCCTTGGACCAACAAGGAGGTTTTCAATGTAAATAAATTCTTGAGTTTTAGACCTTTACTTAATTGCTCTTTATCCCTTTTCTAAGAAAGGTTACTGGTGTTGATAGATTGAGCTTTTAATCATTCATTCGTTACCAGTTGGTCATAAGTTTGTCAACACCGTTATAAATATATGGAAGTTGAGGATATATATTATATATATATATATATATATATATATATATATATATATATATATATATATTACGTTGAAAGGTAGCAATTAAAATAATGGTAAAGTTCAGATATACCTTTAACTTTAGATTCAGGTGAATTATCAAAGGTAAACTAAAAGAATGCACATGGCTTATGGTCGTCAGGATAACTAGAGTGTTGGTGATAATTAGGAATTCAAATAGTTCCTGTAATTTGATTGTCTCGAGGATTGGTATGTGAAAGTTGAATATTGGAGTATGAAGTACAATGTACTTTAATCCTTTCAAAAACTTTGTAAAGAATGAAATTGGATCCAAAGTATAAAGAGCTGATGCATTTAGACACTTTAAAATTTTGCTAAACTGATCCTTTACGGTTTTGAGTTAATCATCATTGGTTTAATTACGTTTTGGCCGAATATGATATGCTCTTTGCCTCCATGAATTTCAAGAGGATTTTACGATCTTAAGATTGTCCTTGATTTATCAAGTTACGTTAACTAAATTTTCATTGGTAACTCAGGAATGTTGTTGAAACTGATTAAGAAAACTGTTTATAGTATTACATGACAGCTACTGTGTGTTGACAGTATTCACGATTTTTTTTTTTTTTTTTTTTTTTTTGTGGGGGTGCCGGTAGGCTGAGATACTGTGGCTTTTGAGCCTGTGTATTGAATAAGGTTTGCTAATCGGATTGATAAAGTACTTTTGAGACTATTAAACAAGGGCTACCCATCGAATTTATAAAGTACTTTAATTAAAATGACTAGTTACTCAAAGGCACTGTTTCAGGAGCCATTACCGAGGTTAATCAAGGCCAGGAAGTTTCTTGGTGTTAACTACAGCAATGAGCAACTGTACTGGAGATTGAAATGGTTAAATATGAGAGTACTAGTCCTTTAAGGTAATTTGGTCATGGGGATCCAAAAGAAAAAATAGCCAGGTAAAACTAGAGATTACTTTCAGTTCTCAGGTTCTTGCAGTCAAGACGTTGTCGTGGAATAATGTGAAGGTGCGTCCACACTGTCGAACAATGTCCGACGGACAAAAATTCTTACCAATTAGCAATTGTCTGCCGGTCTTTGCCTTGTGGGTAGAGTAAAAACACTGGTATACAACCTCATCTGGTACCACTGTTTGTTGCCAGATCCACGTTCATCGTTTCAACGCTTATGACGTCATCCTGCTTCGCCTATGGTATGGTAACAATGTTTGTCCGTCGGACATTGTTCGACCGTGTGCATGCACCTTAAAGGTTGACGATTAAAATACTAGATGTTCAGGGAAGTCACGTAAAGCCGTTGGTCCCGTTGCTGAATAACCAGTGGTTCCATGCAACGTAAAAAACATACAAACAAAATGTACAGATAGCCGTTATTTTCTCTTACTCTAGACTTCATTTTGATAACGTCGTAATTATTAGCTGTTGCAAATGATGTAAGAGAATTTTTAGGTTGCTGGGAAGAGAATTTGCATGTGAATATTATTGGTATCGGCTCTTCAGTGAATTTAATGTGTGGGAGGAAACAATTAAATGACCAGTTAGCTTCTGAGGAAAAAATAATTAGATTATTACAGTGCATGACCATAAAGAAAATAATGAAGACTTGCCTTCGTTGTTTTTAACGTAATTACTAAAAGTACCACGATAGGTTTTTTCATTTTTTTATATTCTGCAATAACGCTGCTTCATATGTAACCAAACTGCTTCATATCATTGTCATAACTGTCATAGCTATGACCTATTTTTAGCCGGGTAGTACTACAGTCTTTGTATCAACACAGTATGCACCGCCTTCTGGAGATAACGGCGGTAAAATGGGACGTATTTTATGACAGCTCATGGCATACTTTGCTTCACATCGCTGGTCACCTTCGTGGAACCATGATGTTGCAGGATTTGTGCTCTCTCTCTCTCTATCTCTCTCTCTCTCTATTGATCTTAACCCTTTGCCCTCAAGTGTTGCGACAGAGATCTTTCCTTCGAGGTGTGGGTGGGTATTCCCTTTTCGAGATCCCCCCCCGGGATACAGAACAAAAGGATTCATCAAACATGAAACATGGTTGGGGGTGAGGGAGGGGGGGCGGGCCGTTGTTGAGACGACAGGATAATAACAAACTATAAATTACGAAGCTTTGACACGACTTCGTCTGAACGAATTCTGGTTAAGGTAAAAACTGAGATATTGTAATTTGATAGTTAGCCAGAACGTTATTTTTTGTCTCGTGCATTTGTCAGTAATAACGATAGTATAATAATAAGAATATCTGAGGTACGACACTGGAAAATAATAATGATAATAGCCATGGACATCAGTATTCTGGTGCCTTGCAATACGTGCAATTACTTCATCAGAAACAACAGTCTTTATCCATAACATAGATGAAGTCCATTACACTCGCTGCATACTTTTACAGTCTTCATATTTCCTGCATTTTTTTTCATTAAGCTTAAGATTAGCTCTTGATATGACCACTGCCAAGAAAATGAAAAAACGCGATTTCGAACTGAACCATCAATTTCCGCTGTTAAATTGGATTTTGGTATTATTCGGCAGATATAGCAATAAATAGCGCTAGTCTTCATCGGTTTATAATTAGGTTATATACAATGCTGTTCAGCCATGCTTGCAGTCCTAGTTACAGATTGCAATGTATTTACACACTTCACCATAAGTATATTTCTGATAGGGAAGAAATGTCTTCATGGTAGATAAGGAAAAAAAAGTTCGTGGAATTGGATTGGTATATAATGTATTCAACGAACACAATTCTTACAAAAAAATGCTGAGCTATTTCATTGAGAGTTAGTGATATTCCGATGAGTCCTTACATTTGTTGTGGTTTTATTGCGAGGTCAAAGAAACTTCCAGTAACAACGAGAAACTATTTAAATCCTGCAATCAGGTAAAGCATAGAGATAGGTAAATTTTCAAGCACAGATAAAGTTTTCATCTAACATAGACATCACACAAGCGCATTTCCAATAGTGCTGCATAACGTAGAGAAGACATCCCAAGCAAGCAAATGAAAAAAAAATAAAGAATAAAACAGCCCGAAGTCATCAACAGTGATTTATCGTCGACGGTACCAGAGACTCTTCAGCATGAATACCAAGAGCCTTTGTAGGCCTATAGGCTGCGATCACCACACGTGAGTCTTCCTCACAGCAACGACGCCTACTTCGTGGGAGTCTCTCCCTCCGTCGTAGCCGAAGACCTCATTGCTGTCGCGACCTCCGACGCCAACGGCAAAGCCAACGCTGTGGACTTGGGGCACAGCGGCGACGCTGTGAACCACCGATGGCACCAGCAGCAGCAGCAGAGACAACTGGAACAGCAACGGATGAGTGAGCGACGGGGACGCCCACGTAAGTAGCAGGGGCTGCAACGCCCACTCCGTAGGGCTTGGCAGCACTCAGATGAACTTGGCAGATGGCGATGAGGCCGAAAATCAACACGGTTTTGCTCTGCTGCGTCATCTGTGGGTCGGAAAGTGGTGTTGTCGTGAGTAAGAATTTGTGCAAACGTTTATCATTATATATATACAATATACCAACATACGTGCGCTTGCATTGGCACATATGGCTGAAAGAACATCTGCAAGCTCTTTAATAATAATGCGACTACGTTTTTTCTCAGTAGTAAGTCCCCTTTTTTGCGTTTTTTATTGTCTTATGGGCTTATGTGATTTGCGCTTGAAGTTGTATTTTTCTTGTTGTATTTTTTCTTTGTAGGCCATGTACTTACAAGAACAAAAGAGATTACTGTCCACGTTGTTTATTTTGTATTATGTTTCTTTGTGGACAAATTTGTACAAATAATTGTATATTTTTTGCCAATAAAATAACTACTAACTAACTATGATATAATCTAACAGAGTTCCATGAAGTTAAAGACAAAACTACACCTTTAGCTTACCAAACTTCTGTCATCCTGATCAGTGGTGAATGTGATCAGGATTGCACAAGTCTGTTAATCGAGATTGGCTAGAAGAAGAAGTTAAGGCAAAAATTTAAGGAATTGTAAGGCACCAGGAGAGGAGGAGTTCATTAGTATTTGTCTTGAAGGTATTATTCAACGAGATATGGGTATAATACCATCTAGTTGGAGGAATGGTGTAGCCATTAGAGTTCCAAAGGCGGGAGATCTGAGAAGGTTGTTATAACGGGAGGGGAATCACTTCCTCACCTGTAGCCTTGAAATTTTTCATGATTGTTGAATAATTCGGAGCCAGTGGTTGACGGTACTCTGAGGGATGAACAGTTTCAGAAACAGGCTGGTTTTAGAAAGGGTCGGGATTGCATTGATCAGATCTTTAATGCATTTAATGCAGCAAGATAATGAAATGAGAACTCCCCGTTAAGTCTCTGATTCGTCAATTTTGAAAAGGCCATTGATAGTACTTCGAGACGGACTATGGGAAAAAACACGAGCCATTGTGGAATACCGGAAAAGTCTGTGAGGGTTATTAAGAACATGCACGCGGGCAAATCTCGCCTCAGTGGCGTGGTTAGTATGGTGTTGACATGCCACCTCGGTGGCCGCGAGTTCTATTCTCAGGCATTCCATTGAGGAGTGAGATATGTGTATTTCTGGTGACAGAAGTTCACTCTCGACGTGGTTCGGAAGTCACGTAAAGCCGTTGATCCCGTTGCTGAATAACCACTGGTGCCATGCAACGTAAAAACACCATACAAACAAATAAACATCTTGTGAATTGATGGTTGACGGGTGTTTGAGTGACCCGTTTGAAGGCGAAGTCTGGTGAAATTCAGGGTGGTATTCTGTCTCCTCTGCTGTTTGTATTGGTCGTAGATTTCGTTATGAGAAGGGTAAAGAGAGAAACGGATGCAGGTATACTCAGGGAAGAAAAGGGGAAACTTCTTGACTAGATTATACTGATGATATAGTTTTGTGCCAGTATACCCTAGGGAGAAAATGAGAAAATGGGAAACTTCTTGACTTAGATTATGCTGAAGATATCACGAACATGAATATTGAAAATGCACGGGATTGTCTCAAATTGAAGGCATGGTTGTAAAGTAAGTGGATAACCTTACATACTGAGGTACTTAGTTAGTTAAGGATTAATTTGAGCATAGAATTAATGGCAAGATTAAAAAAGGCTCACCAGGCAATGGGGATGCTTAAAAATATTTGGAATAATAGAAATTTTTCTGTGCACACAAAAATCAGAATTTATAAGGTAATGGTAAGGAGTATTCTAATTTATGGGCACGAGTCATGGTACAGCGCAATGACTTCGGATAATAAGTTTGAAAATAAGGCACTCAGAGGAATATTAGGAATTAATTGGAAGGATAGGATATCCTCAAATAACAAAATGAGAGAAAGTAATGGGGATGCAGCCAGTCGATGATTATGTTAGTTTCTGACGCTGGAAGTGGCTAGAAGTGTATAGAAGACAGGTAATAGTACGAGATACACCGGAGTGGGTTGCCCTAGGTAGAAGAGGTAGAGGTATACCATAAAAGACTTGGTTGAGGAAAATGAGGCGGGGAGCAGGGGATGAGGTTTGGAGAGATCTGGAGGAGTTAGCCCAAGACAGAATGTGGTCGCGTGAGGGTATCGAAGCCCTATGCATCTCGGTGGGTGCCACAGGGAATGATGGATTGACATAGATATGTAAGTATGCACTCTCTTACTGAATGTTAATTTAGAAGTACACGTACCCATTTCTCAAAGTGTATCTTCGCCAAGAAGTACTAGAGAGGAGCAAATTTACAAGTGTCCTGTGAGACTTACCTTGTTAGTTATTCGGAAAAGGTTATGCTTGAATCTCGGTCTGTGGTCGAATGTGGTGGTTGAATCCTCAAAATCACGTTTATATATACTACCTCCTTCCCGACCTCTCCTCATTCGCGTGGGCAATATCTCTTCTTCCTCGCCTCCTCCCGCCTGGACGATTAGGAACAGGATCCTTTTGCCTAGGAGGGAAGGATCTCTTGCGCAATTACCAACACCCCCCCTCCATGTAAAAAAAAAAAAATTACAGAAGAAGTATGTTCAAAAATAAGAGTTACGTTTCGTCATGTCGGCCTCGTACGTGAAGAGAACAAAGGAAACGCTGAGCATCGTACGGGATTGGAAAATTGTCGAACTTCGGGCGTTACAGGATTTTCAAAAGTTAGTGAAATTCTTTTGGAAAGTTAATTTATCTTTTATTATTGTGAGGAAATTTAATTTAGAGCCTCTTCGTCGTTTAAAGCAATCGATTTTTAAAATGTTTTGAATTGTCAGAAATTAATCGTAATTTTTCTAATGTTTTCACGATTATAAAAGTATTTTCTTTTTTAAATTTCACAAGAGCTAAAACGTATTTGTTCTTTTATAATTTAACAAAAGTTTAAAAGTATTTGTATTTTCATAACTTCGCGAAAGCTAAAATGGAGTCGCGCTTTCATATTTACACAAAAGTTAAAAAGTTTCAGTAATTTTATAATTCATCGGATTTTATGAAGTGGTATTTTTATCATTTTGCAAAATTAAAAAATTAGTAGCTCTATTATATTGCAAAATTCAAAAAGAAGTATTTGTTATGATTTTGCAAAATTAACAAAAGTAGTATCTTTATCATTTTTCAGTTTAAAAAGAAGTATTTTTACCATTTTGCAAAATTTAAAGTTTTATTTACATAATTTTGCAAAATTCAAAAAATATTTTTATAATTTTTGCAAAATTCAAAAAGTAGTATGTTTATCATTTTGCAAAATTTAAAGAGTAGATTTAATAATTTTACAAAAGTTAAAAAGTATCCGTATTTTTATGATTTTGCAAAATTTTAAAAATTATATTCTTTATATTTTCCCAAAAGTTAAATAATCTCTTAAAAGTTAAACGTATTCGTATTTTTATAATTTCACAAAATCTAAGAAATTAGTATTGTTTTTTAAATTTCGCTTTAGTAAAAAAATAATTGTATTTTTTGGCAGCCTGAATTTTTGAACTAATCTTTATTTACTGACTTTTCTTAAAGTTGTTACATTTTTTTAATCATTTATCGAAGGATATCTTTATTACCAAATCAAGCCTCTCAGTATTTTTTCTTCTTCTAAACTGAATATTATCGCTTTTTGAATAACCATGAATTCGGGGACTATTTACAGAATTAGAACCCGTTGCCAGGCAAAAAATAAAAAAATAAATAAAAAACTTCCCAAAATATGCTTAAATTTTGTACGGAAACTTTTATGTAATGTAAGAAAACCTTTCGCTGGATTTGAGTTGTAACTAAGTCTACGAATATCATATCACTTATAAGTTATTTCTTTAATCGTAATGCTCTTTGGTATATGAACGAATAGGGTTCGTGAAGGTAATCAGAAACAATTCGTCAAAATCTTTAAAATAAAGGCAATTGTTGGAGCAAAGAACGAATTTGAAAATATGTCAAAGTTTTGATAATATTCATCAGATTTCTTGAAACGTTTGTCTTTATCTAAAGTGTAGAGGCCGTTGGGATAGGTAACATAAAGTCCTTATCGCGCAGAAAGCCGTGAAACTAAAAACTCGATAATTGATTTCATGATTAACACTCTCAATCAAATATACTTTCATTCGTAAATGAGATTAAAGACCGCTCGTAATACGAAGGCTATTCACGTAAATGGAGCCTAATAAATAGTAAATTTCCATCTCCTGGAAAGTCTTCGTATTCATTTTGAAAATCCACACGGCTGTAAAAACACAACAAGTGACAGGATGCCCTTGGTTTTGGGGTGGGGGCGGGAAGCCCTGGAGGGAATTTGGTACAAGATGCATTAGTAGACATCAAAGATGCCCGCCCGAGAGTCAGTGGACTGAACGAATGAGTGGCAGCTCAAAAAGGACACTAATATCCGCGGCTGTGAAAAACAAGGATGTTCCAGAGCATTTGTAATTCTTGGTGCCACGTACAGGAGTAGCGCCGTCAGTGCACCTCATGCGGTCCCCTGTAGGCATTACTTTAGGTTCCTTGCAGCGTGCCATCGGCCCCCTAGCTGCACACCCTTTCGTTCCTTTTACTGTACCTCCTTTCATATTCTCTTCCTACCTTCTTACTTTCCACCCTCTCCTAACAATGGACTCCTATTGCAACTGAGAGGTTTTCTCCAGTTACGCCTTCCAAACCTTTCTCCTCGCAATTTCCGTTTCAGCGCTGAATGACCTTATAGGTCCCAGTGTTTGGCCTTTGGCCTAGATTCTATATTCAATTCAATCCAGTCACAATTCATGTCCTAATTCTTCCATCAGTTCTCGGCCTCAAGAATTTTGCAAATGGTGTCGTGTTGACGTCGTTACACCCTTTCGTGATAGCTTTGTTAAAGATCTACTTTTTCAATATTTTTTTCTCCTTTATGTTTCTTCGTGCTTATATTGGCGGCTATGTGAAGTTCCAAGAGTGTTTTTGTATTTTATGATTTCTCTTGTATAGGTGTTTTATCCTTTTTCTACAATTTGGATTTATTTCCTAGCATATGCATTTTAAAACCGACGTGTCGTCATCCAGTTATTTTTAGTGCAGTGATACTTAACTATACTCGTTTTTTTTCCATCTGTCCACCCGCCTGTGGTGTTTGCGTATGGTAACACTGCGTCCGGGCTTTAGATAGTTACATTCAGCTTACATATTCAACAATTATAATATCCTATTTCGAATATTAACGGTGCAATTCGCATACAGTAAATTATTGAAACTCTTCTAAGTTGCAAATGTACACCCAGATTTCCTTTTGTTTACCTAAACTTACACATAGCGTAACTATCTAAAGCCCGGGACGCAGTGTTACCATACGCAAACACCACTGGCGGGTGGACAGATGGAAAAAAACAGAGTATAGTTAATGAGTAGCATATTTAAATGTTAAAATAAAGTACCTGGAAATATATATCATTTCCGGTGTACATGTCTTGTCAAAATTACGAATCTTTGTAATTTTGCAATCGCATCTTGCTTATATGAGAGATATATTGCCACTATACATTTTTTGTGTGATATTCTATAACAGTTGTACGCTAAGTTATGTTGCATGGGACCAGAGGTTATTCAGCAACGGGACCAACGGCTTTACGTGACTTCCGAACCACGTCGAGAGTGAACTTTTATCACCAGAAATACACATCTCTAACCCCTCAATGGAATGCCCGAGAATCGAACTCGCAGCCACCGAGGTGGCAGGCCAAGACCATGCCGATCACGCCACTGAGGTCAAGGTTTTTTTTTTTTTTTTTTTTTTTTTTTTTTTACAGTAGGATAGGTGGAATATATCAAATGCACTGGCATCGTAAGTATGAACTGTGCATTATTCATCACTACGTATTTTTTTTAATAGGAAAAACAAAGGAAATGAGATCCTTGTTGCAGTAACAATAGCTTTTTTTATTTAAAAATTGCTTGCAGCAGCAATAGCTCCTCAGAAGGAACTTGCCACATGCGGATACAAAATTAAGAAAAATAAAGGAAATTATTATTTTTTAGCTATTTCCCCATATACTATTTTAAGAATTCCCATTTTCTCAGAATACTCCAAAGAGGTAAAAAAGAAAATGTGAAATATTTGAATCCTTGGCTTTTTCAGGAGAAATACCTGAAAACTTACAAAACATAAAAATGGTAGGGATTCTTTGCATGCTTAATAGGCTAACATAAAGCATACATTAATATGATCACCCAAATAAAAAAGGAGTTAGTCTAAAAGCAAGGAAACCTCCGGCATGTCCAGAGAAGCAGAAACAGTCGCCAGGAATCAGCTGTCTTCTGAGGCAAAGGCGCTAAATATGACGATTACCAGACGTGGCCTTTCTTGTAAGTAACAACACCAACTTCGCGGGAAACGTCCTCGTGTCCATTGCCGTGGCCGAAATTTTCCCTGCTGTCCGAATCTCCAACACCGCCTACTTGATGAGTGACCCCGAAGACGCTGTGCACCAACGGCACAGCTGCAGCAGAGGCGACGGGCACAGAAGCGTGGGAGACAGCTGGAACTGAAAGGACAGCTTGCGGTGCAGCCACGGAGACAGCGGCATGGGAGACTGGGACAGCGGAATGGGCTACTGGAACTGCAAATGCCGAGTGGGAGACTGGAACAGAGACGGCTGAATGGAGAGAAGGAACAGCGACTGCTGCCGATGACGACGATAAAGCTGGGACTCCGACAGTGTGAAGAGCGTGGCTCGAGTGCCCTCTTGGTGGTCCGTAGGGCATGGCCGAGATCACACATGCCTGGCAGAGGGCCATGACGAGGCCGAGAGCCAATGGGATATTTCTCCAATCCACCATCTGTAAATGTATGAATTTATTTAATCAGGGACACCACACAAAAGAAAAAAAAAATGGAATCAGTCATTTTGATAACACTTTACAGAATAATGTGGCTATAAGTATGGCTCTTGATACTGATGTATAAACATAAAATGTAAACAGGCATGCTTGGAATCGCACGTATTGGATAACAGTTATGTCATGGACAATACACCAACTATAATACACATGTTTTCGTATGTTTTTACGTAAATCTCTGTGCTATATCTCAAAAAGTTTTTAGAAATGATATAGGTGTAATTAGGCTCCATACAAGCAAAATTCACGCCTTCATAGATTTCAATAATAATAATACTAATAATAATAATGTTCTAAGGGGTCCACAATAATAGAAATATTATAAAAGTTCGTGTATAATTTATAAACACTATAAAAGCTTTCCAACCCCTCCCTGGCTATTATGAAGTTTTATTATAAATTATACAAGAATTTTTAACATTTCTATCTCGTGATAGAGAGTTTTTCCCAAATAATAATAATAATAATAATACCTTGACGACTTCTGGGAAGGTATCGGGTCACTGGAACGCCTGGTCACGAATGAGGATTCTGGAGTAGGATGCTCTCCTTTTATACAAGGTAGACCTTGGCCTCGCCCATGCCCGGGGTACGTCGTCCTCGGCATTCCTTTCGCGGGGCAGCTTAAAGCAGCAGGATCCTCATCCTTGGAAGGGGAAAATCGCTGACGTAAACTGCACTCCAAGAAAAGATAATCTGTCAGTGCTGAGTTGGGTTAAGATTTATGCGCGACTGAGATCGTAGCGTCAATCACGAAAAAAATGGTAATGTGTAAGATTTCGGTTTTCCGTTGAAGATGAAGGACTTTCGCTATAGACGATGGTCGTGCGTGTGTACTAATCTCATTCCAATCGGTTATTCGAACAGCAAGAAACGCCAAACAAAGCTATCAGAGATTGACGCGGCCTTGCTATTATTACAGGGCTATGTTTAGATTCGTGTATATGTTGTGGGTCGAAGGGAATAATAAGCTTCCTCCACGATAGTGTCAGGACGTCAAATCTTCTTCTGTTACTTTTGTTAGGATAAAGAATGTACGTTTTTGCTCACTTGAACAAAACAAAAATTAGACTACGAGAAAGAATATTGAAAATAGGATTCCAAAGATAGCTGGAAAATTGGCTTACAAGCCAATAGCCGCTAATAGGGACACTCTAATCTATCGGGAATGAATACTAATTATAATAATATGGACAGATCGTAATCACATTATTCCATATTTTGGATTTTTCATTACATAAATGACAACAATTCCGTCCTAATCATTTTAGTTTAGCATAATTGTACTCGCGTTACTACATAACGGTGAAGCTTCTGACTCGTGATTATACAATGTAAGTTATTTCACTTGTGGATTTATTACTCGGGTGTTTTATTGATTGATTGATTGATTTATTTATTTTTGTATTTTGAGGTGACTTGTATTGCTAAGCATTATGGTGTTAACATTCAATATATAACGCATACTAAATGACCTTTTATTTTTAGTATACTCACCAAATAAAACTTTTTTCATAGTGATACGGCATTTCAAGAACTGATACAATTTGCAACGGGGTGATGGTGAATATCTGGAGTGTCTGTGACCATTTTTTTTTTATGTAATGATGTTCTCCCAGTATTCACGGTTTTATCTCGAGCTTGTACTCGTTTCTACGTTCCTCCTCAGCCAGCTAGTGTATTGGAGGAGGAGATGGATAGATTTCATGCCCAATGTTCTTGCTGGATTACTGGATATGTCCTTGAGTGACCGACGGTTTGTTGACAAGGCCAGGGAAGGCAAAGTTTGATGAGGAAAAGCCCCCTTGCGACGAATACTTGATCTATCACTTGTCGCTTTTTGTGGCTGGCTGCCTTCGAGGTATTGTCGTTCAACTTTTCATTTTTTTTTATTTTGTATATATACTATATATATATATATATATATATATATATATATATATATATATATATATATATATATATATATATATATATATATAACTGAATCACGAAAGTTTGGAACGTGATAAATCCATAGATAAAGGTATAAGCCACGAAGTTAAAATAAACAACGGAATGTTTCCTGCAAGATCTTTCGACTCAACGTCCTTTACTTAGCAAACTCTTGCAGAAACTCCGTTGTTTATCTTTCCTTCGTGGCTTATACCCTTACATATATATATATATATATATACTATATATATATATATATATATATATATATATATATATATATATATGTGTGTGTGTGTGTGTGTGTGTGTGTGTGTGTGTGTGTGTGTGTGTGTGTGTGTGAGTGAGCCAATCGTTTTGATCTTAACGGCTGTCTGTCGATCGTATGGTGCTCATAACTATTGACGGTGATTCGTGGATGGTGAACGACTTTCGAGAACACACAGTATCAGGGGACTCGATGAACTGCTGTTAATCTAAATTTAAGGAATTAACAGACTAGCTTGTCTGTATGTCTGTTATAATTCGTAAAAGCTCTATTGCCAGCAATATCAAAGCCCGCTGTCTTACTCTTGTGGCCTGCTTAACTACTTCTATATATATGTATATGTAGATATATATATATATATATATATATATATATATATATTATATATATATATATATATTAGTTTTAGCCTTCTTCCCAGTCCGTGACGTGATTTCCTGGCAATGTTCAGCAATAGCGCTGTTGTGAGCGAAGTTCTACCTCTCCCCGAAATACAGTAAATTACAGAGTTTGTATTTTATAGAATTTACTCCTATATCTCTCTTGTTACTGTCACTAGCAGTTCTGTGGCTATTATTCTTAGTGAATTTTTATCAAGTTTTTCTTGTGGGTTATGATATCTAAAATGATTGATAGAGGCTAGGTTTTTAATAAGAAAAATACAGTTGCTCATATACATAATTGTGGCTTTTTTACTTATATATAAATATGCATATATATATATATATATATATATATATATATATATATATATATATATATATATATATATATACATTTGTATATATGAGAATAAGAGCTGAAATTTCAGAAATAACCGGTTTCCAGCTCCGAGTATTCTTCTAACTTTTTTTTCTTTTTTCTTTTTCTTTTTTGCCCCAAATTCTTTTTCATTAACAGTTTGTTTTCAAATCATGTGTAAAATGAGTAGAATTGACAGTCATGGCAACTTGGCTTCCATTTCAAACGCCTTATTACCCTCAAATTGAAGGAGGTAGTACTAAAAAAAAAAAAAAAATAAAAAAAATGCAGGAGTTCGAAGTCGTCATTTTAACAAAAAGTCAAGTAATTGTGAACTGACACAAAAGTATAAAGTCTACAGCAACGGTTTGATTCCACGATTCCACAGTTTTGAGCAGGACAGCAATTCAAGTGAGATGTTGATTTGGAGGAAATTGTCCTTGCAAACTAAACCGCAACAGAATCTTCGTGAAAAGTTTCTCCTGCGGACCAATTTACAACTGGGTAGGAGTAGCCGTTTGGGAGGAGCTAGACTCACAGACTCACAGACACTCACATATTTCGTTCTAGGAGCAGTTTACCTTGCACAGCTCCTTTTGCAAAGCCAAAGTCACCAATATCTACTTTGCACGCCAGGAATATGAAAAGCGACAATTTCAATTCACCTTCATGTGATTCAGTGTGACCACTTTTTGCCTGTCTTTCTGAGATGCTCCCGAAATGCCTTTATGTTGTTCATGCACAGGAATCCCTGCTCCCGTCTCCGCTGGTGTCCCACAGGGAGCAGTTCTCCTCCCTACCTGTTTTACTCTTCTTCGTTGACGAATTATTTTCCTTTTTTAA
>NC_061106.1:40236834-40256834 GCF_015104395.2 Macrobrachium nipponense
AAATCAAAGCAATTTGCAAACAAACGTTCATCGTTCATGTGAGTAATATCATCCGAGAGACCTTACCTTACGGACCTTACATCTTGTTCGGGTTGCCCGAGGTCCCTCAGTGTGAGGCACCTCTAATGTCTACCAGAGAGTTGCTAGTACATCTTCCGGTATATTATGCATCTTCCAGTCTTGGATGGTCTGGGATGCAGCTGAGATATTTGTCGAGCTTTTTCTTAAACACATCTACGCTCACTCCTGATATATTCCTCAGATGAGCTGGCAACGCATTGAATAGATGCTGCATTATCGATGCTGGTGCGTAGTGGATTAATGTCCTGTGTGCTTTCCTTATTTTTTCCTGGATAAGTTTTGGGCACTTAATCTACCTCTGCTTGCTTTCTGATATTTTTAGCTCCATGATGTTTTCGGCTATTCCTTCTATCTGTTTCCATGCCTGAATTATCATGTAGCGTTCTCTTCTCCTTTCTAGATTATATAATTTTAATGATTGTAGTCTTTCCCAGTAGTCAAGGTCCTTAACTTCTTCTATTCTAGCTGTAAAGGACCTTTGTACACTCTCTATTTGTGCAATATCCTTCTGATAGTGTGGGTACCATATCATATTGCAATATTCAAGTGGACTACGAACATATGTTTTATAAAGCATAATCATGTGTTCAACTTTTCTTGTTTTGAAGTGCCGTAACAACATTCCCATTTTTGCTTTACATTTTGCCAATAGAATTGCTATTTGATCGTTGCATAACATGTTCCTATTCATCATCACACTAAGGTCTTTAACTGCTTCCTTATTTGTGATTGTCTCATTATTAGGTCCCCTATATGCATATAGCTTTCCTTCTCTGTCTCCATAGTTTATTGATTCAAATTTATCAGAGTTAAATACCATCATATTTACCTCTGCCCAATCATATACTTTGTTAAGGTCTCTTTGTAGCGCGTTCCTATCTTCATCACAAGTAATTTCTCTACTTATTCTTGTGTCATCAGCGAAACTACTCACTACCAAATCCTTAACATTACTGTCTATGTCTGCAATCATAATAACAAACAGTAATGCAGCTAACACCGTACCTTGTGGCACACCCGAAATTACCTTAGCTTCATCCGATTTCTCATCGTTTGCAATAACTATCTGTTTTCTGTTGTGTAAAAATTCTTTTAACCATCTTCCTACTTTATCCACTACATTATGTTTTCTAATTTTCTTCGCTAATATATTATGGTCTACCTTGTCAAAAGCTTTTGCAAAGTCTAGATAAACCACATCTGTTTCATTTCCGCTTTTCATACTTTTGTATATGTTCTCACGATGGACTAACAGTTGGGTTTGTGTACTTTTTCTGGGTACGAAACCATGTTGTCCTATATTAAACAAATTATTTTTTATTAAATGTTTCATAATATTTTTCTTCATTACCCTTTCATACACTTTCATAATATGTGATGTTAGACTCACAGGCCTATAATTACTTGCCTCTAGTCTTGATCCACTTTTGAATGTAGGGGTAATATATGCTAATTTGTGCTCATCATAAATCATGCCTGTATCTACACTTTGTCTTAATAATATTGCAAGTGGTTTTGTGATAGAATGAACTACTTTCTTTAACAAAATAGCAGGAACACCATCAGGCCCTGCTGCAGCTCCATTTTTAATTTCATTAATAGCCTGCACAATATCAGCTTCATTAATATCTATGTCAGCTAAATATTCCCTATTTTCGTCCCTTACTTCTATATCATATCTTCATTATCTATTCTAGGGGTGAATTCTCTCTTATATCATTCTGCCAATATGTTGCAAATTTCCTTTTTTTCATTCGTTAATCTCCCTTCAATTCTTAGAGGGCCTATTTCTATTCTTCTTTTATTCATCTTTTTCGCGTGTGAGTATAATAGTTTGGGGTTTTGCTTGATATTTATTAGGGTTTTTTCTTCCAAGTCCCGTTTTTCATTTTCTTTTGATTGTATAATCTTTTGTTCTGCATTTTCTATCTTACTTTTTAGTTCTATAACTTTCCATGCATTTTTTTCTTTTGCAAGACCTTTTTTCCATTTTCTGATTTTCTGGAACAAGATCCTTCTGTCTCTTGGTATGCATGACTGATGTTTACTTTTCTTCTTTGGTATATATTTATCCACTATTTTCTCTAATATTTTATATAATATCTCCGTATTTACCCTTATGTCATCACTTACGAAAATGTTATCCCAATCTTTGTTTAATTCTTCATTTATTTCTGACCATTTTATATTTTACTGTAGAAGTTGTATTTTCCATATCCTTCCCACTTTTTCATTTCTTGCTTATCTCTGTTTTCACTTGCTTTGGAATGGACTGTTAATTCTATGACATTATGGTCTGAAATACTCGCATTATAAATATTATTTCTTTAACATAATTCATCTCGTTCACAAATACTAGGTCTAAAGTATTTTCCTTTCTTGTTGGCAGGTGATTTCTTTGTTGAATGTTGTATTCTAGTAGCATATCTAATAGCTTTTCGAATTGCCTCTTATCTTCTGCACTACTATTACTCTCCTTTTATATGTATAAGTACAACCACAATCTCCTCTTCGTTCTTTCCAGTCTACGAAAGGAAAGTTGAAGTCTCCAGATACGAGAATAGTCCAGTCCTTGTGATTTCTACATATATCATCCAATTTTTCTATTATTAAGTCAAACTCTTTAGTATTAGGGGGTCTATATATTACTATGTTCATTAATTTTTTCAGATTTAAATTCTACCGCTATTAGTTCATTCTGAGTTACTATATTTCTCATATATTTTTCCTTGTTTTTTGTCTTTCCCATATATTGCAGTTCCCCCTTGATTCCTATTTTTTCTATCTGATCTATAAGTTTGGAACCCTTTTATTTGATCATCATTCCCAGTCTCTTGGGAATACCAGGTTTCACTTATATTCATTAGAGTTACTCGTAACTAAACCCTGCACATTCATCACTATGATGGTTTGCGTGTTTTCTCCTTCATTTAATATGGGTAATAATAAGGATTTTCCCATGTCTCTTTCCTGTTCTGGTATGTTGTTCTTTTTTTTCATTTCCAGAAATTCTGACATTAAAAAATCTAACTTTTCCATAATATTTGATCTTCCTTCATCATAATTATTCATTTTGTGTCTGAATCTGCAATTTTCTCCGTATCTACAATATCCTCTTGCATCATAAATACAGTTCTTATCTCTTGAGTTGTATCTTGGAGCTGAGGCTTGGAAATTTTTTGCTGACATCACTGCATATCACGTTGATGGCTTGGTTTTTTTCTTTTACCTGATATTCTTTATTCCTCTCTTTATTTGTTTCTTTCTTATTTTGGATTTTATTACTTGATTGATTATTTATTTGAGTTTGATTCATGGCTACAGGGTGCATATATTTACATTTTTTGTCGAACTTACATCCTTTTCCTTCTTTTAGGTTTTTGCATATTTTTGGATGTAGATCTCTGCAATCATCCTCATAGCCGTCTAGGTATGCACATTTACCATATATTTCATAGTTGTGACATACCTTAGGATGCTTGTAGTAACATCTTTCTCCAAATCTGCAATTCCCTCTTTTCAAAAGGTTGCAGACTTTGTCTTTTTTGTCTATTTTTTCCTCTTTCCCGTCATTGTGTAGATCTGGGTAGAGCCTCTTCGGGATTTTCTTTTGTGTTGTCATATCGTAATTTATTTCTTCGTAAGTATGCTGCTTTATTGCCTCATATGTAGTATCAATGAGTATCTCTGCATCCACTTTATCTTGATCTTTGTTTTCCTTATCTTTCTGTCATTTCAGTTTTGTTTACTTCTCTCCATTTTTCTCTTCTTCTTCTTCTTCTTCCTCTTCCTCTTCTTCTTCATCCTCAACTATTTGTACATTCAATCTTGATTTAATAACATTGTCTATCCATGATAGACATGTTGAGCAAAATATTCTGGTATCTTTTCTCATATCTTGCATTATCTCAGCACCTTGTGGATGTGTCGGAATGTTGCATGCAGAACATTTTCTGATCAGGTTTTGTGGATTAACTATGCTATACCACACCTTACACAGTTTGCATGCTTTTGGCATTCTTTTCCTAATGCATCAATTAGGATATTCACAATGTTCACCTTATTCATTTTCTTTGTCGGAATATGTTGGTTTATGTATATTTTCTTTATGAGTCTCTTGACCACTTGGATTTTATTTGGAACTTCTTCAATTATTTTCAAGATGTTTTCTGTTGATTTGTTCCAGTTTGAAGGATTATATCCTTCTAATATATCTATGAATGCTTTTGTGTCTTTTTAGTTAGGACTGTTGCTGATCTCATAGATGAGAAATGCCAGTTCCCTTCCTGCTACCTCATCGTATTGCGAATCTGCCAAACAAGCTAAATTTCGCCATTTTTTGCCACAGTTGGAATTTACTGCCATCTTGTTCTGATTTACAGTATTTCACTTGATAAACTAACTTAGTAGACGCTTTATCCTACTATTTTCACACTAATCTTATCACCGATAGTTCACGAACACTTCTAGATATTTCTCAAATTCTAGACGTAAGTTAAACTTGTGATATCTGTTGATTAATCAGACTGTGCGCGGGAACGTCTCACCAAGCAAGATGGCTACTACGAGAGAGAGAGAGAGAGAGAGAGAGAGAGAGAGAGAGAACTGTAACATATAGCAAATAAATGCGTACGGTTCAGGTTGCAAAAGAAAGAGAAAAAAAACAAGTATTTTGACCACACTCATTATCATCATAGGCGTTTAAGCGAACCTCGTAATCAGTAATCGAAATCTTGGTGAATCACCGTCATGCTACGGAGAGCGGAACTATCATGTAAACATTCGTAAGTGGTTGGTTAAAAAAAAAAAATAATGAATGAAGTTTCAAATAAAAACGTGACCTTTCCTTGATCTTGACGGCTAAGGTCGTCATTGACCGCTAACATCTGCAATAGATGGCGCTGCGTTAGTACGCTAATGTATAGTGTGAAAAAAGTGTATTATCGCTGTTTCTGTTTCCTTTTAGACGAGATTTTTTTTAATAGATTTATAACTTACGTATCCATTAGTATAGCAGTTGAACACTTTGTAAATTTTTTTTTTGCGATTCACAGTAATTTACATAATAAAAATTCGAAATAAATACATCACTTTCAGCTGGAACATCGTAAGTCAAGGAAATTGCTTATCGACCGCAGTCGTAATCTCAGAGAATCGCAGTTATGCATGAGTGGTGTCTACCAACGTAGTCAACTGAACGCTTGACAGCGGCTCTTTTGTCAGTATTTATCCATGGATATGTATTACGTGACTATGATGGCACTGATAAAGCGTAGGTTGTTTTATCTTCCGGTGTAATCCAGGCTCAATCTTCTTTCCGTCTTGAGTTGTGAATGGATTGTGCTGTTGTATGCAGGACAGCAGATACATTTTAATACCCTCTGTAAACTCTGTATATATATATATATATATATATATTATATATATATATATATATATATATATATATATATATATATATATATATATATATATAATTGAATCTAAAAGTATCATTTTGTTAGCAAAATAGAAATTGACACGTTATCATTTTAGATGCATAGGCCAATGCTCAAAATGCAATAAGAGTTTATTATACTGCGACATATTCCGTAATGGAAATATTCTTGCATTTGTAATTATTAATTATTATCTTTATTTTTTCCGTATGATCCTTAGACATTTGTTGCATGTAAAGGTTTGACCTCCTAACCGTCTACCTTAATCCTAAGATGAGTGACCTGGGTCAACGTCTGGGCGGCTTCTGTATAAATTTGTGATTTGGTCATGAAGCTGTGATTCTGATTCATAGGGACTCTGTTTACTAAGTATTATTTTGCTGTAACGTACTGCAGTACGCTGGCTGAAACGTGATGTGTTGCGACCGTGGAGTTTCACGTATCGTCAGTTCAGTTTAAACAATTTGAACCAACCAGCTCACGATGGAAACCTCCACCAGCTTGGTACTAGCTCACTAACTGATTCATATTATCATTCATTATCGGTAGTACTAGTAGTGGCAAACGCAGCGTTAACAGAAGGAAAAATGGCAGTGATAAACCAGTCTCCACATTAAGAAGCAACTTCAATGTCATCAGCTGATTAGTCGCAAAACGGAGATCGATACAGTATTCGTAAAGGTCAAAGCGCAAGGCTTAGGCAGCGGTCTTCATGGTGAAAGAATACTTGACACTTTAGATTTCCCTTCACACTGAAGTTCAGCACGTTTACCCTGAAGAGGCGGAGATGCCCACTGGAAATCCTGTAAGGAGTCGAACAAAAGAAGTGTTCAAGTTAGGATGTCCTGTTAGCTAGATATTCAACTTTCTATTTTTCTCCCTCTCTCCCATAAGCTAAGCCTACGCACAGTAATAGACGTCATGGGAGGTGAGATGGGAAGAAATTAAATTCTTTTATTACTTATCAATACAAAGAGAATGAACTTGATTTTAATGGACAGATTATTGGCCTTTTAGTCATAAGATGCAGCTGATCTTTGTATCACCTTGGGCGGGTGGAGCGGGAAATATGCCGTTTTCTGTTGGCACTGATTGGAAGGTCTTTGGCTTCATACACACACACATATATATATATATATATATATATATATATATATATATATATATATATATATTATTATATATATATATATAATTCACATTCCGGAACTGAAATAAATTTCTGACTCACATCATCAGGATTGAACCCAGGTCTTTCAGTTAAAAGACCAGACCACTGCCAACTAAGCCACACACAAGTCATACGAGGAGCTGGAACCTAAGTAACCAGGGGTTCGATTCTGATGTGAGTCACAAATTCAGAGAGAGAGAGAGAGAGAGAGAGAGAGAGAGAGAGAGAGTTAGGCTATCTGATAACTCCAGGGTGAGCCAGGATTTTGATAGACTAAACGTAACCAAAACAGCAAAAACAAAAAATTGTAACACTGTCCGCAGATAATTCTAGATCTTTGAATTTCTACACAAGTGACAAAATATTCATATGCATTCTAGGCCTGACAGAAAACTAAAAATGTGGTCATGCACACATGCACATACACACACGTCCAGTCCATCTATTCCCAGACAGAACGGGACATTCATGTGTATCCTGATTCAAAGGTCCTTTGACAAAAACATGACACATCCAAAATGCGTCGATATAGATAATTCCTCTCGATTTAACCTTTCTTTTATGGCTTATATTTCATGTTTTGCTCTTAAAAGGACTTTCTTTTAGATGATCTATAAACGACTGTCGCCCATGACGTATAATTAAACCAACTGTGTAATGTAGCAGAAGGCTGGTGGCGGGAAATCGTAAATTTTTTAGGTTTTTGTTTTAGTACTAGACCTCCGGGAGCCGATCGCTCCCCAAGGAACGAGGTACATAAACACAACAGACAACGGATCTTTACCTACTGTGTTTCCTTCTGTCGTGGTGTTCGGAATCGTTACATTGAGGTCCTGACATGGTTAGTACTATATACGTATGTTGTGATTATTTCTCTCTCTCTCTCTCTCTCGTTTTTATATTTATGGTTTTCATATATATATATATATATATATATATATATATATATATATATATATATATATATATATATATAAATCTGTCTAAATTCAACATATCTATATAAGATTTCACAATGAAATTAAGTTACAATTGTAGCTTCAGTAGATGAATAGTAAACACTCGATAACAATTGATTCATGAAGGTCTGGTCTTTAATTCAAAACGCTATTTACGAGTGCTCAAACGATACACCAAAGGAAGCCAGCAAATTAATCAAATTTTTTTTGTTTGTTTAAAGGGGAAGATCTATCATCTCTTATCGCTGGCCCTACTTGTGGCGGTGAATGTCTCCCATGCACGGCACATCAGTTCCCGTGAAAGAAGTGATGACGAAGACTTTCGTGTAGAAGATTTAGTAGGATTTGGCGCTGGTCGTGGTCACCCATTTGGAGGTGGTTCTGGTCGGCGGTTCCAGGATGGAGGTGAAAGTGGAGGTGCTTCTGGAACGTTTGGAAGAGGTCCACCGGGAACCGGTCATGCATCTGGAAACCGACATGGAGACGTGCCATTACCGCTTAACAGTGAATCTGGCCGTCCACTTCAGTTTGGAGGTGACAGTGGAGTTGGACTTCCTTTGGGCAATGGTAATGTAGGTCTTCCTTCTGGAAATGGTGGTAGCAGCAGTGGACTTCAGTTTGGAGGTGACAGTGGAGTACAACTTCCTTTGGGAAATGATAATGTAGGTCTTTCTTCTGGAAATGGTGGTAGCGGCAGTGGCCTTCAGTTTGGAGGTGACAGTGGAGTACAACTTCCTCTGGGAAATGGTAACGTAGGTCTTTCTTCTGGAAATGGTGGTAGCAGCAGTGGACTTCAGTTTGGAGGTGACAGTGGAGTACAACTTCCTTTGGGAAATGATAATGTAGGTCTTTCTTCTGGAAATGGTGGTAGCGGCAGTGGCCTTCAGTTTGGAGGTGACAGTGGAGTTGAACTTCCTCTGGGAAATGGTAACGTAGGTCTTCCTTCTGGAAATGGTGGTAGCGGGCAGTAGCCCTTCCAGTTTTTGGAGGTGACAGCGGGAGTTGAACTTCCCTCTTGGGGAAAAATGGTAAAAAAAAAAACGTAGGGGGTTTTCTTCCTTCTGGAAATGGTGGTAGCGGGCAGTGGGGGGGGGAGGCCTTTCAGTTTGGAAGGGGTAACAGCATTTTAGTTGAACTTCCTCTGGGGGGGGAAATGGTAACCGTAGGTCTTCTTTCCTTCTGGAAATGTGGTAGGCAGCAGTGGCCTTCAGTTTTGGAAGGTAACAGCGGGGGGAGTTGAACTTCCTCTGGGAAATGGTAACGTAGGTCTTCCTTCTGGAAATGGTGGTAGCGGCAGTGGACTTCAGTTTGGAGGTAACAGCGGAGTTGAACTTCCTCTGGGAAATGGTAACGTAGGTCTTCCTTCTGGAAATGGTGGCAGCGTCAGTGGCTTCAGTTTGGAAGGTAACATGGAAAGTGAACCTTCCTGGGAGTGCAACGTAGGTCTTCCTTCCTCTGGAAATGGTTGGTAGGCAGTGGCCTTCAGGTGGAGGTGACAGCGGGATGGTGAATTCTCTGGGAATTTGGTAACGTTTAGAACTTCCTTCTGGAAATGGGGGGTTGGTAAAGGCAGCATTGGCCTTCGTTTGGAAGGTGACAAGTGGGGTACAAACTCTGGGAAATGGTAACGTAGGTCTTCCTTCTGGAAATGGTGGTAGCAGCAGTGGCCTTCAGTTTGGAGGTAACAGCGGAGTTGAACTTCCTCTGGGAAATGGTAACGTAGGTCTTCCTTCTGGAAATGTGGGTAGCGGCAGTGGCCTTCAGTTTGGAGGTAACAGCGGAGTTGAACTTCCTCTGGGAAATGGTAACGTAGGTCTTCCTTCTGGAAATGGTGGCAGCGTCAGTGGCCTTCAGTTTGGAGGTAACAGTGGAGTTGAACTTCCTTTGGGAAGTGGCAACGTAGGTCTTCCTTCTGGAAATGGTGGTAGCGGCAGTGGACTTCAGTTTGGAGGTAACAGCGGAGTTGAACTTCCTCTGGGAAATGGTAACGTAGGTCTTCCTTTCTGGAAATGGGGGGGGTGTAGCGCAGTGGCCTTCAGTTTGGAGGTGACAGCGGAGTTGAACTTCCTCTGGGAAATGGTAACGTAGGTCTTCCTTCTGGAAATGGTGGTAGCGGCAGTGGACTTCAGTTTGGAGGTAACAGCGGAGTTGAACTTCCTCTGGGAAATGGTAACGTAGGTCTTCCTTCTGGAAATGGTGGTAGCAGCAGTGGCCTTCAGTTTGGAGGTAACAGCGGAGTTGAACTTCCTCTGGGAAATGGTAACGTAGGTCTTCCTTCTGGAAATGGTGGTAGCGGCAGTGGGACTTTCATTTGGAGGTAACAGCGGAGTTGAACTTCCTCTGGGAAATGGTAACGTAGGTCTTCCTTCTGGAAATGGTGGCAGCGTCAGTGGCCTTCAGTTTGGAGGTAACAGTGGAGTTGAACTTCCTTTGGGAAGTGGCAACGTAGGTCTTCCTTCTGGAAATGGTGGTAGCGGCAGTGGACTTCAGTTTGGAGGTAACAGCGGAGTTGAACTTCCTCTGGGAAATGGTAACGTAGGTCTTCCTTCTGGAAATGGTGGTAGCGGCAGTGGCCTTCAGTTTGGAGGTGACAGCGGAGTTGAACTTCCTCTGGGAAATGGTAACGTAGGTCTTCCTTCTGGAAATGGTGGTAGCGGCAGTGGCCTTCAGTTTGGAGGTGACAGTGGAGTTGAACTTCCTTTGGGAAGTGGCAACGTAGGTCTTTCCTATGACAATTGTGTATGTAATCATCAATTGGGAAGTGACAGTGTGGTTAGTGTTTGATGGGGATGGCGTCATCGTTCTACTCTGTGATAGCAGTGGAGTTAGCATTTGGCAGTATAAGAGGAACGCACTTCTAGTCAATATTATTGCTACTGCGTAGCAAACATTCAATATTTCAAACGCACAGACACCTAAGATCTCTAAGGAACTCTCATTACTTTTTATTTCATTTCCAGAAATATTTGCATAGACTCGTGTTACACCCTAGTATATATACAGTAGTTGTCTGCTTCTCATTCTTGCGGGGTTTTGGTCAGACGACAGCAGCTGTAACTAGGCCTTAATATCTCTTCTCTCAGTATTATTTGCATGCGGTTTCTCCCAAGTTTCTTCCTTTTAAAGATTTTTTTTTAGGTAATAAATTCCATCTTTCGACTACTAATATAGTCTTGAACATAGCAAATTTTTCGTGATATGATCCATGTCATCCTTTCTCTGACAGGATGCAACACCGAACACTTTACCTGACTGTTAGTATCAAAGAAGAATGTTATAATGCTCAAGGGTATAGATTCATTTATTCATTTGTGCAATTGATACTTTGCTAACAACAACGTCATTAATTTGCAATGCAAGTCATCATCCAGCTGCCAGTCTGTTGTCGCCCAAACTCAAGAGTTGCCAATCGCTACATTACAGACTAGTTTATCCAGACCCTCAAAAGTAAACAAACAAATCAATCAATCTATTACTTAATAAGAAACAAATAAATAGATAAATAGAATTGCTTTAAATAATAACGTATCAGTCTAACTTCTAACCTCAGTTAAACTGCAATAGATCACTTGCATTGCAACTGAATTTTTTTTGCAAGAACTGCAATAGATCACTTGCATTGCAACTGATTTCTTAATTTTTTATTTATTTATTTTTTTCTTTGCAAATGTGACCACGAAGGCTTATTACTTTAAACATTTACATCCATTGACAACTATATCAACAGGTTTTCTACAATAATAACTATATATATATTTATTGTAGTATGACTAAGCAACACGAAAATAAACAGAAATCTATACCTCTGGGTGTTTTTATTTTTTACCTTGTCAAGATATACAATGAAAACCGTTCGTGCCAATGCATATCAATAAAGACACAAAGTCTGTGAAAAGTGTCCACCGATGATCAAGTAATCATCGTTATTTCTATTATTATCATTATCATTTTCGTTACAAACATCATTATCATCGCCACTGGGAGAGCTGTTAGGGCGTAAACAGGTCTCGTATGAATGAGAATAGAATGATAACATATACGATCCAGTTTCCTTATCAGAATCGTATTTTGTCGAAGGTGGTCACCTCTAGGTGTTCAGTAATACATAATATACTCGCAAGAAATCATCTGGTGTGACGGGTTGAGGAGAGAGGCCAGTCACTAAGTGAACACCCCAGGATAAGTTCAGCTAACGAAAGTAATATTACAAAGCGATAGAACGTCTTGGTATACCTCAGGTTAACCCGAATAGTATACAGTGGAGGGGATACATTCCTTTTGCAAAGCAGGATTTAGAGGCAGACAAGAAGGACCACGTAATGCAGTCATAATTGAGGCCAAGAAGATATCTACCAAAGCAAAGGGATGTCATAGAGTGTTGAGTTTGAAAAATAGTTGTTCAAGGAAGCGATAACCACAGCGCCAATGAGGAGAATGACTTCGTGCTAAATGACAGAAAAGTTTATAACTCACATGTTTCTCGTACAAATATTATCAGTATCACTTTACACAGATTTTAGATTCTATAAGGAGACGATCTCGCTCGGAAATAAAGAGTAAAACCAAACATCCTCTTTGAGATTTTACCCTGTGACCTGAGATATGTATACCTCAACATAATAACCTCTGCTGCTGAGTGGATATGATTGGTCTAGTAAATTATAGACCAGCGCTTCAAATACCCCAAAGAGGAGACTTGCCTTTATTGATAATAATAATATTTAACACTCCGAAGGACGATCGCGATATCTAGAATCTATTTATTTTATTTTCTTGTGTATTTAATCTTAGTAGATTGTTAGTAATGCGCTTAAAACTCCTGGAGCTTTACAGCAACTGCTGTCCCCTTTGCAGAACGAGACTGAATCAAAAGGTCACAGGGACAGATTAACCTAAATCAGGTTCCAGCTGGATCCTTGGGCTACATGACTGGTCATTCTGGTTTGATGTAGTTACGCTGCTCATCTGCTATGCAAGGGGCGTTAATAGTGGGTGCAGGTTACAAAGGACTGTCTGGAATTATATTATCTTCTGGAGTCTGGATTGTAAGCTCCCCTAATGAACCTGGATGATTTAGTTATTTGGAACATTGAAAGATTTCATTTCCAGTTACTGTCGGTTTCGAGTTACTAAGACCCTTTTTCACTAACCGGGGCCACTTTACAATACTACTTCTTTATACCAGGTACTATCATTACTATCCATTTTATTGCCGAAATCTCAACAATAAAAAGCTGCCTGTTGCATTTTTTTTTTATCAAAGGCTCTTTTGTCTTCGTCGATTCGTTTGTCAAGATTTCTTGCAGTTTCCCCGATTCAAGTTAAATTGCATTGCTTCAGTTGAAAACGTAAGTCAAGGATTTGTCCTTTCGTTTTTAATTCCCCAAATTTTATTTTTAGTAAGGGATTTATTGATAGGAATATTATTATGAATCCCAAAGCTACGGAGTAACTGCTATAGTAGATTCACATCAACCGACGCTCCTGATTGGCTGTTGATAAGCCAGTCACAGGGCTGGAGACTCTCAGTCTCTCTCGAGAGTTCACATAGTCAGGATGTATCTTCCACGTCTCCTGAGGGATACTTTTGAAAGACGTATCCCTCAGGAACATACATCCTTCCTTTGTGAACACTCTCGAGGGACTAAGAATTTCCAGCCCTGTGATTGGCTTATCAACAGCCAATCAGGAGCGTCGAAAGGGACTGGCCTAGACATCAGATGTACAGTAGAAATTCCCTCCTTTTCCTGAATCATTGCTTTGTTTTACTGATATAGCTAGAAGAATTCTGTTACTTGACGTATAATACTTTTTACTTATGTGTAGAGAAACATTAGATAAGTGATATGCATTCATTTGTACGATTGTGGCATTGTGTCTGCATTTGCTGATGTTGTTGGAACCTTCTGTGAAGAATGTTATGTACTTCATCGACAACGAACTATGCAGAATCATCTACTCGAAACTAGCATATAAAACAGCCCTGCATTAAAGAGAGTTTGTTTTTCTTGCAATAAATGCTTTGTATCCATGCTACTAGTGTTTGTTTTCCTTGCTATTAATGTTTGGTGTCTTTCCAAGGAGTGTTTGTTTATTATCCTTGTAATCTCAAAAGCTCTTAGATCAAGCACTCATATATTATTAAGGACTCATTATCCCTAAAATGAGTTTTTCTGGTCCTTTCAGTGAGTGTTCCTTATCCTGGTAATGCGTCCCTGTTATTCCTGTAATCTCAACGCAATGTTAATAAACGTTATTCACCCTTGCAATGAACTTTCGTTTGTTATCCTTGCAAGGAGTGTGTACTATCCTTGCATCCTTTACCTTAAACGTGGCAAAAGCAAGTCGGGGGCAGACAGAAGACACTTTTTACTCCAATGAACTCATCGCAAGCATCATGACCCTGAGATCCTCCCCTCAGAAAAAGCCTAAAAAGATTAAACTCGATGGGGGGATAACCGAAAAAATCCAAGCTCTGCCAGGACCAACAAAAACAAACCGTCCTGAGGAGGGGGAGAGAGTCCAGTTGACTTATTTTTCTTGTTGCTGTCCAGAGCTGGAACGAAGAATTTCGACATCGGTTACCCAAAGGTCATTTATGGTTTCCAGGTGCATCTCTCTGCTGGATTCTAAAAATACTCAAGAGCAGCAGTTCTGGAAAAATTGTATTCTCATCTTTCAAGAGCTCCCACAACAGTAAGTGGTGTTAGTTCTTTCTTGGCTATTACTTTTCAGTTGACATAACTCTGCAAAGTTAATGGTGTACGTAAAATTTTAAAAAATCACCAGTTCAAGGGATATTAAAAAAAAGTCCTTCGATAAAAACCAGTTCAGTAGCTTCAGAGATAGTTCATATCCCTAGTTGACAGAACCGGTCTTGCGGTTATGGCGTCTTTGGGACATACAAAAGCAGGGTTCTTCGCAGAATTGGGCACATTTGGCAGGTTGCAGTTATCCTGAAAGGAAGTCAAACACCAAGCAGCAATGGTTAGTAGCAATTTCCATACTTTACTCGCTTTTGCCTCTGACGGAACTTGTTCTCCTGGGAGGTCTCTGGTGCTGAGCCCGAACTGAAACTTGCACTTTTGGTAGGTCTCTGTATTGTGGCTAGACAGGAACTTAAACTTTTGGAAGGTTTCTTTATTGTGGCCTAGCTGGAACTTGCACTTCTGGAAGGCCTCCTGTATTGTGGCCTAACTGGAACTTGCACTTCTGGAAGGCCTCTTATATTGTGGCCTAACTGGAACTTGCACTTTTGGAAGATTTCTGTATTGTGACCTAACTGGAACTTGCACTTCTGTAAGGCCTCTTGTATTGGCAGAACTGGAACTTTCACATTTCAAATATCTCTCGTGCTGTGACCGAACTGGAACAAGCAATTTGGAAAGGTCTCTTGAATTGTGTCCGAACTGGAAGGTACTAGCACTTTTGAGAGGTCTCTGGTATTGTTGCTGAACTGGAACTTGTTTTTCAGGATGCAGTTGTGTGACGGAACTCGGACTTACATTTTTATATGGTCTCTGGCACCGTGACTGAACTAGAACTTGCTTTTTACGGAAGATCCTTTGTACTGTGACCAAACTGGAACTTCACTTTCTCAAGGATTCTTGTATTGTGGCCGAACTGGAATTTACCTTTAAGGAAGATCTCTTGTTTTGTAGACTAATTGCAACTTGCACTTTTGGAAGGCCTCTTGTGCTTTAGCCGAACTGGAACTCTGCACTTTTGGAAAGTCTCTCTTGTGGCCAAACTGGAAGAACTTGGACTTTTGGAATGTCCCTTGAAATTTGGCCGAACTATAAGACCTGGCACTTTAGGAATGTCTTTGGTATAGTGGCCGAAAGCGCAGTTGCTTTTCTTACGTGGCTCTGAGTTCCCAGTAGAGCAGAATTTACCCTATCCTTTTAAGCAAGTCAGTCTAAGGAGGTGAAAAGAATGAGTCCCGTGATTTTGTAACGTTGGGAGAACTGAAAAACAGGTAAAACTGTGTGTAATTTCCTTTAGTTCGGTAATATCTTTCCAGTTCATGCATTTTCTGCATAGTTATGTTAATACTTAAACGTAATATAGACTCTGTAGCCAGTACTAACATTTTTAACACATGAGGCACATTTGGTGCAATGGGAACAAGAAAAGGGATTATTATGTAAAAAGATGTAAAATAAAATGTGTAATGGGGTCAGGAAAAGGGATTATTTTGTAAAAAGATGTAAAAAAAAAAAAAAAAGAAATCTTAAAAACAATATTAGTAAGGAAATAGTAGCTTTGAGACCTGAACAAGTATATAGAAACATGAGACAATCACAGTACAAGCACAAGCATAAAGATATACAGAGTACTTGCCTTCCAGTCCTAATTTTGTAAGCATTAATATTGGTACGGACCTCTTCTAGTTGAATAGGCGTCCCCCCCACCCCCTCTTTTTTTTTAATCAACAGAACCTTTCTCTTCGTAAATGAAAATTCACTTTCTCGTCACTAAATCACGTTTTTTTTATATATTAAAAACCAAACTTTGCCTTCATTTCTTTAAAATTTTATTGTATAGAATATTTACTGATCCATTTTGCTTAAAATTACTGTTCTCTCAAAACTTACAAAATTCTGCGCTCATCTAACATTATATTTTGGTATTTGTTTAATGTTAAGAGTGACTCTGTTCTCCAAAAGATGACAACTTTGTAACATTCTCTGGCAAATGAATTTATCGTGCTAAGAATGAGCTATTATTCGCGGACACCCAAAGCCCCCACCTCCCCCCCCCGCCCCCCAAAATAAAGCCAACTCGTCTTCATTTGCCCCGAATAATATTTGTCCAAAAATCATTAATTTAATTTTCTCCATGTGGTGTTGTCTTACATTTTCACTGTCTTACAGAAGGCCTTCAACTACCTGTTCGTTCTGACACTGCTCCTGGCGGCTACAACCACAGTCTTCGGCAGGTTCTTTGATTCCTTCGAGGACTCCCGCGAGTTCGTCGTAGCCTACGGCGGTCGGCCATTCGCAGGGGCTACCGGAAGTCGTCCATTCTTCGGGGGTCGTCCAGGATATGGAAAGTGATCGTTTCAAAAGACGGCTGTGGACTCCCGGAAACCACCTCTTGATTGACTCGATACTCTTCTGCCCAAATTCTACAGGAATTTGAGCGTTAGTCCCACGTTCTACACTTTTTTTTTTTTATTCTTGTAAATGCTTACGTGTTTTTCGCTATTGATGTAAATGCTGTAGTAATAAAAGCACTCTCTTATATTTTCTTCATTATCTGATTGTTATTTGTCCTGTTTTATACTTTGACATATTCGTTATTCCTATGAGACTGAGGGAGATTTGATATTGAGGGTAATAATACAAAAATATTAAGCAAATGAGGCAGAAATATTCTACAATATACGTAGAAAAATACCACTAAAAATATGATGGTGATAATACCTAAGGTGAAAAATGGGATAGCTAGACTCCCGCCCAGAAACCTTTGTATTTCGTTTCATAGTACTGTTTAGGCTTACGGATCTTCAGGACTGAAAGAGTTAGATAAGATAACAGGTTCTTATCAATTCAGGTCACCTTTCAGGTCCCTGAATTCACCGGTACTGGAAGATGCAGTCAAGGGGCCTATCATATGGAAAACAATCCAGCAACATTGGGATTGCAATAAATATGATTAATCTGTCAATCGTTGTTTCTTGAAGAAAGCTAATCATCGAGCTATACCTTTTGTCGTTAAGATTTATTGCAGCTGAAATATTTCCGGCGTCGGTGATTACAACAGTTATTAAGTCAGTTAACCAACTGATCGCTCCGTCATTAAAATACACATCGGCTGTTGGGATTATGAGAATGAGAGAGGTTCCAAAATGGTTCACCCGAGATCTTCTTACCCGTGCTATTCAGTTTTAGGCCGACTCGTTGCTGAAACTTCAATATGGTGCTTTTACGTTACATGGAACCAGTGGTTATTCAGCAACGGGACAAACGGCTTTACGTGACTTCCGAAACACTTGGAGAGTGATACTTCGATAGTTAAGCAAATGTTTTCAATTTGTCAAGCCATTTTTGCGAGCGTCTGGGTAGTGTAGACGACATATGAAGAACTGATTGAGCGAGAATTGCGTAGATACATAGGCCTACTCACCAAATGGTTAACATAGGAGGAAGAATGTATTTAGAGCGTTTTGAGAATGTTTGACTGTTGAAAGACTGGAAGACGATAGGTTGATGGCAAGAATGCATGATTCAGAAATGTTAAGACAGAGAGGAAAACCTGGTAAGGTTAGAATACTGTAAACAGAAGTACTGTAAAGTGAGGACCTTAATATTAGGAAAACGTGCTGCTGGTGAGTTTTACTACACAAGGGATTCATCCGCGATACAAATGATTGAAGTGTGAATATGGAAGTGACTGGTGAGATGCTTTTCTCTGGAGCCACCCTTCTTGCATCACGTAAGTTTTTGAGATTTGTATCTTTATTTTTATCGATTTTTTCGGAGGTAAACAATACACATTTTGTATAAAATCTATCCACTTTATGCAATATATATATAATATATTACCTACCCGCTGCCCACCAAACTATTACCAGCGGAGGGCGTCGCCCCCCCCCGTCCCCCGTATTTAATATTTTGGTATGCGTTTAGCCATTGCGTTAAGGCGAACTGGTTACACTCAATCTCTTCCACCCCTCTCTCTCTCTCTCTCTCTCTCAACGTGATCACTGGCATAGCCTTCTCTCTCTCTCTCTCTCTCTCTCTCTCTCTCTCTCTCTATCTCTCTCTCTCTCTCTCTCTCTCTCTCTCTCCATTCCATCAGGTCATTAAATTAGAGTCGGAGTTACAAAAAATATAACGTTTTATTCAAAGTAAAGTACTAGTTGAATAACTCAAGTTCTTACAGGACAACTAACTCAGATAACCCACCAGTATTTAAATGTCTTAATCAGTAATTAGTCACACCAATTATCTCTTCTCCAAAATACAATCCCCTCACTAGGACACTCGGTCCCTAGGACTCTCAGCCCCCTCACTAGGACACTCGGTCCCCTCACTAAAACCGCCTGTTGAAAAGACAGGAGCTACACTAGTGAGCATACACAATCATAAAGACAAAGTCAAACGATCAAATAAAATGGAACATCTTTACAAGATATCAAAACAAGCCATCCCTTTGGCTAAATTATAATAACTCACCCATTGCAGCCTGGAACTTCACACACTTTAATAAAATAGACTCTCGCAGAGCTATCCTAGCATTCTGCCTTTTCTCCCGTAGCTGTCTCCCTAGTTTCTGCCTAAAACTACCCGTTATGAACAGACATAGTTCGTACACGTACAGACGAATTCACACTTCGTCAACTGGTCGTATCCAGTTTTCAAAGGCACCTTGAACAAGCCCTCATGAACTCACACATCTACAGAACGAACATTGACCCGCTTAAGTAAGCATCTTCGTATCACACCATCCCAGAAATGATTTATCAGCTTTCTTAGGTTGTCGCTTCGGACTCTGTCTCTATGGGAAGTTAAATATGATGAATCTGTAAACTCCTAGAAATGTCACAACGAACATATTATCAGTCTTTATTTATAACATATATATACTATATATATATATATATATATATATATATATATATATATATATATATATATATATATGTGTGTGTGTGTGTGTGTGTGTGTGTGTGTGTGTGTGTGTGTGTGTGTGTGTGTGTGTATTTTATAAATCGACTCTCTATATATTTGTATATATGTATATATAAATATATAAAGAGAGTCGATTTTATAAAATTGTAAAGTTTGCGCCTCTCTCTTGATCAAAGTCATTTCCTGAATTTTGCAATAAATAAATAAATAAATAAATAAATAAATAAATAAATGAAAATAAAAAATAAATAAAATAAATTAAAAAATAAAGAATAAATAAATAAATAAATAAATAAATGAAAAGCCATTTCAGATTCATTCCTCAACACTGTTTATTTTTATCAAAATGTGTATTGTTTACCCTAAAAAAATAGCTAAATAAATGAGTAAATAAATAAATAAATAAAAATAAAACTAAGGCCTGAAAATATTACGTTATGCAAATCCCCTTCGCGTGACTCGCCTCTATTCTGAGATTCCTCCAGTTCCTTGTTTCTTGTTTTTTGTCTCTTCGCCCCCCCCCCCCCCCCCCCCCCTTCTTCATTTTCGTAACCAAGCACTTTCAACTGGATCACTGGAGCGACCTTCGAGACTGGGTGTTTCAGATTTCCACGCCACGTTTTTATCGCTATTTTATTAGATCCTGCTCCTGCCATTGACTCACCGGGTCTCGTGGAATATTCCGACAAGATGACAAACATTTAAGTTATAA
>NC_061106.1:40259334-40304334 GCF_015104395.2 Macrobrachium nipponense
GACAGCTCGTTGCAAGCGTTTGTGTATCGCCAGGAACCGGTATCAAAGGAAGGTGGGATGGAGGACGAGAGGAGAACTTCACAGAGGAGGAATGCATTCGTTGGTCTTGCTCATTCGAGAAGGGCGTGTTCCCCTGACCTTCAGAGACTGCTTGAGGATTCCCTCGGTGCTCCACTACTTTGCGTGGAGGGGAATGATATAATGTGGGACAACTTAGGTACGAAATGAAATGGTTTCGAGTTCCCTTGCATGGGACGAATGGCATTCGACAGGCGGTAATTAGGGGGAGAGGGTCGCCCAGGTGGGGCTGCATACAAGTCCCCAAAGACTATTTGCGAATCATTAAAAAAAAAATGGAAAAAAAAGGAGCTTGAGCATTTCCGGGTAAAGGTTTGCTCACCGATGAAAAGAATTTACAAAAGTTCTCAGAAATGGTCAGGTGCTGTAGAAAAAATTATATTACATTGTTTTGATTGCACGGGAGGTGCAAATTTGAACTGTTTTAACTGATAATAATTTGTTAATTTATTTCTTTTATTTCTGCAGCTTTATTGTACAAGATGTGAATTTATAGTTTAATTTTTATATTGCCTTTTATTTGCTTTAACCGATAAATGCTGACATTTTCTTCTAAATTCTTTTGTCATTGTTGTGATATTTTCCTCACATCCTTGCTAGTTTGGTATCCTAGTCTGAATCTTGGCTCCCCCCACCACACTACCCTTTTTTCTTACGATTCATAGGATTCACCCTGTCCTAATCATCCTTGCTGTTGCCAGCGGTGCACTTTTCTAGAGCCATTCCGGTTCGAGTTTGGTACATCTGCTCCTCTTCAGGTTCGTCTTGAGGCTTCCCGGTACTATTACTTCTAGTACTCCCAGGATGATAGATGCTGTCCAGTCCCCTTATTTCCATGTTTAGATCTCGGTACTTTTCTATCTTTTGTCCTCCACTTCTGTCCTCTGTTCCGTGTATGACAGTGAAATTCTTTTGTGGTTCTTATTTACAGCGATTAGGTCTAGTCTTCAACTGCGTCACACAGTCAATTTTACATCTTAGTCCCAGAGTTTCCTAATTTTTTTTTTTCCAGCACTTTTCGCTTATATGGTTGTACCACCTGCCTGTACATGACTGACTTTTTTTCTTATCTTCCCTCGCAAGATCTTGTTGACTGTGTCAGGCCTTTTCTTGTATACACCATGAATTTATGCTGGCATTCACTTTTGAAGTGGTTGAAGGTCCTATTCTATTAAAATTTGCGGCACAAAAGTGATGTTATTAGGCCATCTGTTTTTTTTTTTTTTTTTTTTTTTTTACATATCTTGCGCCTAACACTTGATGAACGCGCCTTCATGAACTCTACTTCTTGAGCTCTTCCCTAGTCAACCATTGCAAGTTGTCATCTCCAACTATAGGTGGTTCACTTAAGGTAGATTCTTGGGTGAGCTCTATGCCTACGAGACGTTTGTTTGGCGGGAGCTGATTGGCTGGGAGCTGCCTACCTCCCGAGACCAGCCAATCAGCGGCCGCCAAACAAACGTCTCGCAAGCATACGGCTCATCCAAGAATCTACCTCAAGTGAACCAGCTATACATCCCGAGTTTGACTCTGGTACTGACCAGGTAATTGTTGGTTCTCCCGCCATACGCCTTCCTTGGTATACTAAGACTAGTTTTATCTCTAATTCTTAGTCTCCCAGGACGATCAACTTTATCGTTAGGTAGATCTACAATACTATTCCGCGGCGGCCTAGTCTATGGCAGTTGCGGTTTTCTTTGAAGTTTTACCTCCTGAACAAAAATTTTAAGTAATATTTATTCGGACGACTGTAATTAATCCCCGGGGCCAGTACTAAACACGGCAAAATACATTGGACGCCCCAATCCCTAGTGGATGTCGTATCCGCGGTTACGTTCCTTGCAGTCCGTGCGGAACTATTTTGTAGAATTACCTATCGTTATACAAATGAACTAATTACCCATTCATTCAGAAACTTTCCTTTATACAGAGACACCTTTCATAGCCTGGTCAGTAACTTAATTACATCCTCACCATTGTACAACAGCATCAATTTCTGGAGTTGTCAACCCCTCAATAAACCTCCCTGTATTCCATGATGCTAACCCATTCTTCTCGTGTATCAGTCAGTACTGCCTCTGTTATGTAATCTACGTTCAGCTATTCAAAATATACATCCAATTTACTCAGGACTGCATTCTCTTCGGACAGGTTCTCTCCAATACTCATATCCATTTGGTTGAAAAAAAAAAGTAAAAAAAAAATATGATCATTTATAGCTTGGATATATCAAATAAATGACGTCATGAACTTGTAAAGGCTCATAGAAATTATAAATAAACGTAGATAAAAGGCTATATACAACTTTTTTATATGAATTTTAAAGCTCACAATATATAAAAGACTACTATAATGTGATCTTTTAAACAGTTTATGATTAAAATTAAAATTTTTATAGTTTGGCATTAAATCACTCATTTTAATTTTCTATGAATTTACACTTGACCATTTTCTTTGATGGCATAATAAAGTCTTGGACTTGAAAACATAAAAATTATAAATAAGCGTAGATAAAAAGCTATATATCGAATCTCATACGAATTTTAAAGCTCACAGTCTAAAACACTATTAATGTGATCTGCTTTAGCAGTTTATAGTTAAAGTTCGAATGATATAGTGACCCAGGATAAACATCTGTCAAGAGCTAGCGTCCGTCGAAGCAACACCTCGAAACCCCTACTTTCCTTTCGAAGTGTTTTCTCACGCGCCACAAATTAATGCCACAATTTCCTATTAAACAGAGGTTAATGAAAGTCTAGCTATGCTCATTGCTAACTTACCTCCATGACACTTTCGAAATTTTTACTTACAACAACTTACATGTAGAAGATTGACGCAATCTCGATGTTTGCGGTGTAAGGACAACGTTTTTTTCCCTATTTTCATTGTATCCAATCATAAAGTCGCGTTGTTCTTACTTCCATCCGATAGAGCATTCCGCGGCCTTTCCGCCGACGCATAACTCATGTAATTCCATTATTCGTACGCCTTATTATCTTTAAATATATGACTGTAAGAAAACACAAATCTACTGTCGCAGTCATTTCTGCTCTCGGTGTGAGGCTGTACTACTTATCCGTCCGCACCTGTCTATGTCAACCCAGTTTGTCTGTAAATAAATCTCTACGGGCTGCTCTTGAGCAAGAGCCCGTGCTGGCATAAAGCCAGCTTAATCTTAAACAATAACATAAATAAATCATCAGTATCCAGCTACCCGTCTTAATCATTGGTCCTCACAGCGGAGTCACTTGTGTAAATAAACTTCCCATTTCCTGTGCTAAATCTGCAAAACATTTCTACCTATAGACGCTGGTACACTTTCTTTACAACAATGTTAAACGATGAGGCCGTTCAAACTGCTGGCAAGAAAACCTAAAAAAAATTTCGGGGGAAGTAGAAGAAGATGCGTGCGCTAGATAATATTTGAATAATTAGTTAAACACCAGAATAAGGTTAAGAATTGTATTAATTTTTTACGTATTCATGATAATTCATTTGAAAATATTCATTGTTAAAAAAAAGTAACTATATTCCTGAGACAAATTTAAACGGTTTTGCTGTGAACATTAGATAGTTATTACGATGTATAGCGAAAACGTAATTTCGAAATATTTTCGTTCGTATGTCCACTGGGGCACGTGGCCCCTTGAAAAATAACGACGGAATAATGACACTGGTTTAGATAATAGCATATATGAGATGAAAATAAGAAAAAGTCTCTTAATACAATTTTCAGAAAAAAATTACATTAATCTTACTGATCTATTTAATTTTATATATATATTTATATATATATATATATATATATATGTATAATATATATATATAAATATACATATATATATATATATATATATATATATATCATATATATATATATATATATATATATATATATATATATATATATAATACAATCAGCGTGACTCTCAACCCAGGATACAATCTGGAAGCCGAAGGGATAAGGCAGCATTGTTCCTGCAAGTTCATTATGCAAAAGTTTCACGACAGATGCTTTCGTCGCATTTTCAAGGCTGCAATGATTAACAAACCATCTTACAAAATGAAAAACTCTGGCAAAAAATACAAAATTTTGTCATAAACAATTCACTATTCATTCGTCTGCTAACCGATGTTTTTGGCAGTCAGATGTACAATGCAAAATGCATTTCAGTTCAGAACATGACCCCGGAAATAAGACTTCTCATACTTTCACTAATATAGGCAACAAAATGTTGTTTTATTGTACTGATTGCAACTACAATCTTGAGTAATATCAATACAAGTTACACGTATATGCAAATATTGTTCAAATGAGTGCTGGGAAGGACTTGGCCGCCATGTGAGTGACGAACTTTTCTAGTCCTGAAGAGACGCCATATTGGGTTTAAAAATTATCTTAAACACTTATTTTACGAAGACATCACATATTTATTTTAGTTCGTATGGGGGTTTCCTGTATCTCAATTTACTGAAGAAACTTCAATCTTTTGAATGATATACTTAAAGATTTAATTGTACTGTTGTTTCACCAATTAAATATCAAGCGAAAAAATAATCTTTTTCGAGCGAACATGTCGCCGTCCGCCCATTTACCTTAGCTTACCAATAATTTACTCATCAGTTTTCTATAGAGTAGACATACAACCATTTTCTTTGGTGGAGGAATGACGTGTTGGACATTGATATAGAGAGGGTCGATGCATCTTGGACATGAAATGGTCTGCTTCTTTTGAAACCATTGTTAACGTGTTTGACTGACTGGCCGACTGACTAAATTGACGCTTATTTTACATCTGTTTAAAAGTTTAATATGCATTCTGCGCCTAAGGATTTAAACGTCTTAGAAAATGAAGACGAGTTTTCTGAACGTTCTTGGTCAACAAATCACTGGATGGACTTTTGCCTAATTTATGTGACAATACTGGTAGTGTTCATCAAGAGCAAGACTTGTTAATTGTAGGAGCTTCAACGTAAGAAACTGGATATTAATTGTGAGCTAAATTTATACCCAGAATCTTGCTACCTATTCTGTCATTTTCTGAAATTTACGTTCGGTGTCGATAGGTAGATTTCCTACTATATACCTATTCTACGAAATCGCTCCGATCCGAAACACATAAGCATTATAAATAAGTGTAGATAAAAGTTTATATAACGTTACCCATATGGTTTTTAAAGCTCACGGTCTAAAACACTACTAATATGATCTGTTTTAACAGTCTATAGGTAAAATTCAAATCTATATAGTTTCCCATTAAAATAATTTTATCAGTTTTCTATGAATTAGAAATTTAACCCTTTTCTTTGATGGAGGACTACCGTCTTGTGCATGATTTAAAAGTCTGCCACTTATCAAATCACGGTTAACTTGTTTGACTGACTGACCAGCTGACTGAAGTTCATTTGATCATTTGTTTGGTTTTATGTGCAACCCTTTACAGGGATGATTATCTCTTTGACGGGCCCTAGTACGTTTTCTAAATAAGCTGCTTCTTTTATTTCATAATTGTCGTTTAGTGTTTTCTCATCAGTATCGTAGTTCCTGGCATTGTTGCCACGTGTAGGTGAATTCCCCTACGGTAGGTGAAATCTGGTGTCCGTAGTGGGTAGGGGAAACCTACGGGGAAAATGACCTTTGCGTAGGGAGATGTAGGGGAATTTCACATATTTACCTCACAAATTTTTTTCTTCTATGTTCTCGGGCAAAACAAAATTAAATATTGTTAGTATCGTAGAAAAATATTAAGAAGCCCAGCATAACAATATTATTAAAAACTCAGAATAGGAGAGTAGTTAGTTCTGTTTTAAATTTGCTTGCTTTTTATATGAGCTTCACTTCAGGCGGTATTTAGCTGTATAGTCTTGGCGCGCAATGTTCAAATGCTCTCTCACCTGACTTACAATTTGTTCTAGGTTCAAATAGCCTCTATATGTTTCACTTGCATGTCTGATCACAATATTCATTTCAGGCCTAAAGAAACTTAAGCAGTTCCTTAGATATGTTGGTTCACCATATTTTAGTGCTTTAAAGAATGTAAGAAGCATTTTGTGTTCTATTCTTGCATTTACTGGGAGCCAGTGTAGCTCGATTAGTGCCGGGATTATTCTGTCATGGTAACGTAATCCTTTTATTAATCTGGCGACTCTATTTTGTACTTACAATTATCTTAATGAATACTTAGGAATGTCGTAATATAACGCTGCAGTAGTCAAGCGTCGAAAATATTTGGTTACAAATTGCTGTTTTCGGAGTATCTTTGCATAAATATTAACTGTTAAATGCACTGTTTCTAATATGATAGTTAAAGGTTTCTACAATATATGAATTTTACTCCATAGTTTATTATCAATAGATACTCCAAGTTCCTCACTACCGCTACAATGTTTATGGATGATGAGCCAATAGTTATTCCTTTGAAGTGCTCATATTTTCGTATAGTGCACTATCAGATCCAGATAACTTACACTCTGTTATGTTTTCATTGGGATTTAGTTTCTTCTCCCACATCGAAGAACATCTTCCCCTCTCGGATCTACGTTAACGAGGCTCCACAAATGTATATAAAAGTTTGTGGTGTGGCCAAAAGAGAAAGAAAGAACTTTATGCATTCATGTTGCAATATATATATATATATATTATATATATATATATATATATATATATATATATATATGTGTGTGTGTGTGTGTGTGTGTGTGTGTGTGTGTGTATATATATATATATATATATATATATATATATATATTATATATATATATATATATATATATATATATATTATATATTGCTACTTTCAAAATGCATGTTTCCCCTCTTTGAAATGTCATGTAGATTGTGTAACATTTTTTCAGATTCCTAGATAGCTTAGAATAGGATGTTTTAAATGTGTGTTCAGATTTCGTATTGCATGTTGTAAAAGAATATATATGTAACGTAAAAAGAGAGAGATCTCCGTTTGCTTCCCTAATCTGTCAACACGTGTGATAGCGAGCGAGCTGGAGTCTTGCGTTGTTATCAAAACATGTCAATCTTAATTATCGCTTAGACTCCGTTTCGATCGGGTACGTGTCTTTCTTTTTTTTTTTAACAGACTCGTCTTGTACGTGTATGTCTTTGTCAAGTCCCATGTGGGAATTGCTCATTTTCTTTATGAAGATTGCATCAGATTTCCAAGCTACTGGAAGCATTCATGACAAGAACGTTTTGTATCATATCTGCTCTGTTGTTTTCGCAAGAAGAAAATTACATTCTATCTTAGGACCTCGAGGCAGTTAGATCTCTCTCTCTCTCTTGCTCTCTCTCTCTCTCTCTCTCTCTCTCTCTCTCTCTCTCACTCGACATCGAGATTATATTAACGTAACGTAAATTTGGTCACTCGTAACTTGTGAGAATTTAATATTTGATATTTCTTAGAGTTTATTTATTATTATTTAGTTTCTTTTGTGGAATCTGAACAAACATTTCGTAACGGCGCCTGGTTTTTGTGAAATTGTGTAAGACAAGACTGCAGCAGAGAAAGAAGTTGGTATACCAAAAAGGTAAAGTGTGTTATATTTTTATTAGTTGCAACTAATAACGGATAGGAATTGTGTTTAACTAATAACTAAAAGTTAATGGGAAAAGTGTTTGGTTAACTAATAACTAATAACGGATAGGAATTGTGTTTAACTAATAAGTAAAAGTTAATGGGAAAAGCGTTTGGTTAACTAATAACTAATAACGGATAGGAATTGTGTTTAACTAATAATGGATAGGCAGTGTGGTTAACTAATAATTGTTAGGAACTGTGGTTAACTAATAACTAATAACAGGTGTTTACGAAGGTGTGGTAAAAACTGATGTTTTGAGTGAAAACTTGTTTGTGCACTGTTTCATTTTCTTATTGAAGTGTGTCTTTTTGTTTTATATTTTCGTTTGCATTCACAATTTAATTGACTTAGTTATTTTCATTGCTTAATCATTACACATTTAATTGAATTTAACATTTGTGAATTAATTTGCATTTACTTAGAATTCTTTTCAAGTTTTATTGTTGTTTAGCACTTGTGAATTAATTTCAAATTTTCAATTATTGCCTAACACTTTTGAATTTTGATTGAATTAATTTTCTTGAATTTTGTGAAAAATTAATTTTGATTTAATTTTACTTAATTTGATTCAAGAATTAATTAAACTTTACTTTGTTTTCAAGTAACAGTAATTTTCCCTGATATTGTGAATTTCACTTATAAATTTTGAATTTGATAATAAATTTTTGTATTTAAAACTTATATAAGTGTTTTCATTCTTATACCAGTATATTTGCATTTAATTATGATTATATTTATGTTAGGTAGAAACATAGAGTGGTAATTGATTTGCTTTCCTTCAATTTATTTGAAGTGACTTAGAACCAGGGAAGTACTTAGACTTCTGAAATCAGGGAAATACTTAGACTTTTAAAGTTGTTGATGGAGTGATGCCCTTTGATTAATTCAATTACTTATAAGATTACCTCACACCTGTTTTGATGAACTTAGTCTGATTTTTTGCAATACTGGTAAGTATTAAGGGATCACTGTTGCCTTTAGAGTATTCAGTCGTTTAAACGTGTTATGAGGGTTCAAGTGTCTGGCTTTTGGTGAGGTAATATTTGATGCATGGTAACCAGATACTTGGCACATCGTAACAATATATTATATATATATATATATATATATATATATATATATATATATATATATATATATATATATATATATATATGTGTGTGTGTGTGTATGTGTGTGTGTGTGTGTGTGTGTGTGTGTGTGTGTGTGTATAAAAGGGGAAGGAGCTTTACTTGATAAAGAATTAGACGTTTAGCCAACAAATGATCGTCTTCACTTTTTCCAGGTTTCCATTTGGTGCATTTACTTAGATTTTACGCAGTTAACCAAGACCAGGACATTAGTCATCCTATTTGTCTTTTATTTTCCTTCCAATTGGCCGATGTATCTGAGCTGTAATCATTGGTGGCTGGTGACCCCGAACAGCGTGAGCTTAACCCAATCATGATTAGCTATAGCGATATCAGCTAGTGATATTTACCGTCAGCTCCAAAAACAATCCTATAATCGCCGGCTAATAACATAATTATCTACAATGTGTTAAGTTAATCAACAATTACACTAAATAAAATAATTTAATAATCATAAATAACAAAATAATAACGAGCTGTTTATATAATATATGTAATAAATAATATCCATTAATGAAAAAGTCAGGTATTGAAGTCCATACATTTTCATGAACCGTTATTTTGAGCCGAAGGGCAAGTTGCCGCTGGTCACCATCTGATAGAGATAAAACCTCTTCCACTACTAAATGTATCTAAACCCTGCTGCATAGTTACCTGGAAAAGAGAAGTAATGATTACTAATCATTCAATACTACCTTTGGTCTTGTTCCATGTGAATAGGATTTATCCTCTGAATAATAATCATAATATTACTGAGGCTACAGATAAAATTTTTTCTCTTTGTTACGAACAAGCAAAGTAATTATTGGTCTACAGCAATTATCAGACGAGGGCATACTGGAGAAAGGTTACTGGTTGAAAATATAAGTTATCTATGATTTAGATAAAGCCATGCAACTAGATTCTTTCAAGATATTTTGAGGGTCAAGCTTTTATTTATTTATGTATTTATTTATTTATTTATTCATTTTATTTACATTTTTACTTTTTATTTTTATTTATTTATTTATTTTTTTTTTTTTTTTTTTTTTTTTTTTTTTTTTTTTGAGGACGTGAAATTCTTACCTTGTGTGGAAACTTGTCCTCCGGTGGAACTCGCATTGAGGATGATGAGTTTCCCTTTATTTTTCCCCTTCCCTCTTCCGCCCCCTCCTCCTCCCCCTCCCCCTCCTCCTCCTCCTGCCCCAATGATAATCGGCTGCACAACGGGCCGCTGCTCGTGATGGTGATGGTTGCTAGGTGCAGGGGCGTAATACGGGTAGGGGTATGGATACGGGTGGGGGTAATAAGGTGGATGCCCACCATGGTAGGACTGGTATGGATACCCGTAAATATGAATGTTCGAGGGGCTCCCGTGGTGCCCGTATCCGTAGGGCCCATGACTGTAGTGGCCGTGACTATAATGGCCGTGCCCGTGCCCATGATCATGGTGATAATGGTCATGATCGTGATGATAATGCCCATGCCCATGGCCATGTCCATGCCCGTGGTGGTCATCGTGATGACTGCTGTGATGGTCGCTGTGGTGAGTCTGCGCTGCGTGATGGCTGATGATGACGTGGAAATTGTCGTTGTCTTCCTTGACCTCCTCTTTCTCCTTCTCCTTCTCCTTGCCCTTCTCCTTCCCTTTGTACCATTCGGCGAACTGGCTGATGAACCTCGGACTGGCTTCGGGAGACCGTCCGCCGCCCTCAGCGGCTACGGCTTCGTCTTGGTCGTCCTCGCTCGCCACGTCCGCGGATTCGGAAGCAAGTCCCGTTCGTGCTGAGAAACCTGAAAGAGAAATGATCAGACAAATTTTAATCAAAAGATATCTAAATGGTGGAGCATTTCATGAAAACAGAAACAAGAAAATCAACTGGATTATAGTACTATAATTCAACTTGTGATCTGTTCAATAGGTATTGTGTGTAATGATTCCTCTCCCTTGAGATAACTTGAAAATATATTTTGCGTTTTCAGATAAAATATCATTCAGGTAGCCTGCTTTTAATGTTGCCTTTCTCGTGAGAAACATACCAGTTCCACTTAAAAAACGAGAAATATAAACATAAAACGAGAAATATAAATATAAAACGAGAAAGATAAACATACGAGAAATATAAACATAAAAAACGAGAAAGATAAACATAAAAAACGAGAAATATAAATACAAAACGCAAAGGTAACCGCTCACGAAGTATTAACCTAACATGGTATATAGTCATATTATTACTTTGTATTCAGAGGTTTGCGATGTTTATGATCCTATGCCATTCGCATCTGTTTCCATACATTCAAACTCATCTACTCTGGTCATTTTATATTTTAAGTTCAATCGAGCGAGTTTTTTCCTCAATTTTCACGAAACTACGGAATGTTGAATATTTTACTTCCTACTTCTTCATCTGAATACTGTTTACTCGCATGTTTAAAAGTTCAATACACTCAGAGATTCATTCGTCAAATTAGTGGACATATCATACTTCAACACATTTCATTATTAATAAATATATATTCCTTGAGGGGCCGGTGCCATGATTACTAACTCATTCGTATACGTAATCCCCATATATTGAAGTAAGGTAGACCGGCGTATGAATTAAATGTTTTGGTACTAAAGTATATTGCTTAGCACTTATTCTTATAAAGGAAAGTTTGGAGTCCCTTAGAACACGCTCCTTTGACATCTTTTAGAAATGAAGCAAAAGTAAGAACGTATGACAGGTGAAAAAGACCGTGAATAAAATCCTAGCTATGGTGATTTATTTTATAATCAAGCATTTTTACTCAACTATGTGGATTTCGGATACTGCTGTCTATAAAAGAACTACGAGGACATTTAGTCACCACACCAAAAGAAGCGTATAGTTTTCAAGTTCACCAGCCATAAACACTAACCATTCAGGGCCGCATCTTCTTCCGGAGGGCTGATGGAGTTCCCGAAATCTTCCCTGACGAAGGCGTATTTGTAAGCAGGCAGGCCATCCGAAGTGCCCGCGAGAGATTCCAGATACGGCGCCTGGCCGAGGTGCGCTTCAACGATGGGCTGGATTGTGGGCCACACCAGCTCCGCCGAACTTGCTGTGAACCATCCAAAAATGGACCAAAGGCCGGCCCACCACTTCCACCACCTGCTCAGCAACTGCAAGAAGAGGAAAACGCCTAAAAAAGATGGTAAACAAATGTCACAAGATGACTGTTTCTCGTTTGGTGAAATATGTTGTTAATAATCCCTTAATCTTAATGAAATACATTCATTTATCACAGGGGTTTCATGAAATTCGCGTATATATATTCATATAATATATATATATATATATATATAGATATATATATATATATATATATATATATATATATATATATATATATATATATATATATATATCGCGTGTGTGCGTGTGTATGTAATCAGACTGACATGCATGCATACACAATATATATATATATATATATATATATATATATATATATATATATATATATATATATATATATATATATATATATATATATATAGATATATATATATATTATATGTGTATGTGAATATGCAATTGTTTTCTCTTAAACTTAACGAAATACGGTGATGTTTTTACAGAGGTTCCATGAAGTTCGAATACAAATGGCCATCGAAAGCACACACGCCCGTTCAAACTTGATCGCGCGGGCACGCTTACAATATACTATACACACACACACACACACACACACACATATATATATATATATATATATAATATATATATATATACATATATATATATATATATATATATATATATATATATATATATATATATATATACACACAATAGCTAAAAAACTTCTAGGCTTAATGTCCAACGTCAAATACTACGAAGTGCAAAGCGTTTTTTGAATGCGTATAATACCACTTATTCGTAGACCTCACTGACGATTCCAACCTACGGGCTGCTCCATGAGCAAGAGCCCGTGCTGACATAAGGCCAGTTTTACCTTCAACAACAACATGATGACTCCAATTCCAGGTAACCACTCGTTCACCACACAAAATATGCGCAAGGACAGACTGTCACCTGGACTGACAAAAAACAAAACATGCACTGAAATATCGCAGCAGCAAACGTTACAAGTGGTCATAAGATACGCAACCGAAAACGAAAGGAAAACCCACCATGACTCAAGACGCGAAGCTTCCTCTCATGGAAAAAACGTCTGGAAGTAGTCGCAGCCGTATTTCAGAGACCATACCAGGTTAAGGCGAGAGCTGTACTGGGGCAAACAGGTGAAGAGAGACTGCAGTCGACCTACTCGAGACCTCCCTTAAAAGCCCCGCCTACTTCTTCTTCTTCTTCTTCTTTTTCCTCTTCTGGATTGCTCCGTAGAAGTGAAAGCCTGATCCTGGTACAGGGACGTGGTTTTTCTTACCGGTGTCCATTGTCGTCTCCAACTCACGATTAGAGAGTGAGAGCACAACAGTTTTTTTTTTTAAAGGCATTTCACTTATTTTTTAAAAAGACTGGAATCCTCGCTCAGTGACATGGCGTTTCAGTTCGGTTCCTGTGTTACGGTATTTGGAATCCTCCGCTTACCGGGTGCGTGAGTGCGCATCTTAAATGATTTTTGTTTTCTCTCTTTTGTTCCCTCCCTCTCTTTTTTTTAGACAGGGATCATCTGAGACAGGTTACTAGAAAGTTTGAGAAGGCACCTCGAATATTCTGTCTGCCCTTTGCAGGTAACTTGTTGGGAAATAGAGAGGATGGAGATATTCATGATTATAAATCATCTTAAAATAAAATAAAAATTTAAATACCGGCAAAATTTAACCAAGCATTGACTCTCTCTCTCTCTCTCTCTCTCTCTCTCTCTCTCTCTCTCTCTCTCTCTCTCTCTCTCTCTCTCTCTCTCTCTCTCTAGTTTCCCTCGAGGCTTCCTTTGTCGGGCTCTAACCGTTCATTAAAATGCTGTTTCTCAACTGACTAACCTAGACTGCCATACCACTCGTCGCTAAGATGCCAATAAGAGGTCTCGATGATGCCCCCACAGGTAACTTTATGGGCATCTGAAAAAAAAGTCTGCCCAGGAGAAACTGCTGACAAAAGAAAGCAACCGGGGAAAAACATGAACCAACACACGAAGGCAACAATATCACCTGGCTACGCTTAATTGATGGTTCGTTTCCACTTTTTTCCTCACAGGAAAATGTCAGTCCGCCATATTAGTAAAAGCGAGGGGGGAAAAAAGTGGTCTTAAGATACGTAGTAGTCCAAGGGACCTTAGACTTTATGCAAGTAGACTTAAATGTATTCGGGCTATCTCTTAAGAACCGGAATTCGTCACTGGTTTTTGACTGTCAGTGATAAATGACTGAGTAACAGTAGAATTGATCACGTGAGCGTCATCGCTTTTCTTCCTCCTAATTGGTTATAATTGTGAAAAGGGCAGTGGCAAAGTAGCAACGATCATTTAAAGTTATTTAGAACTTGACTGTGAGTTGCAACGATACGTTCCTATAAGTAGCGGCAGATCTTCGATAGCTAGTGTGAGTCGCAGTGGGTCATGTCACCTGAAAAACCTCCAAGGTGACGAACATATATATATATATATATATATAGAGAGAGAGAGAGAGAGAGAGAGAGAGAGCGAGATAAGTTTGAGAGGAGAGAGAGAGATGAGAGAGAAGAGGAGAGAAATTTTACATTTATCATTGAAATTCAAAGAATTAATCAAACAGCAGTGAACATCACCTCTGCTGTTATTAATGTAATTTTTCTCATATAAGTTTATGTGAAGCTAAAGTGGGAAGTTAGCAAACCAGAAGCTGCTAATTTTGCCGAGTTTTCAGGTAATTAACTATCCGAGATTCCTTTGCTACTCTTATGTTCACAGATCCTAATGAAAAAAAAGTCTGATAAATTCTTTTATTATTATCTTTTATCAATCAAAAGTAAATTTGCCAAAGATAAGGAATTCGCGATGCAAACAATTAACAAATGACTTAAGTTTCCAATAAAAGATTAGCAAACGTATTGACGACATTGGCTTTCAAACGAACAGATATTTTAATTGCCTAAATACTCAAGAATATTCCCTTATGGCGACGTAACTACAAGAAGATCCAGGTAGTGATTTGTCGTATTCAGACCTAAAGGACCCAGGCGTTGATTTACGAGGCTATAAATTCTGCAATTTCAACAACGATGAGGAAATAAACCCCTTTTTTTCTATAGGTAAAACTAGATGTTGACACTAAGCATCATTGTCTATAAATTTAAGATGAGGGAACTGGCATAATGATATGATCATCCAGATTACATTGTGGTGCGGTAGATGATATATTTTTTAAAAGAATGATTATGTAGGAAATGCTTTGACTCTTATAGCCATATGCAGTTAAATTCGTTTATATTTGAGTCATATACTTTGAACTTTGTTTAAAGCCATATACTATGAAATTTGTTTATATTTATAGCCAAGTTGTTTAACTATAGTGTACTATATTCTTGTTCATAGGAACGTGAAAATTTTTAACTGCCGATGCAAACTGGGTAACTTTCAACGTGGAGATACTTGCTAACATAAAAACACAAACGCTTTCTATGCAACAAAACCAGAGAGACGAGTTTTCGAAACTGTTAAAGTTGAACGACGATTTATCTATATAATAGATTCTTCCTGGGTAGTTTTTGGAAATGGTAACTTTAACCTAATATTTCAGGATTTCTCTCCCTTATCAGAATAAAAGTTGATGTACATTAATTAAAGACAGTTGTGGTAAGATAATATGCAGCATGTCGTGTAACGCTAAGATTTCTATGGACTTCTAAAATTACAATTTGAAAAAGGAAGGTGTGTACTTTACTGTACCAATTTGGCACCTTACCCTATATTTCATGATTTATTGTTCATCTCAATACGTTGTTGATAGATTATTTATTTATATAGGTCCATTTTAGTTGTTTGTTACTGTTCCAGAGTCTCTCTCTCTCTCTCTCTCTCTCTCTCTCTCTCTCTCTCTCTGAGAAATCGTAGACAGATCATCGCTCTAAGTTATTGTTTGGTCCAAAAACGTTTTTAAGGCTTAAACTGGTCCAAATTTAGGCTCTATTCGGCATTGGTACTTATTCTAAATACATCAAAATCTATCTAAATCTTTCCTTTGTAAAGAATGTTTTGTGTCATTTCTTTCAGTACCGGTTAGAGATTGGTGTAATTTTAAAAGTTTTGATATTGATACTCGTGTGGTATTCTTTTCACTGTTAGCAATAATGGTTTTCCGGGATGCGCATATAGTACATAATGGGATATTATTCGCCTGTTGCATTTGGATTGAAATGCGTAAGTATTTACTGAAATACAATACACCTCCGCGTGTTTAGGACGCTTTTCTTCAATTTGCTCCACTGTACTTCTTGACCTGCAGATCTGGTACTACTCGCAGATCTCTCTCTCTCTCTCTCTCTCTCTCTCTCTCTCTCTCCTTGAGCCCTCTCTCTTTTGTGGTTGGAGTCACGCGAAGCCTTTTTTATTTTATTTACTTTTTTTACTCACCGACACACGATAACCCAACTTTAACGAAGCAGGTTACAAATCGTTAGATGTTCATCTGCCTGGAAAATGCAGTCTCCCTTTTCAATGGCAGCACTAATAATCCAAAACTGGTTTAGCAAATAGAGCAGAAAAAAAATTAAGAAAACGCACATTCTGGCTGTCTGGAAAATGCCCAGCTAGGCGTACGCGCTTCTCTAAAAGTCACCAGATAAAGTCCAATAGATATCTATGGGTGCGGATGGAAGGGGGAGGGGGATTGACTCCTTACTGTCATGGTCACAAATTGTGGAGCTGTAATGAGAGACGATTAAATTTGAACTGAATGACACTTCTTGAGAGTTATTTTTAAAAAATGGGGTTCGACACTACAGGACCTGTTTGCTTTTACCCAAGTCAACGTACTGATTGCAGGGGTAGTTAGTCTTCCAAGAAAATATATATAAAGTTGCATTTCAACAAGAATAATGAGTCTGTGGATTCTCAGTGTGTTTAAGTATTTCCGCGTCATAAGACAATCTAACCTCCCGGAATTTAATTTTAAAGTTTCATCTAGATTCTAGACTCAATAGATCTGTCCTGTCTTGAAGGAAATTCTTCTAAGCAATTTGAAGTCCTCCTGCATGCGGCCTTCGCTTTTATTAGTACGCTGCCTCTCTGACACGTTAGAGCTGACGTTATGATCCTGGCCAAGAGGCTGGTCCCAAAAGTTTGGAACGCCTTGGTACATTAGTTCTCAAGTACTCGTTCTACAAAGAGGGCAAATCACTTGGACTGCGCCTGTCTTTTATTAGTTATATAAGTCTAGTTAGAAAATTAAATTCAATAAAATTCTTTCAGTTTCTGTTGTATCGGTTACCCCCAGTAATTTTGGTGATGCAAAGCCCTAAGCAAACATTACGTTCACGAAGGACATGGGTCCATCAAAATGGAAGAGTATTTCATGCAAGACCTGATAAATGGTCAGTTATCTATATCGTGCTAACTAAAGTCGTATTTGTTTTTAATTATGACCATAGTGTGAGGTAACAGACGATATGACAAAATGAGAAAAAAATTCCGAAAACTAGGCAAGGGATTCGGAGACGACAGGAATGTCGCAGGAACACGGCTAATCTGAGGGTACCGAGGCATGTCTTATTATAAGTAATAAGGAGCGGCCATAGCGATAATCGGCTTGCTTGTCTCCCGCAAATCCCCATCGAAAAACCGGATTTATTGACGTTTGCGTTTCTCTCTCTCTCTCTCTCTCTCTCTCTCTCTCTTTTACAAAACCAAGCCGATAATCGCCTGCAGAGGGCGAGAGCTCATTTCTATGGAGGCAAAAACGCGTCTCACAATAAGGAAGAAGTTTAGGTAATGGTTTTTGGGCCACTGGATCTGCCACGAAAAAGCTGGCCTTGTCTTGGACCCAGTTATTACCGGGAGTTCGATGTTTGAGAAACTTATTCGGAACCATAGCTTTCGTTTGCAGTTCATTTGGTAACCCGCCCCCCCCTCACCCACCCCACCCGTTCCCATATCTCTCTCTCTTTTCTCTCTCTCTCTATCTCTCTCTCTCTCTCTCTCTCTCTCTCTCTCTCAACGCAACAGGTACTTACCTCGTTACACATCATAGGTACCCGCAAGCCTCTTCCTCTCTCTCTCTCTCTTTCTATATATATATATAATATATATATATATATATATATATATATATATATAATATATATATATATAATATATATATATAGAATTAACCTTATCGATCATAATTTGACAGATCTGCCATTCATGAAACTGATGGGTGTAACATCCTTTAACAGCTTTGAGTTCTCTCTCTCTCTCTCTCTCTCTCTCTCTCTCTCTCTCTCTCTCTCTCTCTCTCTCTCTCTCGTATACCATTTACAAAAGCACTGGTAATAAAAAAAGGGGGGGAGAGGGGGATTATAGCACATGGGCCACTTTTATAACCGAAATCGCTCTCAAGCCAAATCCTCTGTGGAAAATAAGACATTCCATGTCTTAGTTTTAAAGACAATCGCTATGGCCTATAGTCACTCTGCAATGCTGAATTCCCCGCCAAGCAATGCCAAGGCAAGTTTTAGAGGGCACGTACCCAAATGCCAAACATTCTGCCCAGTATATAGGTGGTAAAAAAAAAAACATTGATTCTGGTGAAACTTTGTCCACAAAAAAATAGTATCCATTGCCCAAAGCAGTTTTTCCCTCTTACTTAACAGTGGTATTGATTCTCAAACAATTCTCAGTTTAGAATTAGTGCGTGCTGCTTTGTTTGTCCAAGTTCTGTTGAGGTATCACGATGTTACACTAAAAAGAACTTGCGTCTTTTATCCCTGATGAATTAAGGAGTTGTAGTTCTATTTCAGATCAATGTTCACTGTTGCCTGAACTTCCCTCTCTCATGATGTGTTGTTTTGGATTTATAGTTATCATTTATTGGCTGGTTATTATTCATGGATTTATTTTCGTCTTTATATTACTCTTAGTTTCTTGGGTATTTGGATATTTATTTCGTCCGCTTTCATGTATAAGTGAGAGTTCTTTTTAAACAAGTAAGAGCATTTTTGAGTTGTCACATGAATAAATAATAATAATAATAATAATAATAATAATAATAATAATAATAATAAAAACACCAAAAGATGAAGGACACGATCAGGAAAGAATATATGCAGAGACTCAAGGCGATACTCAAGTCAAAACTCAATGCCGTAAATATGAGTAAAAGCCATAAAACACATGGGCAGTGCCAGTAATCAGATACAGCGCAGGAATAGTGGAATGGACGAAGGCAGATCCGCACCATAGATCAGAAAACCAGGAAAACATATGACAATACACAAAGCACTACCCAAGAGCAAATACGGACAGACTATCATAACAACACGAAAGGAAGGAGGGAGAGGACTACTAAGTATAGAGGACTGCGTCAACATCGAAAACAGAGCACTGGGGCAATATCTGAAAACCAGTGAAGACGAGGGGCTAAAGAGTGCATGGGAAGAAGGACTAATAAAAGTAGACGAAGACCCAGAAATATACAGAGACAGGAGAATGACAGAGAACAGAGGACTGGCACAACAAACCAATGCACGGACAATACATGAGACAGACTAAAGAACTAGCCAGCGATGACACATGGCAATGGCTACAGAGGGGAGAGCTAAAGAAGGAAACTGAAGGAATGATAACAGCGGCACAAGATCAGCCCTAAGAACCAGATATATTCAAAGAACGATAGACGGAAATAACATCTCTCCCATATGTAGGAAGTGCAATACGAAAAATGAAACCATAAACCACATAGCAAGCGAATGCCCGGCACTTGCACAGAACCAGTACAAAAAGAGGCATGATTCAGTGGCAAAAGCCCTCCACTGGAGCCTGTGCAAGAAACATCAGCTACCTTGCAGTAATAAGTGGTACGAGCACCAACCAGAGGGAGTGATAGAAAACGAGCAGGCAAAGATCCTCTGGGACTATGGTATCAGAACGGATAGGGTGATACGTGCAAATAGACCAGACGTGACGTTGATTGACAAAGTCAAGAAGAAAGTATCACTCATTGATGTCGCAATACCATGGGACACCAGATTGAAGAAGAGAAAGAGAGGGAAAAAAAAATGGATAAGTATCAGATCGGAAAATAGAAATAAGAAGGATATGGGATATGCCAGTGGAAATCGTACCCATAATCATAGAGCACTAGGCACGATCCCAAGATCCCTGAAAAGGAATCTAGAAAAACTAGAGGCTGAAGTTAGCTCCAGGACTCATGCAGAAGAGTGTGATCCTAGAAACGGCGCACATAGTAAGAAAAAGTGATGGACTCCTAAGGAGGCAGGATGCAACAACCCGGAACCCCACACTATAAATACCACCCAGTCGAATTGGAGGACTGTGGATAGAGCCAAAAAAAAAAAAAAAAAAAAATAATAATAATAATAATAATAATCACTTGAGTCACTCAAATGGTGAAAAAATCCTCCACTGTGATGCATATATATATATATATATATATATATATATATATATATATAGATATATATGTATATATATATATATCTACTATATATTATGTATATATAGATATATATATACATATATATATATATATATATAAATATATATATATATATATATATATATATATATATATATATATGTGTGTGTGTGTGTGTGTGTGTGTGTGTGTGTGTGTGTGTGTGTGTGTGTGTTTTCAAGTACATATTTACACTTACAATACAGTGGATATTTTTTGGAAAAATAATAATGATAATCTTTCTGAAATCCGTTCGTTCTTATTATTCATATATATGAAATAAAATGACATAAAACGGAACAGGTACTTCGAGCGTTCCATTTCAACCAGTAAAAGTTCAACTCGGGAAGATCCAAATCTTCGTTTATACCCGGATAACATGACGCGCTGGAAGTTGCACAACTAAAAATAGATCACGACTTTCTTTCAGCGAGAGTTCATTGTCATTGCCATTTTACTTTCTCGAATTGTGAGAAAAAGAGAGAGAGAGAGAAAAAAAAACTAGTTTTACTCGGAGTCACGAAATAAGAGCAGTCCTTTGGATGGTTGTGCTGGTCATGTTGGTATTCTAAATGCGAAACATGATCTGTGTTCATATTGTTTCCTTACCTGAGGTCTGTTTCCTGTTGATTCTGAAAGTCAGCGTAATCTTACGCTGAAGTTTCCCCACCTTTTTTTGCGTACGTTGTTATTGTTACATTTACTCCGCCGATAGCCATTTGTTATTATAGGTTGCCTGGCTTTGCGTTAATGTGTGGCAAAAGCTTACGAATTCCAAACATGGCGAGTCTTTAGCGAAGTCAAACTATGGTCACAATAGAGAAGCCTTTGGATTGACCAAACTCTCAGTGATGTCTCTTTTGCTGGACATCAGACTGGTGCGATTTGCTAACCTCCTCTCTCTCTCTCTCTCTCTCTCTCTCTCTCTCTCTCGCCGGTTCTGTGTTCCAGATTGCTAAGGAACGGTAACAGCGGCTAGCTGAAGGAGGAGGCGGAGGAGGAAAAATAATGAGGAGCATCGCTAGAACCAGTTCGTATCCTCATCGTTTAGTCCTCCCTCTGCCATCGAAGTAACTGGTCACTTGGCCAAACTCATCCTACCTACCTCTACGCTGGTACCTTTACCTTGGGCAAAATAGGGGTGATCACCCACACGTAACGGATATGGTATGTTGTGATTGTGTTACTTGACTCATTTATCATTTATTTTAAGGGTTGAGTTCTGATGAGGATTAGACTCACTTCACAAATTTCACGAAGCTAATCGGAATCCATTCGGGAAGGATCGAATACCATGAGGTACCTGACGATGTGGTTTCAATTGAATTTTTCCCGTTTAAAGCAGTGAATAAATCTGACCGAATGAATCTTTCTAGTACTTGCTTCCGCTGTTATAAGAAATTGAATTCGACTCTTGCGTAAATGTTACATGGCCAGGTCAAGCTGTTATACAGTGCACAGAAGGTTAAGATTAGACTTGAAGTTGATAGAACAATACTTTTGGGGACGCGCTCTTCTTGATAACTTAATGGAGTCAAGATTTGGCTACTCAGGACATTGGCCCACTTTGATTTGCATAGACTCAGGGTTAAAAGCAAATGGCTGGTAGCAGTTCAGTGATCCCAGTGATAGTTTTTAGACTTTTTTTCTATTTTCTATAAAACAAATCTCGGCAATTTTCTTAACAATATGCCCATTCCTTTTGTAACTATGACTTTGCAATAATATGAGAATAAATTCTTATGATCAAGAAAGATTGTTTTTTTTTTATCGGCAAACCATTTTTATTCTTAAACGATGAAATGAGAATGGATGAACTGATTGATAAGTACGAAGGAATATGCATATCCGTGCTTATGATTTTCTTGTTATAACTTTTATCTTCAACATTCCTAAAAGAAATATTGCTCTTCTTCGTTTCTTATTTATGGAAAAAAAAATATATATTATTTCTATCAGGATATGATTGTTTTCACGCATGCGTTGGCCCAGAGAAATTTACGGTTTCATTTTTGCTTGTTTGTTTAGAATAATTGGAGTAATTTCTTCAAAATTAACCTTTTCGTATTGGCAAGTCAGGTATAAATAGATAATGTTTCTTCTTTTAATACTAAATTTTTTTGGTTTATGTCAACACGCCAAAGAAGTGCTTTCCATTTTAGGAATATTCAGAAAAAAGTTGAGGTCAAGAGCAAGAACCCAGGTCAAATAACGCATTAATAAATCATTGCAACTTGTACTGTCAGACGCCCATTATTATATATATATTATATATTATATATATATATATATATATATATATATATATATATATATATATATATATATATATATATATAAATCTGTGAGATATGATGGAAATGAAATGTTAGCAATTCGATTGCTGATGGGTCGGGGGGTGGGGGGGGGGGGCAGTTGGGTAAAATTCGCTGGTATGGGTGTTTGTGTGTATACATGTTCATACATGTGTGGGTATTCAATCACACTATAGCAAAATCGATTCCTTTTTCAATTCACTTTACGAATTAAATTGTGCATGATAAAATAAACGGTGAAAACTGGAGCTAATCAATAGCGCAATTCATTTCAAAAGTTAGAGCAAGACTTACCAAGAGAGGTGGGAAATAAGTTGTTTTTTACAACTTAAGGTTGCAGACGCAACTAGTTGCCCAGAAGATGGACGCAGCTAGTTTCACAAACCTGGTTGGACCAGTGTGAAAGCAGGCAATGATAGAGACGAATTTCACTCGAGGACCCATTGGTCCAAGGGTAAACAGGGTCCAGTACAACTATGGACTCGGAGCCTTCCATAGTAGGTCTTATAATGATATACTATCTTTGGGCTTCGACGCGGTTATCACCGTCACCCTATCAGATATTCTCAAACGAGGTTTGTTTTTAGAATCTGATTTATTTGTAAAGCCGTTTAGTCGGAATCATGGTGACAGATCAGTATCGGACTTTAAAAATATTAGAAGTATCCATTTTGTGAATTGTTTATATCCTCTCATACTGCTGCTATTATTGCTACTAACAATCACTTGCGTTCTTTGGGTGACTGCATACTCGTTTTCCTCGGCACATTTCTACCCGTTTTCTATCTCTACCCGTTTTCTATCTTTATCCGTTTTCTATCAGCGAATCGAGTCAGCTGCGGAATCTGTATTATGCCTTGCAGCTAATGATACCTAACTTCCATTTAAAGACGAAATAGTAGTAGACTGACTTCATTAAAGTAACCCCGACTTGTTATTATGTATTCCTAAATCTGGTACGTTGTTTTCGACGTATCGTTAATATTTTCAATTCTCTGTTGATAATCGGCGCCCGCCCCTCCCCCCCAACAAAAACTAAAATTATACGAGCTCTTGGTTTACTATACATCTCAGTGCACAACACTTCAGTTGCTTAAGAATAAAAATGATACCGACAACTCTTCTTCGTTTTTCTTTGCAGTTATCATTTATTCTATGCAATTGACGACTCGATAAACTAGTTGTGCCCTGACCTTAATTAAAGAGGTATGGATTATTTTTTTCAGGGCAGGGTTAAAGCCGTTGTAAACTAGTCACTAGCGCTTGAGAAGAGAAAGAGAATGAGGAAAAAAGTGGAAAAGGAACGTGGCCCAAAACTTTGACCCAGGGTAGGGTCAGTTTTTACCCGAGTTGCTCTTCTTCTTCTTTCTTCCATTTGTCAAGATATTCTAACCAGACGAAACGGACGATTTAAACGGGTCATATATATATATATATATATATATATATATATATATATATATATATATATATATATTAGTATATATTCGATGAGGTTCGTTTGTTCGAAAGTCAATAGAATGGTTATATTACAAAAAGAAAAAATCCTTCTTTGTTTATTCTTGGAATACATACATGTTTACATTCCGGATTATCGTATTTCCCACCCTGTAAACATCTTTTATCTATTAAACCTATGGCTACCTCAGGACGAACACGGTCCAGTCCCAACCATAAATCTATGAGCCCCCATCCCCACCCCAACCCCCCCCCCCCCACCTCTCTCCAACACACACCAATACCCAAAGCCTTCCATTTTCTTGCTTTCTACGGTACTGGGTTACATAATTGCAACGTTTCCTTCCATCTATTGTTTTTTTCTTTTTTTAACGCTATCTCAGCATATTTATACTGAATGAATTCGTTGCAACGTAGACCTATTGTCGAAGAAAAGACTTAGCATGATTAAATATTGACATTTTTGCATGCAGATTTACAAAATATCAATTCTCGGTTTCAGCCCTGTGAGTAATTCTGTATTATTCTTTAAAATAAGTTGGGACGGTGGCGTCGGTATCCATCACAAAATACGCGAGAATTTGCGTCAATGCTTTCATGCGTGGTACCTGGCACATTCACTTGCAAATTGCCGACGACGAGCTCATTAAAAACTAGAGTACTTCGACAGAAACTGGTTGATGCTCCCTGTCTTGAGGCTTCTACAGGGCTTTGCCATTACTGGTCTGGATGGAGAAACTTGATATTCCGTGGTACAGAAAAAAGAAAATAGATAAATAATTGCATGGCTGTAAATTGTAGGGCACTGTCGGAGTCCATGCTGTAACTTTTCTCTTTGTAAAGCCTTCGGTCACAGGGATACGAAACAAGGAAGAAAATTCGACAGACGTTTTCTTTAAGAGCTTCAAAGGCAAATGAAAGACCACAAGGTCAGTTAAGATAGAAACCGCGAGGAAGAAGGATATACCTGGCGTCTCAGTAATAAGAGTAATCTACTTCAGTTTCCCATCCTCCCAGTGGTAGAATGGTTAATTATTGTTACTTGGACTAACTTTTATCATTTATATATTTTTCTATCATGTAAATGCTAGAGAGAGAGATAAAAAAGTTGTTGTGATTTCTCACTTTGCTTCTACTCCACAAAGATGACTGTGGTCCACAAATTTCCGGACCGGTTCTTCGGCAGGTGGTGGCCATATACTATCTTTCAGCCCTCAGGACCGCTTACTTTTTATCATTTTTTTTTTTTTTCACTTTAAAACTGAAACTCTGTAGGAGCCACTAGGAAGGGAAAACTAGAATCCTTAAAGATCCAATAGACTCCTTTCTATGGCCACGATTTCATTTCGGAATTAAATACGCTGAAATAAAAAAAAAAAATATTTCTGAAATTTATAATCTATTACAGTTTCCCTGAAAGTCCATCCTCCTCCATTAAGTCAGTTGGAAACCAACCCCCTTCCATTAAGTCAGTCATAAACCAACCCCCTTCCATTAGGTCAGTTGGAAACCAACCCCCTTCCATTAAGTCAGTCATAAACCAACCCCCTTCCATTAAGTCAGTTGAAAACCAATCCCCTTCCATTAAGTCAATCGGAAACCCATCCCCCGCCCCCATTAAGTCAGTCAGAAATCCCATCCCTCTCCATTAAGTCAGAGGACACTCATCCCCCTCCATTAGGTAAATCAGAACCATCCCCTCCATTATGTCTGTTGAAAACTAATCCCCTTCCATTAAGTCAATCGGAAACCCACACCGGCCCCATTAAGCAGTCAGAAATCCCATCCCTCTCCGTTAAGTCAGAGGAGACTCATCCCCCTCCATTAAGTAAATCAGAACCATCCCCTCCATTATGTCTGTTGAAAACTAATCCCCTTCCATTAAGTCAATCGGAAACCCATCCCCCGCCCCCATTAAGTCAGTCAGAAATCCCATCCCTCTCCATTAAGTCAGAGGACACCCATCCCCCTCCATTAAGTCAATCAGATCCATCCCCTCCATTAAGTCAGTCGGAAACCCATCCCTCTCCATTAAGTCAGAGTAAACCCGTCCCTCTCCTTTAAGTCAATCGGAAATCCACCCCCCTCCATTAAGTCAGTCGGAAAACCATCCCCTTCATTAAGTCAGTCGGAAACCCATCCCCCACCATTAAGACAGTCATAAACCAACCACCTTCCATTAAGTCAGTTGGAAAACCATCCCCCTCCATTAAGTCAGTGGAAACCCATCCCCCTCCATTAAGCCAGTGGAAACCCCATCCCCTTCCTTGAAGTCCAAGGCCTAAGTGGGAAACCCCTCCCCCTCCATTAAGCCAGTTGGAAACCATCCCTTCCATTAAGGTCAAATCTCCCAAATCCGTTCCCCCGTCCATTAAGTTAAGTCGGAACCCATCCCTTCATTAGTACTGGAAAAACCATTTCCCCTTCCATTAACCTTCAAGTCGGAATAGCAATCCCCTTAAACCCAATTATTCCCCCAGTCCAGGAGAACCCATCCCCTCCATCGTTAGGTTCAAATCTCCAATCCGTCCCCGTCCCCAATTAAGTTAATGGAAACCCATCCCCTCCATTAAGTAATCGGAAAAAAACCCAATCCCCCGGCTTCCATTAATGTCAGTCGGATTAGCAATCCCCCCATTAAAAGTCAATCGGAAACCCATCCCCCTTCCATTAAGTCAGCTGGAAAAACGCCACCTCCTCCATTAAGTCAGTGGAAACCCATCCCCCTCCATTAAGTCAGTTGGAAACCCATCCCCCTCCATTAAGTCAGTCAGAAACCCATCCCCTCCATTCCAAGTTCAGTTCGGAAAAACCGGAAATCCAATCCCCCTCCATTTAAGTCAGTTTGGAAACCCAAAATCCCCTCCATTAAGTCAGTTGGACCCTCCCCCTCCATTAAGTCTGTTGGAAAACCCATCCTTTCCCTCCACCATTCAGTCAGTGGCAAACCCAACCCCCTCCATTTAGTTCAGTTGAAAAACCATCCTCCTCCATTAAGTCAGTTGGCAAACCCAATCCTCACTCCGTTAAGTAAGCTTGGAAACCCATCCCCCTCCATTAAGTCAGTTGGAAACCCATCCCCCTCCATTAAGTCAGTGGGTACCTATCCTCCTCCATTAAGTCAGTGGAAACCCATCCCCCTCCATTAAGTCAGTTGGAAACCATCCTCCTCCATTCAGTCAGTGGAAACCCAACCCCCTCCATTTAGTCAGTTGGAAAACCATCCCCCTTCCATTAAGTCAGTCGAAACCATCCTTTTCCATGAAAAGTCACTCATATACCAATCCCCCTCAATTAACAAAGACATTTCGTTATCATCAATGAACTGATAGAAGAATCTTTACATATATAGCTGCTAACCGGCTGGAGGACCTGGCTGGCAGCCTTGATAGTGCTGGTCTTACCAAGGAACCTAGAGACATCTGCTCAGCTCGAGTGGCCTAGGATTCAAGATATGGTAGCATCCAGACTAGCCCGGGATCCTATGGTATGGACTCTCCAGGAAGGTAATGCCCAAAGCTACGCCTACAACTACTCTCCATCAGGTAGTGATAGCGTTGTTGTGATATTACTTCAATGAGTATTTGGTGGGCGAATATCTTTTGTCTTTCATGTCCGTAAGGCATGATAGTTTAAATTTCTCTGCTTTCATTTAATTATCCAGTTTTTATTACTTATTTATTTACTTTGAAAAATCTTAAAGCAGTTCACGAAGCTAGTGATCTCTCAACTTGGATTCTGTAACTACTAGTGATGATTGATATTTATTTAAAGCAACTTTGGGGAAACTGCAATTTTTTGTGAACTGCTGTATTGTGAGCTGAATAGCACATTTTAATTATAATTTCATCCAAAATACTTACAGGCTTTTCATCTAGAATCGGAGTCGATATACCAGAGGATTCAGTCTTTGGACACGACACCAGTGAGGATGTACAGAGGGAAGATGAAGGCTTTGGGCGATCCCTCAGTGCCCAGCCAACGGAGGGCACTGGACGTTCTCCCGATGCCCAGGCGAGGTTCATAGGGAAGTTCGACGAGTGGTACAAAGGGAAAGGAAAAGGCGAGGAGGAGGAGGAGGAGGAGAAACAACCTCAGATTATCATCAGCACTCACCATGGAATCTCTTCTCATGACCTCGATCACCACCATGTTGACCATCACAATCATCACGAACATCATAACCATCATGACCATAGTTATCACGGGCCACCTCACGCCCACCCGCCACCGTTCCCCCACCATGTCCCTCCCCCTCCTGTGTATCATTACCCTCATCACCACCAGCAACCGGTTGTGCAGCCCATTATCATAGAGAGTGGTCGTGGTCAAGGTGGTGGGAACAAGAAGAAGAAGAAGGGGTCGAAGGGAAGTGCCGTGGTATCTGTCTACACAGAGACGGTAGTCGTCACGAAGCCCAAGCCGGTGGTGTTGACGCAAACCGTGACACACCACTACCAGCAAACCCAGCCGCATCCAGTTTACGTGCCAACTTCGAAGCCAGTTTACGTTACCCCATCAGAAGTTTACATTCAGTCGAGCAAACCGATTTATGCCACGCCCTCTCACGTCTACATTTCATCCAGCAAACCAACTTATGTCACGCCCTCTCACGTCTACGTCCAGACTCCCGTTCACTCACAGTACTTGACGCCCTCTCACGTTTTCATCCAGGAGCCTCAGACGGAGTATGTTGCCGTCAGCATCGAGACAGAGGACCATGGCTGGGGATGGGGTTGGGATCTATTCGGAGGTAATGGAAAGGGCAGCGGTCACGGAGGCGGACACGTTCAAGTCATCGGGGACGGACACCACCACCACCACCACCACCACGGTGCTGACAAAGGCAAGGGGGACAGCAGGTTGTGTACGTAGTGGGAAAACCTGAGGTGGCGCCTCAACTGGTGACGACCCACGTCGTTGTCCAGCAACAGATCCCCTTGATGACTCACTTGGCTCACCCCTCGACCTCCGAAGTCGTGATCATGGAGAGGCCCGCGCACGCCATCAAGAAGGGCTTCGAAAGAGTCAGGGAAACGTTCAAAGCCTTTGGTGACGGCATCAAGGGAATGGGGGACAAGATAGCCGAGGGCGTACATCACATCAAGTCGAAGCTCTCCTTCCAGTCAGGGGACAGCGACGACCCTCATTACGTCCTGATGCAGCCCCAGAACACGCATAGCGTGCTGGTTGTCACGACCGCTGTTCCCCAGACTGTAGTCGTCCAAAAGCCGGTCACCCAGACTCTGATGCCAAAGCCAGTCGTTCAGACTGTTGCAGCTTACCAGCCAATGGTCTCAAATAAAGGAGGCACTTATTTCAAAGGAAACTTTAAAGGATATTCCTATGACAAAAGTAAAAGCAAAGGAGGTGATGCTGTCATAATTGTAAGTGGAGATGGGCATGGGCATGGGCATGGCCATCATCATAGCCACGGTTCAGGTGAGTAAACTGGATACTAATTTAAATGGCCAGTGAATTATCTCTCATTAGATTTATGGTCTCCTCTTGTTAATTAGAAATCGGATTCTGTAAGTGCGATTGAATTCTCATTAAAAATTTACCCTTTTTTTCCAGATTGTCTGCACTGTGGCTGATGAGCTAAAGAATGCAAACGCAGAGCTCATGAGTCACCTCAAATGCCTACCGAGCGACCAATGTGGCTGGATTTCCATCCATTACTTTCTCATCGAATCCAGAACTTGACAGCTTTGGATTTCTTTCATGTGATATGTTATACCCTTATCGTTGTCTCTGTCCTGTTATGAGACTTGTTTTGTATTTATATACAGATTGTTTTAAGTTATGTGATATTTATTGCAATAAAATATACGCCTAGGAAATATCTGTTCTTTCTGCGGAATGAAGCAATGTCTCAGGACTTAGAGTTAGGAGGCATGTTTTTGAAAAGATTATCGTAACTATGGCAGTTAGGAATCGACAACCAGTGCCCGCTGAATTACTAACAGCGGAGCTGCTATTAACTATGAGAGTCTATTAGTTCTTCGTAACTATTTTTATCATCATGATCATCATCATTCTTATAGTTATCAGTAGTAGTAGTAGTAGTAGTAGTAGTAACAAAGTTTCCATCTGGAGGAGATGGCAGATATTTTAACTCATCTTTTAATTCTTCGCCTAATGAATATACAGATAAAATGAGAAATAACACTTTTTTTTCCATGTTTTTTTTATTTTTGCTACAGAGCGCCAGAATAAATCAATATAGGTAAAACGCTTCTGTAAGCAAGACGTACAGTTAAATTAATCAACACTTTGTCAGCACGTCAATGAATGTTTAAACATTTCAAGCCCGGGTCAAGGAATCGGATAAACGTACGAACGTGGGGAATGTCAGCAAGTGTTTGCCGACTGTCAGAATTACGTTCGCGTTTTGCCATTAGATGCCATTCCTGCATTTCTCAACTAAGAGGTAATTTTCTAAAGGTGGAAAATGTTTATTGATAGGACTACGTAAATAAAACGAAGGGTTAGAAGACCCAGACCTATATAATTGGATGAGAGCTATAAGACATGAGGTTTGGAGGAGCGGAATTTCACAGAGGTTCTTTTGCGTTTACGCGGCGTACTGGTTGCGATGGTGACAGATATAAATGAAAGAATGATAAATGAGAACAAGGGGAAAATGTTAATACGCAAACCTCTCACTGTGTGTGCGTGTGTGTGTGTGTGTGTAACTGACAACATACAGATAGAGAAAATGACTGGAATCGGGGGGGGGGGGGGGGGGGTGGGGGGGGGGCGGGGGGGGGGGGGGGGGTATTGATATTGATATAGTAATTTGGTTTTGGTTATGAAACACGAGATAGCAAATTTTTTAGTCCAAAACCCCCACTTTTAAAAACAAATTTCCGTAGGAAACGTAAATGGAGGAATTCCAAACCTCTGAAAAACACTTTGTTATCATAATTACTGTGTATGCGTGTGTCGTAATGTATGAGTTATATTACCGTAATGTAAAAAGCCAACGAAGCGTGAATGAAACTTTATTAACAATTTATTAACAAGATTAATGAATTACGTTTTAACAGTTATTGATGAGAATCTGTAACAAACCCATTTTTATCAATGAACCCACAGAACAAGTTGGCGCTCTTCAGTAGTACTAATTTATCATTTCCAAGCGATCGGTATTTCAGTCTGAAATATAAATTTCACTGACATTTTATTTGACAATTTGAATTTATAATTAATAATTAGCAACATCATCCATGACGAGGTGGCCGAGTGGTTAAGGCGTTGGACTGCTAATCCAATAGGGTCTCCCTGCGTGGGTTCGAATCCCATCCTCGTCGAGTGACATTATAATATATTTATTTAAATTAGGGAAGAAGGAAATGGGTTATGATGATAAGTTGTAAATACAGGTTACTCTGTGACTGGCTAACGTTTGCAAGTCACCAAACTCAGTGAATGAGTGAGTGACAAGTAGTAACGTGACGCAATCTTGCTTCAATGTCAGCTGATATTCAACAGGTGTTCGCTTACGTAGCCTTCCGTCCTGTTGGTCTTCTGAAACACTAGAGGGGTCTTGGATATTGTTATGGATCGAGATTGTTGACGCTATCAGAACAATTTTTTCTTCATTTGAGCAAAATTAGAAAGAAACTATAGAGAAAATAATTTTCTAGCTAAAGGTTGCATACATAACCTCGCGTTATGCAACACGTGATAGCTTTATAGATTATCCGGGCGCATGAAGGAGAGAGGAGATGAAAGGGGGGAGAAATAGAGGTGATAAGGTGTGTAACTATATCATGATATAATAGAAAACGTGAGGATAAGAGCCAGACATAGATGCTGTGGGAAAAGTAAAAAGCATGGTAAAGATGGCTTCACTAAAGATATACTTAGATCAAGAGCGTTTATTTTGCTTGGTTGGGAAGGTTATATGCAGCGGAAGGAGAAAATGCAATAAACAAACATTAATGGGGAAACGGTTTATACACTAAGAAACGAATGCTAATAATGTAGAAAAATATAAAATTATTTAAGCCACGACAAAAACATTTAAAGTTGTGAATCAAGTTTAGATATGAGACTAATCTCAGCAGAGTAAACATAACGAAATGAATTCAAGAGTATTTTTTTAAGGGGGCATGTTTTCTATAAAGTGGTTCATTTCGATGTAGCCCACCGGTTGACGAGGTGGCCGAGTGGTTAAGGCGTTGGACTGCTAATCCAATAGGGTCTCCCTGCGTGGGTTCGAATCCCATCCTCGTCGAAGAGCATTATTATTTCTTAAAATAACAAACCCGGAATTATATAAAAAATGAAATAGCTATGTAGAAACTTCGTGAAAATCGAACAACTCATTTCTACCCAGTGACGTCTTGTTAATAGATACTCATGAGATCAGAATATAGGGAGTTATTGTTTTTGTTATTGGCTAATATTTCTGTTGAGGAGCATAATTTCCTTTCTTTGATGTTTGTTAATAATGCCATGAGGTTCGGTGGGATCACCACTTTTAGGATTTTAAGACCACGACAAGAAAGCAGCACAATAATAATGCTTAAAAATGGGACTTGAATCGAATAGATGCCTTGAACTATGTAAAGAAGGAGAAAGGTTTAGGAGTACTGATTTCTTGTGTCAGTGAATATCGCAGGCCATTGAGGCTGTAGATCTTCTTCTTTCTCTACAAGCTTGTCCCTATTTGGGGTCGCTGTAATGGTTCTTCAACACATTCTTCCATCTCCTTCGATCCAGTGCATCCTCCTCGATCAATCCTAACTCCCTCATATCTCTCTTCACACAGTCAATCCATCGTAATTTTGGTCTACCTAACCTTCTCCCACCTGGTAGTCCCACCTCCATCATCTATAGATACAACGAGCAAAATATTAGCCATGGGAAAAAATTCTCAAACATGGGCCTCTCAATGTACAGGAATCTTCATTATTCATTGCAAGGATACTGACGAATCAGAGAATGTACTGAAAATCTTACCTCAGAGGGGCAGAAGGGATAGGATGATTCAACAATTTTAGAACAGTGACGACTTCTGAATGGGAGGTTCGAAAATTTGACATTTCTCTATGAAAATGAAAGTGCTGATGGGTTATATCTTTCCCTTTTTAAGCTGGATGACAATGGTACATGGTCGAACTCGTATCAGCTGAAGAAGAGGGAACAAACCACGAATATTTTCCTGGATCAAGGCTTTGTACATTAGAATGATATGCCCATACACTGCGCCTTCTATTAAGATGTGGTTACTGCCACATCTAGCCTATAGGTGCCATTTAACACAGGCTAGACTAAAAATTGTTGATGTTCAGGTCATAAATTCTTAAGGTCTACTGAGTCTGTAGATTAAAGCTGAACATAACCCTTTATTCACATTATCATGATGATTAGTATCCGTTTTATGCATGAAGGTAATCAGTCACAAAATTTTTAGGCTTTTCGGCATGCGACAAATTCAGTGTAGACCAAACTGTAAGGAATTGACGTGGATTGTTTCCCTTTTGAGGAAGTACCCAGCGTCCCTCAACATTACTTTTGTTATACCTTAAAAATAGTTCTTCTACAATACTGACGATAAAAGAAAACCAAATTTTTAAGGTCATTACAAGGGTAACTCTAATATTCTGTAAGATTTATTAGAGTGCGGTGAACTAGTACTAGTTACTTCACCATTTGAGTGGCCATGAAAGAGAAAAGAATAAGTGCATGAAATTAAATGAAATTCTTATCCTTCATTATATAAGTTTTTTTTAATATCGTAAGAATTAATATTTTTGGACAATTTAAAACTGTACATTTTTGGCAAAAAACATCTCGAGTTTCTTGCGATATTGAAATGTTTTTAAACATTTATATTTTTTTATCTCATAAACTAATAAAGAACACTGACGCATAAGTATTTAATACGATTCGAAACCATTACCATTACTAATATTTATTTATTTATTTTAGTTTATTTATTTATTTTTTATTTTCTATTTATATCTAGTTTATTTAGGTTTATTTAGTTTATTTATTTATTTATTTATTTATTTATTTATCCCAGTCTATCCTGCTTCCTTAAGTCCATCACTTTCCTAAAAATTTATGCTGTTTCTAGAAGCACGTTCTTCCGCATAAAGCCGGGGTAACTTAGCCTTTCAGTTTATTCAAATCTACCTTCTTTCAGTTCATTAAAAACTACCTTCAGAGATGTTGGAGTCCCGCTGTATTACACGGAATTTTCTTAACTGAAGTGTTGGTAATTGTCATATCCAAGCTGGATAATGCAGAGAACTTCGAAAACAAGCCGAATAGGGGTAGCTGAGAGAACATGTTTGAAATTTTACGATTCCTGTGAAATACAGAATAAGGAAATAGCGAATGGGGGAGCATGAACAAGAGAATACCAGTAAGCCATTGACGTGGTTTTGTTAAAAAGATCCCTACAGTAACGGAAGCAAATGGAGAGAGAGAGAGAGAGAGAGAGAGAGAGAGAGAGAGAGAGAGAGAGAGAGAGAGAGAGAGAAGTTTTATGTGAGTAGCTCCTTTTCATCACAATCTTTCAATTCTGGTCAGGAATTTAGTCTCCTTTATTCATGTCCAGTTACAGACACGTCGTCAACGACGTAACATATTTCCTAATTAGTCTAATGAAATTATCCGCAAATGTACGGATTTGTTATGCGCACAGATGCCATAATGTAACTGAAGCCATAACTGAAGAAGTTGATGTATGGCGTTTTGAGCCTTATTCGTTACTCAGACCGTATATATACTGTTCAGTCGTTACTCGTTGGTGGAAACAGTGAAATATCGACCGTATTTGAGTCTTGTTAGTCCTAATATTTTTGTTTTCTCTGTACTTGAGGGGCAGTTGTTTTCTGTTACGTTTTTCATGAGGTCGTACCTCCTGTGTTTGCGCAAAATGGACTCTTCCAGGTCCCCAAACTCATAGATATTAACGGGAAAATTAAAAAGTAAAACCAAATTCATGGTTATTAAATATAAATGGAAAAGTAGAAAAGTGCATTCGACTCGTGTTTAATCTTGCCTCTTCTTTACCGCACGAATTTTAATAGATTTCATGATAATATCACTACAACTCACGGTTGTTTTTAAGGGGTTTCATCCTCAAAAGTTTAATATTCGTTGGAACAGGTCCTAAATTGAGATACTGAGAATTTTTCCTTGATTCGTGACGGCTGCATTCCTCCATGAGATTTTTACGATATTTCCATTACTTACTGGTAAGTTTTTTGTGCATATCTACTTATGATCCTCTTGCTTCAACCATTTCAGATTCTGAGTCACGAGCTATCGCTCACTCAAGTTGTTTATCTCTTATCAAGTTGCACTCTTGTACTCTTCATTAATAATGAGTTATATTGACGGGTAACTTAATTATCTTGTTGTACAATTCATTTACCAGCACCATTTATATAAATACCGGTATTTGTAGCCCCAAGATCACGTTCTTTTAATATTGTTAACCATCTATCTTATGCAGGACCATTTTTCCTTGGAAAGTCCTCTCAATGGGCAAAATATATTTTTTTTTTCGGTTAATGGTGTAAGTTTTCTTTTATAAAGCCTTGTCAGCGATCATATTTCAAAGGTGGTGAATAGGTCAGCTTCCTAGAAAAAAATTGAGAAAAAAATCCCTTAATTTCCAAGTTTGCTGATAGCATTTTTGTGCAAATCAAATACCCCCAAAGCCAGCGCTGGAATAGACATACAAATTTTTTATTTTTCGAAGACATCTGCCCTTGTATTCTACATTAACTCAACACGAAACACTAGATTTTCTTTAAGTTAGCACCGTAAAATCAGCTTCTTTACACAGTTTAATTAAAATGTATAACACAACTGATTGACGCAACTGATTTTAATGTGCTAGCTTAATCTTAAACATCTTGTGTTTTCATGTCCGTGGTTTACTGGAAATGAGCAGGGGACTTTCAATTAACGTAATTGTAAGTAGCCATCATGTTTTAGACATGTTGATTATTCTGTTACATAACTACATAAATAGCTAGGCTATAAATAGGCTTCAGCGTAATTAATTTTTATTTTAGGGCCTTGTAAATGGGTTGGTAATGAGCACCTGTAACTTCTGCGAAAATGATGAAAACCTTATTTTCTTCACTATGATTTTTTTTTTTTTTTTTTTTTTTTTTAGTGTTATCGCTAAGTATGCTCAATTGTTATAAGAATATGCTGAAGTTTTCAGCCATGAAGTTGCCACTGAAATAGTTCCGTTCAGTACTAAAGGTCACCCGTTTTAATATAAATGGTATCTGATGTTGACTCGAGATCATTCATTCATTTATTCAAATCTCGTCGCGCCAGCACATAAGCCATCTTTGGGCAGCTTCATTAGCATTGTGAAGCTCTTCTTCGGTACCTGTTGGACCCGCTTGCTGAAGTTATCCCTCGTCCTCCCAACGCCACTTTGAGACGTGTTCAGTGTCCTCCAGTCCTCCTTCCTTGGTAAGTTAGTACCCAAGGGCAATGACTCGCAGGGTTCATGGACTGCGATAGCTTCTGGAAGTTGGTCGTATGACTTCCATTGATCCACCTTGTACTCGTGGCATCCTTAGGTGGCAGGCTTTCAACTGTCACGAAGCTTTTTCTCGACTGGAGGCGTCTCATCACTTCTTGGTGGTGGTAGAGGTATTTCTGGGTTCTTGATTGGCAGTGACGGCGGATGTGCGGTGGTGCTATAGTACTTGTCAGTCTATAGACCAATGGCAGCGGTGTTGGCTCAAGCAAGCCTGTGATGAGTGGACACGACTCATTCAGCTCAGCGGCCACTTTGCTCGCATGGCACGCTCATTCCCAAACTGCTAGTACTAGTGCTGATGGTCCCAAACTGCTAGTACTAGTGCTGATGGTCTCAAAGTGCTAGTACTAGTGCTGATGTTCCCAAAATGCTAGAACTAGCACTGCTGTTCGCAATGTGGACGGGTCTGTCCCCAACTGTGAAGTCACCAACTGGCTTATGAAATTAGAAGGAAGTTTTCTATCCGTTTATTCGGTAAGGTCTGTGTTCCCAAGGACCACTGGGTATTCCGAAGTATAAAGTGAGTATCATAGATATTAGGTTACTCATTCTATGGTTCTGTTTACCTTCTTTCCATCGAGTGTCAGTGATGATAGGAACATTTCGAAGTACATTGGCATTTGAAATATTCTTATCGTCACTGACGCTGTAGGCTACTCCATTCCTTTAATTACTTCATAAATTCACGCAGCAGTTGAGTAAGATTCTATCTCTTGTCAATAATATGAAGGTAATAAAGTAGGGGTACTTGATTTAAACTACGGATACTGAATAGCTGACTGGGTAGGTGGTCTCTTCATCTAGAGAGATGAATGTTTAGATAATAGATAATAGTACTAAACACAGACCGCACGTAATGTGACCTCAAACCAAGGAGGCAGAGAAAGAGAGAGAGAGAGAGAGTGGTGTGGTAGGGGTAATGTATGTAAAACCACATAGTTCATGATCCGGTAAATAAGAGGAATGGGACACTTCTCATCTTCTTCTTCTTCTTCTTTCTCTTCTACTCAGCCTAATCCCCCATTCGGGTCCCCGTTTCCAGTGTGCCTTTTTCCAGGCGTTTCTGGAATGGATCAATGAAACGACTTGTGTCTTTTCTTCTTTTTATTCAGTAAAAACAACGAACATGTCCACTATGAAAACATAAATACTACTGTTTCATCATCACTCGTTGTAAACCTTTCTGGAATAATAACATTAAAATCCTAAAAAAAAGGACTCTTACAAAAAAAAGGGAATAAGTTATATTACAATATATATAAATGAAGAATAAATAGGCAGTACCTGAATGTGAAAAAATGCAATCTGTGAAAATAATTATCAGAAATGAGGAGTTGAAATTGATTCAATGGAGACATATATATATACTATATATATATATATATAGAATATATATATAGTCTATATATATATATATATATATATATATATATATAGATATATATATATTATATATATATATATATATTATATATATATATATATATATATATATTATATATATTATATATATAATTTATAAGAAATAAAAGAGAGCCATAATTGAGCTAGCAATAAGTGACTATTTTTAATTACTGCTAAGTTAACTGGCCCGATTACCAGAATCTGTAGACCCAGTCAAATGCTAAAAGTAATTCTTGTTTAAGCCTCTTCGGACCAGCCGAAGGGGAGATTGTATTCATTTTGAGCGTTCTTCCTCTCTCGGTCTCTCGTTTTCCGTGAAGTTTTGCCTGAAGTTGGACAACGTATACCATCTGCAAATCTTCACAGCCGTACTTAACTTCTTTTGCACTTCTCTTCGCCGGAACTTCAAGTCCTTAACTAATCTCTTCCGCAGCTTCTTCTTCGTGACCTGAGATTCCAAGGGAGGTTCGTCAGATTATCATAAAAAATATTTTGGAATCAAAATTCCTTCGCTACCAAGTCGTGAATTCCTGATTTGCAACGAGATTACGATAACAAGTCAATGCTTAAAAAAATGGATTATTAACAAAACCAAAAGTGGCTCCGGAAGATGTTTTAACGTGATATGCAAAATGTCAGAATTAACGGAAGGAATTTGCACGTGAAAAGCAAAATGATTTGATTCATGAAAGCAACTCGGATATCAAATGCAAAATATCTCCGCTGATGGAAGCAATATCGACGTCAAATACATCCAATATCTTGACAAGTTCAAAAGCAGGAATACAAAATCTTTTAATCGAAGGAAGAAACATATGCAAATTACCATTAATGGTGGCCTTTGTGGCTAAGACCTGAGGAGCCTTTGTTGCCAAGACCCGAGGAGCCTTTGTCGACGTAAACGGTGGACGTTGTGTCGGGATCTATGTAAGCGGAGCTGAACCAGGAGCTAGGTTTGGGGAACCATGAACCGAAGCCGCCTGCTGGGACGCTGTTTCCGGGAGAGAGGAAGGAATATGGTCGAGATGAGTCAAAGATGAAGGGGATTGTGCAAATAAAAAGGTGTCTATAAAGCCCCAGTACCATAACAAGTATATTCTTTGCTCAGAATGGTACTGAGACTTTATGGACACCCCGTGTGTTTCTCGCTTGACAGACCCAGACAATATTTTGCATGTGGTCCTTATGTCATCACCCCCAGAAAGGTTCTAACTCAAAATCAAACCTCTACCCCGTGACAGACATGCAAGCACAGACAAAACAAATGAAATTTTCGTTTTTACCGGTGCTGCTCACCTTTTCTTCAGGTGGCACCACCTTTTCTTTTGATGACGTCATTAAACTCAACCCACAACCCCCACTGTAAATCCTATAATTATCAGTTTTGTACACCCATAAAATTAATCTGATGTGGTTTATTGTATTAGAACTACTTTCACTTAGTCATAAAGCAATGTAATTCAAAATATAACTCTCTCTCTCTCTCTCTCTCTCTCTCTCTCTCTCTCCGGCTCTCTCTCTCTCTCTCTCTGCTCATCATTAATCAGATACATAGATATATATATATATATATATATATATATATATATATATATATATATATATATATATATATATATATATATATATATATGAGCATTTGAACGAGGGAATAAGATGATTGAGATAGTTTGTTTTGGTTCTTATCTCCCTTGGAGACGGTTCCAGAGTCCTGCCTGTCCTCCGTAACTTTTTTTGTATACTTTTTGAAAAGGAAAATCAGTACGGCTGATGAGGTCTACTGATCAAATAGACGAAAGCTCCCGTCTTTTATGTATTTTTAATACACATTTTACATAAGTGTGGACTTTTATTACATTCAAAATATTCCAGTCACCCGTTATGGTGATTTATATTTATTATATATATATAATATATATATATATTATATATATTATATATATATTATATATAGATATACGTATATATATGTATATAATATTAATCTTGTTTATTTAAAACGCAACACACGCTGGGGTCGCTTTTCTTCAGTTGGAAAATATTGGGGTCGCTTTTCTTAAGGTGAGGAATTAACAGGGGTTACAGTAAGGCAGTGGCGGAACGGCGCTTTGCACCTTATCCCCATATTTAAAGATTCTTGGCAAGCTCTGTATGTTCTGGCAAGAGGTAATGTTGCGCTGCGTGCGCTAGCCACAGGGGTTACAGTAGGTTTGATTATTTTTGTACTGAAATTGCAAGACAATACGCTTTTAATTAACTATTGATTGTTTGTCTAAATTTGTGTTTTTAACAAATGTTTAATAAAGTAGTTTTTAATGAATATATATCTATAATTTTTTCTTCTTTTTTCTATAATATTATGAGCTAAAGTGGGTCACTTGAAGATTGGAGACACCAACATGCAGGGGTAGTTTATCTTCAGGTGGAAAATATTGGGGTCGATTTTCTTCAGGAGAGGTATTAGGGGTCGCTAATCTTCAGGTGATCCATATATGGTATATATATGTATATATATATGATATATACATATATATATATATATCTATATATATATATAATATATATATATATAATATATATATTCATGTGTGTGTGTTTGAGTGTGTGTGCTTGGATAAAAAAATAATTGGCAAATCACTATAATAACAAGCACGAAAACTTCAGTATGCTGCTCACGCCTTCTTACCTGGGGTGCTTATCGAAGTAGACAGTGGACACTGGTCCGCTGCTTCCACCGTGACCTAAACCAGGCTTGCCACCCGCACCGCCCAAACCAGGTTTGCCTCCAAATCCGCCTCCAAGTCCAAGTCCGCCCAAGGGACCGCCGAAGCCACCCTTGTTAGGGTAGTTTTGGTTCCCTTTGTCCTGGTACTCGTTGCCTACCTCCTCCAGCGGGATGATCGAGTAGACGCCGCTGCCGATGCCGGCGCTGGCGTCGTGGATTCCTTTCGTTATGGACTCAGAGAAGCCCTCCCCGAGGTTCTTCACGGCGTTCGTCATCTGGAAAGAAGAGGAGTGAGTCTAGTTCAAATAGGCTGAAGACGTGGGCGCTTGCGCCCCCGCCCTGCCCTCCCCTGAAATCCTGGAAAAAGGGACGTGTATATATATATATCATGATATATATATATATATATATAGATATATATATATACATATATATATATATATATATATTATATATATATATATATATATATATAATTGCTGTATTCATTAAAGAAATACAGGCGCTGATACTATTTTTGGAATTAACCTGCTAGTTCAAAGGGTCAAAAGTGTTTGCCTGCTTGATACCGGAAACTATCCAAGCCTGTATTAAGATTTGGCCCAACCTTGGAGGAATAATAGCCAACAATCCTTCCCGCCCAACCCCCAACCCTTTGGAAAATACGCGGCGGCCGCCCATGGCTGAAGTGCAGAATGCAAAGTCCTTTACTTGGAATTTTCTTTTCTTAACTGATTACGCTTGAAATGAGAGACTTACCGGGAACCGTTAGCTAGAACTACAGTTAATTCTATGCAAGAGTTAGAAATAACTGAATTCTCTATAGTCGATAACCTTTAAAATATATGTGAAATGGAAAAGCTAAATAGGTATAGTCTACTACTGTTGTGATTTCCTTATTCTAACAAGTATCTATTCACAGGATATATCTCATAGGCCCATGGATGGTCGCATGCTGTTAACAACAAAAGAAACAGGGGAATGGTTTTGTTAAGTGTTGCTTTATAGGTGTCCTTACCTGGCTGATTCCTTTCCCGATGGTCTTGATGAACTCGGGATACCTGACGACCAAGACCTCCGAGGTGGTAGGAGAGTCTAAGGTCTGACTTGGTACTCCTCCCTTCGGATTGCCGTAGCCGGGGTCTGGGTACAGCCAGCCTGCGAAAGGGTTGAAGATGCCCGGGCCGTGTGTGTCGTAATGTTCGGGAGGTGGTTTGCCGTAAGACACGGAGACGATACCGTCGTTGTCTTCGTGGTGTCCAGTGCCACTGGGTCTGCCCTTGTTGCCAAAATATGAGCCACCACTAGGTTTATTACCAATTCCGGTTCCAGGACCTCCGCTAATTCCCTGTCCTGGAAAGAGTCCCGACCAGCCGGATCCCCATGATGGTCCCTTCATGATGTCTGATATCCATCCCCAGCCCCATCCTGGCTGACTTCCGCCTCCTTCAGCGCCGCCGTGACCTAGGATGCCGCCACCGCCGGGCTTAAGCCCCAGCCCAAGCCCACCCAGTCCACCGCCGCCAATAGAGCCTCCTGTGGGCTTGAGGCCACCCCCGCCAATGGGCGGCAATGGGGCGGGTAGAGGGAGAGGAGCTGGTACGGGTAGTGATACGATGGGCGTCTGTAATGGAACGGGTTTTGTGAAGACTTTTTCCTAGTATGGTATTCAATGATTGTGAGAAACATTATTTTTGGGTCTAAGATTCATAACGACAAGAGAAGACGAAGAAGAAGAAGAAGAAGAATACGTCATCAATTGAAAATGAAGTAACATGAAACTGAAGCTTCCAAAAGCAAGAGAATCGCCAGAGACAATTTTAAGCTAGAAAACATCTCATGTCAGGAGCGTGAATATAATAATGTTTTCATATTCATGAATTTGGACTTCATTAAATTTTCAATTAGGCGTTTTCAACAACAACAAAAATTTACATTAAGTAATGAACTAAATACAAGGTTACAACGGTCCAAACCATTACAACATTCACTTCGTAACCCAGGTGTGCAGAGGGAAGGTAACATTACAAACTCCTTTCACGTCATTGTATTATTTGTCATATCCATATCTATCTGACCCCCTGATCTCTAAAAAGCGTCTGACAAGTTAAACCTCCAATTGCGCTGGAGGCCTTTCTCAAGCACTTAAATGTCTAAAACCCAAACTGACCTCGGGTCACGTCTGGAAATTTAGAATGTCCAAAACCTTCGTCACCTCTCAAAGTACTTACTATCTGTCCAAGATCACTGCCGATGCCGCTCTGCTCGTGCGAGGGATGGACAGAAACCTCAACTTTGGTTTTCTTGTCAGTCCTTCTGCGTCCTTCCTCCTGCAGCACTTCCTTCTCGACGGGTTCGACGGATGAGCGAGCAGGGGCGTGTCCTGTCAGGTCGAAGCAATGCGTCAGTCATGGGGGGAGGGGGTCAAGCCTTAATGAGTTTCACGAACATCTGTCGTGTCATTGCTGTCATGGGTGTTTGGTTTGACATATTTAAGTCTGACATGACAGTTAAACAAGGGAGAGACAGTTCCGTAATGGGTATTTGGTCTGACATATTTAAGCCTGACATGACAGTTAAACAAGGGAGAGACAGTTCCGTAATGGGTATTTGGTCTGACATATTTAAGCCTGACATGACAGTTAAACAAGGGAGAGACAGTTCCGTAATGGGTATTTGGTTTGACATAATTAAGTCTGACATGACAGTTAAACAAGGGAGAGACAGTTCAGTAATGGTGGGTATTTGGTCTGGACATATTTAAGCCTGACATGACAGTTAAACAAGGGAGAGACAGTTCCGTAATGGGTATTTGGTTTGACATAATTAAGTCTGACATGACAGTTAAACAAGGGAGAGACAGTTCCGTAATGGGTATTTGGTCTGACATATTTAGGACTGACATGACAGTTAAACAAGGGAGAGACAGTTCCGTAATGGGTATTTGGTCTGACATATTTAGGTCTGACATGACAGTTAAACAAGGGAGAGACGGTTTCGTAAAGAGAAGGAAAGCTAGACTTGTAAGGTAAACTGAAACAAATTCACTCGTATAACATCTCCAGGTCATGAAAGACAGATAAATGAAGTCACATTTAAGTTTGAGATGAATACCATAAAATTGCGCACGAACAAACAAAACGAGCACGTAGGTCGCAGAACACTTTCCCCTACCTCTCTCTCTCTCTCTCTCTCTCTCTCTCTCTCTCTCTCTCTCTCTCTCTCTCACCTGGCTGTATATCTGGATAGGATTCCCCGCTGAGCCAGCCCGAGATCAGTCTCCCTTCGGCATATTCGGACGAAACTCCGGCGAGGGAGAGCGCCGTCAAGGCGATCGCTATATGAAGCCGCATCCTCCACCTCACCTAAGAAACAGATGAAGAGATGATTAACTCATTGCGCATCGTGAGACTTCAAGATCTCTGTGGTATACTGAAGGGTGCTTTTCATGAGATATTCAGCCATATCTTTTAAAGACGAGTTAATCCGTGATAAAATTCTGTGTCACATTTTAAAGTACAATGACCATTCAGGAAAAAAATGATGGAATTTTGGAAAAATCTACTTATTGGGATTTGAGGGATGATATCATTATTACTCTCTATAGACGAAACTCATAACTGACAAAAAATTTACATTGCAAGAAATCATTGACTGACAGATTGTTTGCTGACTTGGAATAAAGCTAAAAAAAAATGTCAGTTTTCACTGAGCCCCACATTATACCAGCTTTGCATAAAGTTCATAATGTACTTTAGAGTAGGTGATAGATCCTAAGAATGGCGGGATTGAAATGAAAGAAAGTAGCTTTAGTCGGTAATTAGGTACTAAATAAGAAACCGATGACATACACGATCAAATGACGGGGAAAGCTTTCTTGAGTGTACCCTAATGAAAGGGTACACGAACCCAGAGAAATCAGTAAAACTCAGGAATCTTGCATTGTTCTTGTATCCTGGCATCTGCCACTCATCACTTGTCACGTTGATATCAATATAATAACAGCTTTCTGATGGTCAGTGGTAGCGTTTTTAAAATGGAACAAATATCCCCTCAGGAACCCGCTTTTCAGAAACTCTCAAAGACAAGTGAATGCTGATTATGAAATTGTATTTTCAGGAAACGAACACTTTGGGGTCGTTCGTTTCGCTTTTGGTATCTTGTTTCTTCTTCTTCTTCTTCTTATCATTGTGCCTTGAAAT
>NC_061106.1:40309334-40339334 GCF_015104395.2 Macrobrachium nipponense
GTACTATGTCGTACCTCTAAGTAAATGGGGATACAATCCACAATGAAGTAAATTCCTCTTGTAGTTTAAAATATATATTTCTTGTATAGGATTAAAGCTTTCGACCATCAACTGTGGTCTTGTTCACTAAAGTGTCGCTAAGACACTTTAGTGAACAAGACCACAGTTGATGGTCGAAAGCTTTAATCCTATACAAGAAAATATATATTTTAAACTACAAGAGGAATTTACTTCATTGTGGATTGTATCCCCATATATATATAAATATATATATATATATATATATATATATATATATATATATACATACAGTATATATAAGTATTATTTAATAAAGTCTCCACGGCTACAGAAACAGAAAAAGCCAGAGAATATCTGTCTCAGTGAAATGACATACATTAAAATTAGAATCTGGAGTTTCCAAGACTTCATCCCATTCCTTAATTTTCCAATCATAGGTTCCGTGTGCCTCAGTAGCTCCCAGATGTTGTTCGTTTTGTCCGCCATAGCATTTCGTAAGATTTAGAGTATCTGGATTCCTGGAAAGCGAACTGGAATTTACAGATCTTGCAAAAACTGGTCTACAAAGTTCATCGCTCATTGCCTCCATAACTTCCTAAAATTTCTTGGAAAAATAAGTTTCGTATTTTCCTGCCAGAATTCTTCCCAAGTATCCTGGGAAAAGCGTCTCGTGCAGTTTTAGAAATTGTAAATTCTACCAATGTAGGACATAGCTGAAGCGGTTTATAGCTCAATCACTTGTCTTCTAAAATTTTTATGAGCCTTAGAAGTTTCTCGATAGCAAAATCGAGTGGCCATTTCAACGCCTCCTTTCTTCCTAGTGTGGACCAATTGACTCCGTTTGATGTCACTTTCTGTGGCTTTAAAGGATAGTCTGCCTCTCTTGATAAAGTGCAATGTTTCTCAGCTTGTTATTTCACAGATTGACGATGATGTTACCTGATTTCTATATCCGTCTGTTTTCTTCACTTGCTTACAACTATGCAGAACTATGCTATAAGCTCCTTGCGAAACTATACTCTGTTTTTTTCCATCTGTGCATCCGCCTGTGGTGTTTGCGCATGGTAACACTGCGTCCCGGGCTTTAAATAATATCCTATTTCGAATATTAACGGTGAAATTCGCATACACCAGATTATTAAAACACTTTTCAGTTGCAAATGTACACCCAGATATCCTTTTATTTACCTAAAACTTACACATAGCGTAAATATTTAAAGCCCGGGACGCAGTGTTACCATGCGAACACACCACAGGCGGATGGACAGATATAAAAAAACAGAGTATAGATCTATCAGTCCCTGCGATGCTGCTTAAGACTATACGTCGTAATTCCAGACAATAGCTCAGACTTGCATGTTCCCCCCTATCAAAATATATTAGTTCAATCTGAATAAAAGCTTAAGATTGAGTAGATACATTAAAAAAACAACCTGACCGTAATATTTTTGAAATCATTACATTTCCCATTCGAGTGTGAACAAAGAAAAGAAAGTAACTAAGGCACTGTAGCTACATTGTATGTGTAGACTAACAATAGTATAACCAATCATCTAGCCGTCACAGTGGGTTTCGTACCCCGATTGACGATTGTGATTCGCGATTTGTAAATCAATTGCCACGTAACCCTAATACGGTGATAGAAACGATGAACAATTTCCTTTCGACAAAGAAGCCGAATTTGGAGATAACAGTCTTACTAAATAGGACTTTTAGAAATATTTCGGCAAAAGCCTTTTCCAAGTAGTCTACGTATCAGCTTTTCAGCACCGTTTACTAACAATACACATGCTAAGGAATTAACGATATAAACACAGAGGAAAGTGAGACAAATCATGTGAACGCTTCGCACTTTTTTTGGACATGAATAATTGCCCTGAACCTTACCGACAATAGTAGGTGTCAGCTTTGGACTAAAATATTAACTTGTTTAGTTTCTTAATTTTATTAACTCGTGTACAAAGAACGTGCGTTCAGAAACCCAAAGGATCGTTCTGACCTAAAACATGGCAGATCAATTCTGAATTCTTTCTTTCATTTACTTTTTCATCCTTCTAGACCGTGTCAGATTTTTTAACAGAAATAATCAAACAAAATTTAACGTTACTTTTTTTTTGCGATACTTAGCATAAACTCAGGCAAACATGCAAACTGAAACACTGAGTTCCCTGATTGTCGACGAATATAGACGCAATTAGGCTCATGGAGGTGAGAGCGGCTTACTGATTAACGCAGAATCAGGTCGCCATACCACCGAGGTGACCTGAGGCGGATTCGGTGAATACAACTCTTGCATTAACTAAAACGAAGGTATAACTAATATGATCATGCGTCTTTCAACTAAAGAGTAAGCAAGGCGGCGAGTTAGGCAATTATTCAAAATTAAAAAAGGTATATATATATATATATATATATATATATATATATATATATATATATATATATTTCCATAGTACATTAAGACACGCCCGTGCCCATGCCCACGGGAATGTGTAAGAATGTGTGGGGAAGAAGGTTGTGAGACTGCCATACGCGTGAGAATATGCATTCGAATATTACATAAATATATTGGGGACGTCCAATCGTATACCTTCTTTTCAAGCGATAACGGTCCTACTTGTAAGGGAACTTTTTGTTCGGGTTCAAGGTGTAGTTGCAGAGAAGTGTGTCATCTCTCTCTCTCTCTCTCTCTCTCTCTCTCTCTCTCTCTCTCTCTCTCTCTCTCTCTTTCTCTCTCGTGGGCAGCATGTTGACTGCACTCGGACCGAGGGAGAGAGAGAAAGGAGAAAGAGAGGTCACGAGGTGAGAGGAGGCGACTCCCTCAACTTTATTTTCTCGAGTCAGGCAGGAGTTGACTTGAGAGTTGAGCCACCGTCGAGAGCCTCCTGGCGATGTCGGACATGATCCGGATTTGAAGTGATATTATCACCCTCCGGCTCACGGTTATCGTCCCCATTCAAGAAACTCCTTCACGAAGAAACTCCCTCAAAAAGGGAGACTTTTATCTCTACGTCACGAAGAAACTGGCTAAAAAATTAGACTTTTATCTCTACGTCGCGAAGAAACTCCCTCAAAAAAGGAGACTTTTATCTCTGCGTAACGAAGAAACTCCCTCAAAAAAGGAGACTTTTATCTCCACGTCACGAAGAAACTCACACTAAAAAGGAGACTTTTATATCTACGTCACGAAGAAACGCCCTCAAAAAAGGAGATTTTTATCTCTGCGTCACGAAGAAACTGCCTAAAAAAATGAGACTTTTATCTCAACGTCACGAAGAAACTCCCTCAAAAAGAGGAGATTTTTATCTCTAACGTCCAAACGGGGAAAAACCCCGCTTTTTTCCTCAAAAAAAAGGGGAAGGATTTATATTTTTCTTCTACGGTTTCACGGGGAAAGGAAAAAACTCCCCTCCAAAAATGCGACTTTTATCTCTACGTCACGACATCAATGAGAGCAAATAAAGTGATTACGGGTCGTTCAGTCAAATTAACAGACAGAACCATAACAATAACGAAGACCCAAGTGGGTCACTGGCCCGGCAAACCGGTTTTCTTCTCACATACCTCAGGTATGCAATCCGGATGACTCCGAGGTTACGATTATATAACCTACTACAATACTCTCATTTCCTTTAAGAATAAACGTAGCTCCTTGGCGTATTTGGCGTATAGGAAATGAGTGCGTGATCATTTTAGATTAACAAATGGGGAAAAAATTTATTTCTTATCAGTTCCATAAGAACTTTTCAAATTTTATATATATATATATATATATATATATATATATATATATATATCTGTGATCATGTGGACGTGCACGGTATGCGTGTATATATATACGTACATATGTATATAAATATATATATATATATATATATATATATATATATATATATATATATATATATATATATACATCGAGCTACATTTAATGTCCTTTAATATCTAATTCGCTCTACCTCGGAATTAATATATTCTCATATATACTTAACCGAAGGGGAATTTTTTTAGGCGATAAGAGAATTGTCGGCTCCCGGGAACGAACCCTTGAAACCATACTAATTTCTTATCGCCGAGAAATTTCCCGTTCGGTTAAGTATATATGAAAATATATTAATTCCGAGGTAGAGCGAAGTAGATATTAAAGGACATTTGTAGCTCGATGGATGTATATGAATCACGGTAATGTGATATGGAACTCATATATATATATATATATATATATATATATATATATATATATATATATATATATATATATATATATATGTATACACTTCTGTATACATGTCATATATGTACATGTATCCATTACATACGCCATGTATACTCAGCATATACGCACTAGTGCAGAGATTCGAGTACGTAGTCCACTTTACAATCGAACAATATATTATGCCCACTGTCTCACAAACGAGGTCCGAGAACAAGCACTGTCCGACTCTTCGCTTGGCCACTTCCGTCTTCACTAATAGAACAAAATCCTTCACTTGAAGTCCCGAAATCCACGTCCGGAAGGACTTTCTATAAGACCAGCAGAACTCACCCCACCTAATAGGTCCCAACTTCGTAGCAGTCTAATAGCAGCGAACAGCGGCACAAAATCCTTCGGTTCTGTCTCTCTCTCTCTCTGTTTCTTTCCGTCTCTATGTGACGACCTTGACAGGTGCGGTCGCCGTCAGACTGGCGGGTTAACTAAACACAACATACCCCCACGGACGGTATATATATAGGTTAGCTCCACCCCCAAGAATTCGCATTGGCTTCGCTAGGGCTCTCTCACCCCCTCACCCACTGGGTCAGAAGAGCTAGGATTCGGGTCCTCCTCCTCTGCCGTTGGGTCATGTATATACCCTGGGTGGGTACCCCGTGATGGAAATAGCTCTCTCTCTCTCTCTCTCTCTCTCTCTCTCTCTCTCTCTGTGCCTTTCCCTTTTATCTATTTTCTCTCCTTTCTTTCCCCGTTTTTCGCGATGGCTCTTTCGCTCTAACTTTGTACAGTGTCACCTGCAATGCTTTTCCTACTAGCGCTTTTAGTATTCTCGCCACATATTCATTATTCGACTGCACTCGACATTCCACCAGCTGTATCTCTTACGCGTGTTAATAATTGTTTTAACAGTAAGTTTATCTTACGGTCGTCATTGCCATGACCTTACTTCCCCACCCCCCGCCCACGACCATTGATTCTTGTCCTTATTGTGACCCATTGTCGGTTTGATCAACACGTTGCGTATCACAAACTTACACAGCTGATTAGAGAACGCATCGGGTGAGCGGCAGCGTACGAAGACGGGGAAAATAAGCGTTAGACAGAACGAAAATGAGGTTGAATCCAGCACTGCTCGCTGTGTTCGTACAACCTTATAGTATGATTCAAATATGCTTTTCGGGCTTATGAAGATAGTTGGAGATTATGCCCTCAAAAGTAAGTATTTTCTTCATTTCTATCGTTGTTTGTTACAGGGATTTTTCACGTGAAAACAGTTCCTCAGACAATAAAATAAAAAGCCGCAGTATTGAAATTAATAAAATAATTCATTATCTTTCTTATTATGATGACTGATTTCGTGTTTAGAGTCCCACAAGACGTTCAAGTGAACGAAGTCTCCAATTCCTTCTGCTTTTTGTTATTTTAGCTTTGTTATAACCGGACAAACATTGCATTAAATTTTAGCTGTATAGTTTCACTATCCTATAATTTTGCATTCTTGGCGATGCGGATAATATCTGCGCATCATTCTCAGGTTTTGTTACGATTATACAATTTCAAATCTGCTTTTGTTTTCCTTGAGAGTTCAATATTATAAAGAGAACTGATAAATATTATATGTCTGATCAGCGATTAAACAAACGAAAATAGCATTTTATAAGTAAGTAAAAAATTAGCATTATCTCGAAGTGACAAGCGGAGATAGCACCGAAAAAGAAAGAAAGAAAGAAAGAAAGAAACTGTAGAGAATACGGTGAAAGAAAACTGAAAATCTTTCATGGACAAAATTGTATATTATCAACTAAGGCCCCCAGAGAAGTGAACCAGTCTTCGACAAGCACGAGAAAAAATCAGCTTTTATTATGTGAAAAAAGTAGAAAATATGTATATATCATATTTTGAAATTTAAAAGCAAGAGGATTGCCATAGGATAACGCAAAGATATAGCGGCCAGCCATAAGAGAACTTGTGGTGCAAAGTGAAATATATTGTACACACACACACACACACACACACACACACACACACACACACACACACACATATATATATATATATATATATATATATATATATATATATATATATATATATATATATATATATAATATATATATATATAAATGAAATCTACAAGTAGAGCGATGACGGTAAGATTCGGTGTTTTTCTTTCCTGGTATCCTACAGGAGGTTTTGTTTGCCTTCGCCTTAAGGAAAGGAGCTCACATCTTTTAGTAGACATATTGCAGCACCAAGGGTTCCACAACTACCCCTTAGCCACTCCTCTTCTTTCAAGCACTGTGTTTCATTATCATAAGCCATTGGCACTTTCTAAAGCAGCTTACTACAGGGCAGTTATAGTCCCCCCCCCTCTTGCGAGAGGGTTCAATCCTTGTTAGGGGATATTACACATATTACATATATATATATATATATATATATATATATATATATATATATATATATATATATACATAATGTGTATGTCCTCACACAGAAATGCTTTGTGTTTGTGTGAAATAACCATTTTAAGAGAAACAAGCATTCTGATAAAGTGTCCGCGCACACGCGCACACACACACACACACACGACACACACACACAACACACACATATATATATATATATATATATAGATATATATATATATATTATATATAAACAGATAGATTTGTGTGCAAATGTGTGTATTATTACTTCGTATCCTAATTAACGAATTAGTTATTATGATCAAATGATACTTTTGCTATAATTTTACAGCCCAATGCTTTTTATGCTTGCAGTATCCATAGAGAAAGCAAACAGCAGGATTATTTCATTGTTCGTTTTATGCTCGCATGTCGTTGGTTCGTCTTATTTTCACATTATTTCTTTTTTCTTTTTTTCTTATACTATACCTTTGTTTTCGTAGACAAAGTGAAAGTCCGTTCAAGGCGACAAATGGCGCAGATAAACCTGTCGCGCCATTTAATCTCGTTATCGAGTCTTCAATTAACTTCTTCCTGGTCGTGTCAACCGCTTTTTAATCTTCCTTGAGGGGACCACTGGATCCTGAGGCGATATTGACTCCTCTCTTGGCTCCTCGGCTCTTCCGGTTCTTCGATACAGTCCTGATTCATCTTTGAGGCGACTGTCTCTCCCCAGGATATCACACCTGGAGGACACAATTGGATGCCACACATTGATACCTCAGCTGAGCAACGACAACATAAGAAGCCGTGTGGTAACATCATGCGAATCCAACTGCTGAGTTGGGGAGGACATCTTCCTTCTCAGTGTTGACCTCCAAGGTGCCCTTTTGACCCCGAGCATCTGAATGAGCTGTCAACAACAGCTGACTTGACCATCACCCCCTTCACGCTTTAACTGACATTTCAATTTTAAAGGTCAGTACTTATGACAGGAGTTATTCCACTGTGTGACAATCATTTTGGGGTCCTTGTATATGAATCTTTACTGGTGCTGAGCCTCGCACAGGACGGGAGGGGCTGTCCAATAAACCAGCCTCTCACGAGGCACAATTCAATTCAATTCACGAAAAAAAAAAAAAAAAAAAAAAAAAAATCCTAAGACAGCAGTGCTCCCTGGAAGTGGCGTGATTTAATGCCGGTTTTGGCCGAGCCCGTCTCAGTGCTCGCTCTCCAGATGATAGATAACCCAGTTCCTCGTCTACAGCGAGAGAGAAGTCCAGGTCCTTTTGGCGCCGTTCCGAGCTACAGCAGTTCCGGTCCACGTTCACGTTGGAGGGCCCAAATGCCTCCTTATGCTGCCCAGAGAACAGATCCTGTTGGGAGCTGCGCTGACTAAAATTAGGGTTACTAGTGACCATGAGAACCTTGCTATCCCTACGGGGACAGCAGTGACATTGTGTACATCTGTAAATTGTAACACTTGTCATGCTTAGTGAATTCGAAAGTTTGATCAGTGCTTCAATGCGGAACTCCCTGACTCCCTTTGTGTTTCCTTCATCAAGAGTCGTTTCTTTTCATTTGGGGAACCATGCCCATCATTTGCATGATAATTTTATTCATTCATAGGCAACAAAGACAAAGATTATTCAGTCCTGAGTTGCGCTTGAAGGTACCCGTATAGGATAAAGACAGTTTTAAAGTCATCTGTGAAAGATCTGATGATATTTGATTTCTTAGATGTTCACGGCGAGGGAGGAAATTGCAAGCAAACAATCAGATATATAAATTTTTACCTTATCATGGTTAGTTCAAATATTCTGCAGTTTATCTTTAACAGCACGTGGTCCGTGTTGAGTTTAATGAAAAGCATTTCACTCCTCAAAACAAAATGTTAATTAAGCAAATGCATGGTCTCTGAAATTGAAGTTTTTTTTTCCAAGAGAAAGGGTGTCTGTGGGTGGCCCAAACGGGAGCCATAAAGTATGAAAACCTCTCGTCAAGATTCCATAAACCAGGGAAACACGCCATTAGCCTCTGAGCAAGATCCACACACGAGCTCAAAGCAGCGTGTTATCAAGGTGCAACAAGAGAGAGAGAGAGAGAAAGAAAGAAAAGAAACACTGTATGGGGGATGATTTATAGCACCGGACTTTTGTATAAACTGCAAGAAGGAGCCATCAACGCCACTTCATTTTCGAGACCATTAAAACAATAGTTTGAAAGGTAAAATATGAAAGCTGTGCGTCATAAAAGTACTTAATAACCGTTAAAAGTCGTTGCAGCGTTGTGGTAGGTCTCTTGACCTAGGGCGAGAAAAGACTCATAAGGTCAGCAGACGACGCTTACCTGAGTTGGCCCTTTATTTGGCGTTGAAGGAACTTAATTACTTAGGGAATTTATCTTGTGCTTTTTGGAATTGTTGTGAATCTTATCCACAGCAACGACCATTTATCGCCAATTTCAAAATGCAATTAAAAAGACACGGAGTCTTTAATTTATTTATTTCTTTTTTTTTTTTTTAAGAAAAAGAGTTCAGTCGGTCATGATTGGATGCATATATTTCAGAATCTGAAGTAGTGTATACGAAAGGTTATTATTATTATTATTATTATTATTATTATTATTATTATTATTATTATTATTATTATTATTATTATTATTAGTATTTTTGGAGAGGAATATGATATTCAATAGAAAGTTGGTAGTTTTGTAATACGTTTCATTTTTTATAAACACTACAAGATCATTGCTGTTTGTGTCATTGTAACAGCAAAGGCATTAAAACGTTTTTTTTTCCACTTAAGGCGTAGACATAAGTTTTTGTCATCAGATTCAGATTACGTTTAAGAATGCTAGCTAGGTATATCTATGGTTTTAAAGAACAAATCCTGCACAATGATTAGCGAATGCCAATGTCTAGGGGCATCAACGCATCTTTTTCCAAGCCAAAGAACCACTCCGTAAATGGTTGCTAATCCCCTAGGTTTTGGAAGGATGCCAGCAATGGAAGATGATCCTCTCCATCAGAGAGCCATGAGCAATAATTCTAGCGCTCGTGTGGAGGGCATGAAATTAAATGAAATCAAATTAAGTGTTACCCACTCTCTGTATAGGGTGAGTCCCCCCATCTTGCTGCTAGCGGGGGTACGTAGCTTCAAATCGAGATCTGCGAGGATGCTTATTATCACCTGACAATAATTGCTATCCTTGAAGTTAGACTTCGGTAATTTTTTCATTTAGCGTTTTCAACAAAACATTGGCTTCGCATGGACGTGAGGTTATCCGCTATCAGTCTCGTCGGTGTTTGGATAAAGAGAGAGATATTTAACGAAATGTTAACAAGGCGTGTGGTGTGGTTCTAGCTTACTTGCAGCAAATGTTAGTGGGCTGATGCAAGCTGCAGTGGGGAACAAGAGAGTACCAAAACTCAAAAACTCAAAAGAGGAAATTTCTCAAACACAAAAGAGAGAAATTTTCATCAAATTCAAAAAGAGAGAATTTCTCACGGAAGCGTCAAATGTCAAAGGGCTCCAAGAGATGAAAAAAAATAATAATAGTAATACAAAATTTTTTTGAAAAATAAAATGACAGCTTCATATGAGAGGTTAATCGAAAGGGAGAGTTCGGGGAACAGACAGACAGATAGAAAGTAATGGGAAAAAGAAATTTCTTCCGTGCGAAAGATATAGATCAGGTTATAGTGGTTGTTCAGGGAGAGAGAGAGAGAGAGAGAGAGAGAGAGAGAGAGAGAGAGAGAGAGAGAGAGCGTCTTACAAGAGTACAACTTCGTAGATTTGATTGAGAGGTGCTGGAGAAAGATGGAGGTTAAGAGACATAAAAAAGGTACTTTGCAATCCATCAGGTAAAAGATTATTGGGAAAACTTAGTGAAACATACACACGCACACACACACACATAGAGAGAGAGAGAGAGAGAGAGAGAGAGAGAGAGAGAGAGAGAAAGGATAAGTATGAGAGAAATTTCAGTGGCCAGAAAGTGACGTAGATAATAACAGATACTGAAGCGTAAGGAAGATGAGTAGAGAGTTAGACACACAGGCAGACAGGCAGATGAAGAGAGAGAGAGAGAGAGAGAGAGAGAGAGAGAGAGAGAGATGACGACAAACCAAAATCTAATGAATAGGAAAAGAAACGTTCAAAAGCAGAGAAAGGAGGTAGAAAAATCTTTGTCTGAGTGGGACTAGACATACTTTCAGTAGAATGAAAGCAGGAGAGGTCATTTTAATAAAGCCAGAGGGTTTTGGTTCAAAGCCTCCTAAGAGTTCACAGTCGTGGATGATATTGCATGACATGAGCTGTTCGAGTAAAAAAAATATAGAAACAACTCTTCACCTTTTGAACATTTTCGAATTTCTTTTGCACGGATACCTACTGTCAAGTTCTGAGCACCAGTTTTCAGAAACCGTCTAGGTTTTTTTTTTCCTGTCTGTGGAGAATTGAAATCATTTTCTCTCTCTCGATATATATATATATATATATATATATATATATATATATATATATATATACATATATACTATATATATATATATATATATATATATATATATATTTATATATAGTCTGCTTGTTTGTTTAGGCTCGGGCCTTGTTCTTGGGAAGGAAGGGAAGGTGAGAGGGGTAGAAACACATCCTTCCGGATGCCCAGTGAAGTCGTGAGAGATACGGTTTTTAGGGAGCCTCGCCCACTCCCCAACTCTCTCTCTCTCTCTCTCTCTCTCTCTCTCTCTCTCTCTCTCTCTCTCTCCCTTCACATATCTGGTGAGTATCGCAATGGCCATACAATTCTTAGTCTTTCCTTCATCATCCTTCTCTTATAACTTTTATTTTATTTTTTTTATCTTACCGTCATGAGAGGTAAATGCTTAATCGTAGTGACAACTTGCACTGCTTGTGGGGCATAAATTTCAGATAAAACAGAGAAGTTGGGACCTCTACGGAAAGTTTTCTGGTCTTCGAGCGAGAAAAAACTGTCAAAGTTCTCGTATACCTCTTGCATTCTATATTCAATCGTCCTCTATAAAAGTCAACCTTTCTTCCTCCTTTTTCCTATTGACTAATTTTTAGACCATCGTCTATGACCCAACACAAGACTATCAGAAAACCCCCATTATCAAGTTCAGTGCCTACCTGTATAGGATTAGTCGTTTTGCAATCCATTATATGCATGACATGGTGAGGGGCCACGATATCCCATTACCCAGGACAAGAGATCTTGTCTAAATAATACTGATATTTATGCATATTTTCTTTATATGAGATGCTCTTTTGTTGATCACGTAAAGAGAGATTTTTGTGTGTGGAAAATTAGGTTTTGATCAATATATATACGTGACTTTATCTACATATATGATACTTCCCGAGTAAGTGAATTTCAAACTTCCTGAATTCCCTTTCGAAAATAATTTTGTGTTGTGTGTGTGTGGTGTGTGTGTGCGTGATTGGTCATTAGTTCATTCAATTGGTGGGATGATTGATTGGTTTCTATCAATTCGGCCATATGCCAACCCGGGGACCTTGCACAATGGCAGCATTAAAGTGCATTAGTCAATAAAAGGCCTACCGTGGACCTCTGGCGTGGACAAAGCAACCAAGCCGCTTTCTTTGCTCTCTGAAACGACATTATATTATGATCTTTCTGATCCGATGATATTCAGTTTATTCTGTTCTAGATCTTAACATTTGTGTTGTAATTGCTGTAGGTATTTTTCATTTACTTATTAATTTCTTTATTAAATTCACTGAAAGGAGTCGACGTTGCGTTGACAATTCGAACTTCAGTGGTCTAGAGTAAAGAAATATAAATAAAATTACAAATAGTAAGAATGTAAACATAAATTCACGTGGATCGAGGTTTTATGATGATAATAATAATAATAATAATAATAATAATAATAATAATAATAATAATAATAATAATAATTCTTTAACCCCAGCCTCTTTGAATATATATTTAAAGGCTAGTTGAATGTATATTTAAAGGATAGTTGAATATATATTTAAAAGGCTAGTTGAATAAGTATTTAAAGGCTAGTTGAATATACATTTAAAGGCTAGTTGAATAAGTATTTAAAGGCTAGTTGAATATACATTTAAAGGCTAGTTGAATAAACATTCAAAGGCTAGTTGAATATACATTTAAAGGCTAGTTGAATAAGTATTTAAAGGCTAGTTGAATATACATTTAAAGGCTAGTTGAATAAGTATTTAAAGGCTAGTTGAATATATATTTAAAAGGCTAGTTGAATAAGTATTTAAAGGCTAGTTTGATATATATTTAAGGGCTAGTTGAACATTTATTTAAAGGCTAGTTGAATATATATATTTAAAAGGCTAGTTGAATGTATATTTAAAGGCTATTTGATTTTATATCTAAAGGCTATTAAAATGTATATTTAAAGTCTAGTTGAATATATATTTAAAGGCTATTTGATTTTATATTTAAAGGCTATTAAAATGTATATTTAAAGTCTAGTTGAATATATATTTAAAGGCTATTTGATTTTATATTTAAAGGCTATTAAAATGTATATTTAAAGTCTAGTTGAATATATATTTAAAGGCTACTTGAATATGTATTTAAAGGCTAGTCCCACAATAAACTGGAATATGTTGGGTTAGGGTTCTTCTTTTATGATAATTGTGACTAATCCCAACTTTGTCGAAAACCGTTGAGTTAACAGTTAGCTATTTTTTAATCAATTACACCGAGTTTGTAATTAGAAATTCAATATAAGATATGAATTCCTCACATAGAGTTTGCAAGTCAGGACTTTGATATCTAAGATGAACTAAGCATACTGAGTATGCAGTCAGGAATGTATTAAATGATATGCGTTAATTATATTAGACATTTTATTAATTATTGATAAAAACCAGGCACTTTAATTCCCTCGTTACAAACTTGACCTTTCACATCCTGAAAACGAGTGCATTTGCACCAAGAATGTCCAAGTCATCTTAGTATACCTTCCATATTATCATCATGTGTGTCACTGGTACCTCCTCATAGAATGATCGCTGTTTACAAACAGATCTTCTTTTTCTTCTTCTTCTTCTTCTTCTTTTTTTTCTTCTTCTTCTTCCGCATAATAAAAATATTACAGGTACAACGTAGGTAACCAGGACAGATTTCCATTTCTGTCCAGACTTTCTTCCAGTGAATGTTTGGTTTCCATTTCTTCGGGGACTCGCTCGGGCTATATAATTTGCTTTCACTTTATGGAAAAAAAAGAAAAAAAAAAGAGCGACTCGGCGAGGCTTGTGCCACTTTCTCGCTGTGAAACCGAGGAAAAGGATTTTGACTATAACCTGAAACTGGTTTTGAGGGGCCTCGTCTTCGCCACATTTTCAGTCAGCGAAGATAATATCTTAAGTTTTTCTCAAATAGTGTATATTGTCTCTCTCTTTTTTCCCTCTATATTTGATTGATGGTAATTGCTTTACAATTAAAGAATCCTATTTTATGATATACGTTTCTTAGAGCAAATAGATTACCTAGATTCCTTTATGAACAAAGCTTCATCTTTTTTAACTTTTCCTTTCCAGAAACAAAAGAGCATCTTCCGTTAGAATCAACACTTTCAAGAAGGCATGTGATCCCTTTAACTCGCGAACGTATAAGGAAGAAGCATCCGGAGCTCTGGATAGCTGATTTGTCAGTTGGGTGATCGGGGAGGGAGGAGGCGCGGTGTGTGTGGGGGAGGCTGGGGGTTGGGGGGGGGGGGGAATGTTCGTGTGGGACTCGAACTCCTGAAGGATGCGAGGGTCCGGAGAATTCAGCGGCGAGGCCAAAAGAGGTTGGGTGGGTCATATTGTCGGATTATTGGGGGTATAATTGGGGGTTTGGGATGAGAGTGTAGAGCAACCGGTGGGAGGCGCCTGGTGTCGATTTGGCGTTGAGGCCCTCTGGCGGATGGAGCGGGGTGGGGTTAGGGGGAGGGGGGGTCGAGGCAGATCCATGCTAAGTACTTTCACATAACTGATGAGACAACGATGACTCCACCGAGCTTGAAGGAGACAATATCCTATAATAAGGAAAGAATTGGGCTAAGTTGAAGCCATTAACTTCTTTGAGACAGAAAGCGCAACTTTAGCAAAAGTGGTTCAATTGCGAGAAGAAGAAGAAGAAGACGAAGATGAAGGCGAAGAAGTAACATTCCAGTCACAGTAATCTTGTTAGCTGGCGGGTGATGCCTTACAGGGTTGCCAGAATGCCATTCATTGCCCTTAACCTTCTGATGTACTTGTCAAGCAATAATGTTTCGTCACATGATACGGATTCGTAGATATCAAGGAATAACTCAAATTTCTTCAGCATATCATCACTTACTTAGAAATATGTTTTTGATAATTTGACCGAAGAGGAAGGCATGAATTCGAAAAAACGAACTAACCTTGTCTAAGAAGACATTATAGGCCTGCCAACATCCACCATAATGACGTGAGCAACTGAAAGAGGTTCTTTATTTTACTGAAATTTAATGAAGGCAGTCTACTGGTGGTGAGTTGCCTTTTAATTATCTTAGGTTATTATGAATGTTCTCTTTTGCCAATTGGATGGGCAGTTTCACTGAGTCTTCATATGATAAGTCTTTTGTAGTTCGTCCATTTCCTCTAGTGCAGGGAATATCCCTATCCGTTGGTTTTTAATTTTCTTAGTTGTCTGAGCTGCATTGTTTTGAACTTAACTAGATATTCTACATTTTGGTGATTTGATTTATTCAATTTTATTTCTCACTTTTTCGCCCAATAGCATTTATTCGAAAATTAGTGGCATATTGTTTTCATTCCCTAAGGATGAGTACATATAGTACTATCATTAAATAACAAAATTAAAAATAAACCACCACGTTGGCATATTTTAAACATCTAATCATGCTCTGTACCAAATGCGACAGTTTGCATTTTGTTACTGAAATGTGTTTTCATTGCAAACTTCACTTTTTTCCTTACTAAAAATTTCTGTGAGTATATATTACTTGACTGCACAAATACTGGTTTCACATATCTATTCTGATGCAGCATTGTAAGAATGAATCTAAAAGTACGTTTCATTTAATAGAGTGATAGCAACTTTTCAAAATGAAATCATTCATTTTTTTTTGTTTTATGAAGAACAGACCAAAGCTGGAGGTCAGGATCTTATCAATTACAAGAAAAATATCATGGTTCAAGGAAGAGTCACTGATTCTATTTACCCTCAGGGTGTGTATCTTTACGGCAATTTGCATTATGGAGATAAACCTAGTTTTTCGTCCGTTCACAGATTTTTCTAGTATCAGGAGAGTGAAAGCTGACACGTGCACTCTCTTTCAAAATAAGAATAGAAACATCCGAAGACACGGTTGTAAAATTTGCTTACCGCTGACTGACAAAGCACACTAAAATTGGTTTTCTCCATTGATTGATCGATGACTTGTTTCGCAAGCAGGCATCGCAACGACCGAGGTCATCGACGATAATCTTGGTTGACTTAGAGAGTGAGGCTTTTAGTATCATTCTTCTCGAACTATCACAGTTCCAGATGAATGGAGATTTGATAGAAATTCAATGCACGATTGAGAGAAATGGAATCAAGACTCAAGTTAAAAGATAGATAAACCTAAATCAGTAATGTTTTAGGCCTTGTCGAATATATTCCTTTGTGTAGCATTCCCTCATTTTGTCTTTCTTTTGTCATTGATTACAGGACTCGCAGACGTCGCTTGCACTGTGAGTGGTTCGATAGCCGAGGGGCTTTGCTGTCGAAGACAACTGGTCCACTCGTATAATTTACTGCCGCTAAAAGCGGCTTCATTCATCAGAACTTGCTTGAGGTTACGTTCGCTGCTGCATTTCTCTCCGAAAGGAGAAAAAGAGCCTCTCAACCCATCATTGGCAGTTCATGATATTGTGTGTCGTTTACCACATGATAACCGCTAACATTTTGCTTCAAGGACCAACTGCTGTCTGGATTGTTATACGTTATATATCAGTTTCAAAGGTAGAGAGGGAGGTTATCACTCTCTTATGGGTGTTTTTTAATCTATCAGTTTGTTGGCCTTTCAGTCCTCGTCATGATCAATTGCTGGTCACATCTGTCACCTGGAATTTGCGGCAAATTTCAGTTTTTTTTTTTTTTTTTTTTTTTTTTTGGCCGAGGCATTAACATAGTGACTAACCCGACTCTTTTTATAAGTACCAACCCTCCCTTTTTATCCGATCTTAGTGCCCTGTAAAGGAAGGAGACCTCACATCTCCACCAAAAGGAAATCGAAACAGGAAATTACAATGACATGACAAGCAGTTCTTATTAATCCATAATAGCAACTGTGAGAGCAGAGTAAGAGACGTAACGTTAAAGAAACTAGTGTAAGAAATCTCACGTAATGGGATTTGTTCCTGTAAGATTCTATTGCGCACTGCAGTCTTACCTGCATCCTATTAGAGTAACACTCTCCTGGAATGTTTACGAAATGTGTCAACTAGTTTTTTTTTTGTGCGAAATGCGACTGTTTAGTTTTTATTCCCAGTTTATTATTCTTCATTATTTTTACGTAGACAAAAACCCACACAGAATGCTCATATAGTGAAAATAAGAAAGAATATTAACAAAGCAATAAAATATTGAAACATTAGTGAGAATTTAGACATACAAAACTTCAACACAAGCGCAGACAGCAGTTGAGAAATAAGATCGCCAAATGGATGCTGGCCAGAGGTCACTGCCCCCTGAAGCGGCAGTTTATTTTTCCCTAAGCACACTGACTTAGTTGACAGCTTTCGTGAATACTGTTGGACGCTGTTCCACCTGGTCGCTCAAAAGAGAACCAGCTGGCAAGACGAAAACTCTTGTCACCAGATGGCGCGTTTTGATTTCATGATAATTTCATTGTACAACATCAGTGGATAAAGTCAGCGTCATCGGCCGCGTTATTTGACTCCAGATAACTTTAATCACTTGTTCATCTTTCATGAATACGAATTAATGAAAATGTGGCGATTGTTTGACCAATGATGTGCTGCGTACAGAACATGAATTCATAGCAGAGTAGCAGGAGAGAACTACTCTCTCTCTCTCTCTCTCTCTCTCTCTCTCTCTCTCTCTCTCTCTCTCTCTCATTAAATTTCAATTAATGAGCACGCTTCCAATTATACATTGGGATCCCTCCGCGTACATCCCTCTTACGATTGTCATTTTTAATAACTTAGGCTTTATGAATAACAATAAACTTCCAAAGTCCTTTTCATAAACACTAGCAGTTATGGCTAACAATAAACTTATGAATTTCCCCTATAGTAGCTCAGATTTATGATACCAATTGATTTATAAATGTCTTAATCAATACCTTAAGCATTTATAAATACAACTAAACTTATAAATGTCCTAATTAATAACTTTTGGCATTATTGAATACCAGTAAACTTATCAGTGTTCTAATTCATACCTTAGACATTCATAAATACCAATAAACTTATAAATGTCCAAGTAAATAACTTAAGCATTTATGATTACCAGTAAACTTACAAATGTCCTAATCAATAACTTACGCACTTATTAATACCATAAACATAAAAATGTCCTGATCCATAACTTAGACATTTCTAAAGACCAATAAACTTACAAATATCCTACATGTCGTATCAATAACTTAGGCATTTATTAATACCAATAAATTTCTAAATGTCCTAATCAATAACTTACGCATTTATTAATACCAATAAATTTATAAATGTCCTAATCAATAACTTAAGCATTTATAAGGACCAGCATACTTACAAATATCCTAAATGTCCTAATCAATAACTTAGGCATTTATTAATACCAATAAACTTCTAAATCTCCTAATCAACAACTTACGCATTTATTAATACCAATAAACTTTAAAATGTCCTAATCCATAACTTGGACATTTCTAAAGACCAATAAACTTACAAATATCCTACATGTCGTAATCAATAACTTTGGCATTTATTAATACCAATAACTTCTAAATGTCCTAAATGTCCTAATCAATAACTTAGACATTTATTGATATCAATAAACTTCTAAATGTCCTAATCAATAACTTAATCATTTATAAAGACCAGCATACTTACAAATATCCTAAATGTCATAATCAGTAACTTAGGGATCTATTAATAAATAAACTTCTAAATGTCCTAATCAATAACTTACGCATTTATTAATACCAATAAACTTCTAAGTGTCCTAAATGTCCTAAACAATAACTTACGCATTTAATAATACCAATAAACTTCTAAATGTCCTGAATGTCCTAATCAATAATTTACGCATTTATTAACACCAATAAACTTGCAAATATCCTTTTGAATCATTCAGCCATTTATAAACATCAGGCACTAATGGATATTACTAATCATCTTCCCCCGTGGCTTGCGCCTCGTTCTACCTGAAGAAGACTCTTCTTTTTTCTTTTTTCAAACAAGCTCTAGGGTTGGCCGTCCTTGAGACCTCTCGCCCATAGAAAGCATGAAAGGCGAGAGGCCGTTGCACCCTTATAAGAACTGCACGAATCCGTCCGACTTTCACCTCCAACCTTGAATTCTGAGGCAGGGACAGAACAACCCGAGGAATAAGAACAGCAACATCCCTTTTTGAAGTTCCTCCTTCTGACAAATCAAGAAAGTTTGATATTCCTGAAGAAAATGGAAAGCTGAGGTGGTCTGACAACGTTTCGCGAGCTCAACGCTGAGTCTTGTTAGGAAAGAGGCCTAATTGATCAGTTGTTTGGTATGTCCCGTGTCTTTTTATCGTTGATCATCATCATCATCCATTTCAACAAAAAGTGCGTTAATTATCGTTGCAATGTATGTTTTAGCGTTGCACAGTTACAATGTTTTTACAATTTTAGTCACCATTTGGACGTACATTAAATTTTGTGTAAAGTGAAAAAATGAAATTATTGTGAATTCAGAATCATGCGATACTCAAGTGATTGCGGACGAGAGCGGAAGAATGCCGTCGACACCATCATCTAAATGAAAATGAGAACTGTTCCCTGAACTCTCTCCGTCTGCGACAACTCGAAAGATTCCTCCACTTCTATACGAGACGCGACACCACCTCTCGAAAACCTTATTTTTTGTGGCATTTTTGCGAAGTGGTCCATCAAATTGCGGGAGGGTTTATTTAATATTTTTTAGTGCACGTTTTCATCCCCCCTCCTAACTTGTCGAGGGAGGCACGCGGAAGGAGGAGGAGGAGGAGGAGGAGGAGGAGGAGGAGGATGGCCCGAGAAAGTGAGGCTGCGTCAAAAGCGGAAGCGGGTCTCAGCCAGAAGGAAGGGGACGTCGACCAATCGGCGCCATCTTTCACTGCCCTCGCAGGAACGCGAGCCAATCAGCGCTCACCTTTCTCTTCGGGATTATTTGGAGAGAAATCTATTAGGCGGAGCCATGCTTTATTCCATTTCTCTCTCTCTCTCTCTCTCTCTCTCTCTCTCTCTCTCTCTCTCTCTCTCTTGCACGCACATCTAGTGAGAGTTCGAAGGCATCTTTGCACATCAGGCACTCATTCATTCTACTTGTACTGGGAAAATTCTTCGGCAAAATTGGGGATATGATTTCCAGCACACTCTTCTTCTTATTCCAGACCATTGAGAAACGCGAGAGACCTCTGCTTGAAAATTGTCTCATTGGTCCATAAGGAGCACGTGGGCGTGGCTATCACGCTATAGTCATCTTTTGGCAACTTCTTTTCGCACAATCTGGAGTCTTTATAGGTTATTCGTTTCTTCTTATAAATTTTTTTTTCATAGATGAATTTGGTGTTTAACAGATGAACTCAGATTTATGCTTCTTAAAGAAAACGCGCCACAGAAAAAAAAATGATTCCCTCAGTAAAAAGTTAATTTTTCTTGATATTATAAAGAATTCTAGGTATGTGGCCCTGTACCTAAGCAGAGCTTGATCCTTTTCCTTAGACTCCCCTCTTCCAAAGAATGAAAGCGAAAGAATTTGAAAATACAAAAAAAAGAAAAAAAAAAGAAAAACCGAGGAAAAGCTTCTTAACCAAATTGAGAATTGGTTTAAGAACGGGTTTCGGTAGGGGGTGGGGGGGGGGCGGGTGTTGTTGGGCGAAAGGGGAAGGGGGTAAGGGGAAAGGGGAGGGGAGGAGATTGTCGCTCTTGGGCAAAGCACAAGATTCTTGCTCCTGTTGCCGAAGAAGAAGAAGGAGAAGAAAGAAGGGTCTGCACCTCCTTTTGCCTCCTATCAAAGATGCGGATGTGGCTAACTTTCTCCTCCAAGTCTGATACCTGCCCTTCTCCTCCTCCTCCTCCTCCTCTCTCCTCCTCCTCCCATTTCTCTCAAACATCCTGGACCCTACCTTCGTCTTTAGGTATGTCTTTAGATTGGGGGGGACCGGGGGAGATGGAAAAAAAAAGAACGAAATTTGGGAGGTCATAACGCCTACAAGGTGCGTATTTCCGATCTCGCTTTTACCCCCAACTTCACCGATGGAATTCGTTGATTTCTCGAGTCTTTGTTTTGTGGACCTTTGGAGTCATGGAAGTCAGTAAGGAACTTTAGCAATTCAGACTATGTTAGCCAGAGTAGCTGCTGAGAAATACTCATTTATGTCCCTATAGTATGTGGTAGAGTAGTAGTAAAATACGATGCGCTTTCTTATTGGTTGACTATTCTAAAAAAAAAAAAAAATAATTGGGACTCATTTCCACCCACATCAGAGTTCAAAGGTCAGTTGCAAATTACTAAGCGTTGATTTTTTAAGCCTAAACTATGACCAGATTGCAAATGCAAACTCGATGAACGTGTTACGTGCCAATTTAGGACGAAATTCACCCGTGGGCACTGACCGGGGTAGCTGAGATTTAAGTGCTGAGATTTATAAGTAATAAAAAAAGAACACCTAAAGCTTATCAGAGAAGAGAAAACCAAGCTGAAGTTTGTACGAATCAGTTGTGGCAGGTCAGATTATTTTCCCTCTTCATGGAAAGGGAAAACATTTCTTAATTCTGAAATGAGAGAGAGAGAGAGAGAGAGAGAGAGAGAGAGAGAGAGAGAGAGAGAGAGAGAGAGATAAAACCTATAATATTACAACGTATTTTTCTCCAAGTAGACTAAGATTCATGAATTAGAAAAATTCTTTGGAAATTAATTTCTTTAATCATAAAAGGAGGGGAGAAAAGTGTTTGTTTCCTATTGAATATATCTCTTAAATATCCATCTTTTCATGAAATCCTATTTAGGTTCTTTTCAATAATACAATTTGGGTTTTGCTCTACGTCCATGAAATCAGACCTAAATAGATGGATAGCCGGATGGATAGATGGAAAGATAGATAGATAGATAGATTGGGAATCAGTCTAGACCAGACCAGAATTTCCCACGCTATCTTCCATCCTTCAGGATATTCCCCGAGCAAAAAAATAGGAAATAAAAATAAATTACTCCCTTTTTTACTTGTCGTTATCGTGGCTGCGTGATTCAGCGGTTCTGCCACGTTCTTACTCCTTCCGATAATTACAAACTAAAGTAAAACAAATTTTGTCAGGTAATTGTTCTTTTGTTCTCGTCGGGGATGTAGTAGATTTGTGTCAAATGTTTTTTTTATTTTCACTATAAATTAAAGTTCTCAATTGTTGCGACAGAAAGAGAATGAGTTGAGAACTATGAAGAAGTTTTATAACGCGCACACACACACACACCACACACACACACATACACACACGTGGTATTCGCTATATATATATATATATAATATATATATATATATATATATATATATACATGTAATGTAATGTAAGTACATATGTATATACGCACGCATCAAAGATCGTCACTTCAGGGAAATAAAGATAATAAAAAAAATTACTTCTATCACAAATAATTTCATTCAAACTGATAATTCTACATGGGACTTAACTAATAGCTTTCAAAAACTATCAATTGCGAGCGAATTCCCAAAGATCACCTAAAATATCAGTTTAATCTCCTTGGATTGTATTTATACTTCCCTTTTTCCAGTTGCAAATCAGTCCTCGTTGTGTCCAGCTCTTTTCCTTCCTCGATTATATCTCATGCATTCATTCCCATGGGACGTATAATTAATTTATATCGACCAAAAACTATGATAAAACAGTTGAACTGACTTGAATGCGAAAATCAGGTTTACCCTGTATGACAAGAAAGTTTGTTCCAACTGAAAATTGATAATAACACAAAACGTAATTCAACTCTAACGTAGCCAGATTGCAGATTAAAAAATATTCGATAAAAGATTTTGTTATTTTTAAGTATCATTTTGATAATATGTTAGGAGTAAGAAAACTATGACACATAGCAATGGCAAAATATTACTTTACACTTTGATCGTTTTCCCAAATGATGCAAACTCCCTTTGAAAGCCTACTCGAAGCTTTTCCTAATTTTTGACCAATGTAGGCTAAGCGTGACCACAAAATTGCGATAACCTTGGAAAAGTAAATAATGATATCATTCATTTGAAGTCTTTCTATTTACTTCCGTCTGGCTCTTAAGCTTTCCGTCGTTTTCCGCAATTCCTCATAATTCATACTTGAATTTCTCCATCATTTTCTAGGTAATAATGAGTTTGTCACTCTTACGTGCTGCACGAACTTGTCACGGGCGATCCCCAGGCCATGAGTAACGTGCTCCAAAAGTGACAGGCCATTTGCACGTAAACCTCTATTCGTGCACAACGGCTGAAACAAAAACAAAGTTCAAGTGTATTAATGGTTGACGTGGTTAAAGAAATATTATTATTATTATTATTATTATTTTATTATTATTATTATTATTATTATTATTATTATTATTATTATTATTAAAGTGGTGGTAGATACACGTATACATACATGCATATATATGTGTGTGTATATTTATATGTATATATATATATATATATATATATATATATATATATATATATATATATATATATATATATTGTTTATGTCATTTTTGTCATACAGAATCAAGCGAATTTTAGCCCCATCTTTCCATGTATGAAAATTACTACTAGATACATGGATGGTAATGATGGAATCGTACTTCGTTTAATCATTCCATTCACGTATTTTCGTATAATGTATTTCGGGTTAGTAATTTTAATTTCTGTAAACCCTCCAAATCATTATTTCAAGGTTGTATCGTCCTTGAAGTCTTCCCGTTTTAGTTGTTTATGCCACGTACTCGAACATTACAGAGGTGACTATATTTTCTATTTGTTTATCCATAAGCATTTTACGGATCGCCTTTCCATGAATCCTTTTTATCTGCATGCGGACATTCGATTCACTGCAAGTCTTCTCGGTTGGTTAATAAAGCATTTGGGATTTCTCCTGATAAATGTACACAAATCCTGATTATCAGTAATAACAGCATTATTACCAATAATTCAATTACACTTCAGTCGAGATGTTTTCGTAAACAAATGAGAAGCGAATCCAGAAAGAACACCCATCGAGAGAAGTATGGGCGCTGTAGACGAGACCTTCACTTCGGCTACAAGGTCAGTCCCCAAACTGGGTAGGGGGACGGGGTGGGAGAGAGGGGGTGGAGGGACGACCAATTTGCAAGAAGAAGAATTCCACGGGGAACTTCCAGGGGTACCTGGTGACCTTTCCGGAGGAATGAGATTAAATACCTCCCACGTCCGTTGCCAGGCGTGAAAACATCCGGTCGTGGGCATCTTCCAACGAATGTCTTTGAGGAAGCTGCAGATCATTGAAATGAGGAGTGAGGGAAATATGAATGAGAGAGAGAGAGAGAGAGAGAGAGAGAGAGAGAGAGAGAGAGAGAGATAACTGTACGTTGACGGAAATAATCCTGATCTTTGCCATTGCAAATTAAGATGACATCCGCTATTAGGATCTATTAACTGACGTCGTTGCGTAAGCTGTGAATAGTTTTTTACAGAGGAGTGATGAAAATGCAAATGTAATGAAAGACACAGAGAGAGAGAGAGAGAGAGAGAGAGAGAGAGCGTAGATGGATAATAATCCTGATCCATACCCTAGACTTACGGACTCAAGTACGCATATATTAGAGGCGTTCATAGCCCTACCTCATTTGCCTCTAGGGTACAGACTGCCAACAAGAAAAAAAACCCAAATTATTTATAGGCCTTACCTAGCAGGCTATGACAGAATCTCATGAGAGGTCTTCAGGATGCTAAGGCACTGTAATGCCTTTCCCTCCATTCCTTTACCTCTCGTTACAGCTAAGAACACATTTCGTGACCTTTTGTATTTTCATCTCACATCTGTGTCAGGTGAGAATCTAGTTTTCACCTAGGCTACGCTCGTAAGCAAATGACTCTCTGAGACTACATTCCATGTCATTCCCGCTGTCATCTCTTGTAGGAGACGGTTTTAACCCTGTAATCAGCAAACATTACTTGTAGCAGTAGCGAACGACCTACTTTGTTGATCAACTGCTACTGCCTGACCCATATCTGGAACGGTAGAACACTGGAATCGGACGAGAGATCCAGTCGGATGCTATGCTAAAATCTTTCGAGGTAAAACAACAGAGTTGATGTTTTAATTTTACCTTACGCTGGAAAACTGGAGTATTAACTACTTCAATGAAACACGTTTAGGGTCTATTTGCCTCAACAGGTCTCACTTCTGGAGACGGAACGTTCAGTGCCAAAGGGTAGAAAACTATATACGTGTTCTCGTAGGTTTATGACCTACATCGTACTTCGCCAGGAATGCTTAAGATAATCTACAAAGGATGGCAGCACTAGCATTGTTGTGGTGCAGCTTCCCTCATAGACTTCCAGATCAAACGGCCATTCCTAAACCTGATTTCGCAATGTGCGTCTCGCGATATCTCTTGTACCTTTGCAATTTAAATATCCATTGTGTTGAAGGAGGTAGTTGCGCGCTACTCTCTCTCTCTCTCTCTCTCTCTCTCTCTCTCTCTCTCTCTCTCTCTCTCTCTCTCTCTCTCTCTGCCGTAATTCTATTATCGACGACAATACGAAAACCTCTGTCAACTAAACACGAAAAAGCTGAGGTAAATTTGAAACTTAAAAAAATATTCTCTAACGTGCTCGCGCACGCGATTCCCGTAATTGTACTGTGGCAAAAAGTAACAATTCTCTTTGAGGATACAGAAAAAAAAAATCCAGTTAAATTCTTGTTGTAAAATAGAAAAACTAGAGTTTTCTTTATTATATCGGCACAAGTAATTACAAAATTATTTACCCGAGTCCGAAATGATTAACAAATAAAATGAGCTTCTTTAATTGCACTAATATTGAACAGATGAATATATAATAATGTGAGAGGCCTAAATGAGTTTCCTGAGTATATTAATTATATATATATATATATATATATATATATATATATATATATATATATATATATATATATATATATGTATATATATATATATATATATATATATATATATATATATACATGTGTGATATATATATATATATATATATATATATATATATATATACTTATACATATATGTGTGTGTGTATGTATGTCTATATATTTCTTATACCACACCTGAAAAGAAAGGTAAAATCTGCCAACGTTGAAAATATCAGAGAATTCTATTAAAAAAAATCTCACGGAATTTGGTAATACCATGCTTTAAAGCTGTAACTTTAAAAAAAGTGTTATCTAACACTGTCAATTACCTAACATTGTCAATGACCACATATTCGCAATTTAAGGTCGCATGAAAAGTTGACAAAATGACACGTAGCACGCAAAGCAAAAACCTCAGCAAAAACACTTAACTGTGGGACAACAAAATAGAAAAACGAACACAAAAAGCTTATGCGATCATAGCTATATCTCATAACGCGAGCAGGAAGAGAGACATATAAGAAAAAATTAGTTGCGAGCTATGGCATAGTGATTTTGTACTTAACAAAGAAAAAATTGACGAATACCATTCATTTTTTAACACCTGCAGTTTTTTGTTGCTAGTGGGAAGGTTATTGTTAGTAATAAAAAATTGACCAAAAAACTTGTGATCAATCCTATTTACAAAGAGTTTACACTTCAAACACTTTATATTTATAGTTTTTTTTCTATTGGAGAATGGCAAAAAAGTCAGTGACAAATTGTTGCAAAAAGTAGCCATAGAAGTTTTACTTTTTCGTCAGAGGAAGAAGGCTCTAGCTCAAATTCTTGTTATTTTGCATAAATCAGAGTTTTAACTGTTTATTTTGGCAATATCGTTTATTTATTGTTTAATTGTCGTAGACCTTTATCCTTTTACTTTGAAAAGGAAGTTTTTCTCTTCGTAATTTCGTTAGGTGTATTATAATATGATAAAATGACAGTATTATAATCAACTGTGTTTCGTTGTCCCTGTATTCAAAATTCAGGTATCAAGACTGATTTCACATATTTTCATGGAGTAGTTTATCAATAATCTTATCTACCAAAACATATTTTAATAGACGACCTTATATATGTATATTATATATATATATATAAATATACTATATGTATATAATATATATATATATATATATATATATATATATATATATATATAATATATACATATATATATCTATATATATATATATAATATATATATATATATATATATATATATATATATATATATATATATATATATTGACGAACTATCCCTAAAACATGCGATATTTCATGTCGTACAGTTGGAGGAAGGAATGAAAGGAGTTGACCAAGAGCTTGGTCAACTCCTTACATTCAATCCTCCAGCTGTACGACAATATATATATATATTATATATATATATATATATATATATATATATATATATACGCATAAATTTTTCTAGGTAGTCATCGACAGTCTATCATAAAATTTCCTAATATTCAAATATCACTGGATCTCGCTTTTCTTATGTCAAAACAAAAGCAACATACCCCGAAAAAACTCGTCAATATGTACTGTACTTCAAACTGTAAGAAGTATGAATAGAGATGATTCATTAAGTTGCCCTTTCCCCGAGTCTCTTGAATTCATTTGGAAACATTAGATTCCTCTAAGAAACAAATCCTCGGTGTTGGGACGACTTGACCACTCAATCCGTCTTTCCATCTCTATAATTCCAGTTTTCTTCGAGAGGAGTTCCTCTGATTGTTCCTCTATCTATAGAAGGCAACAGAATATGAACGGGGTTTTTTTATTCATATTTGATTTCCCGGCTGCAAAAGGGGAAGAAACGAATAGAAAAAAAAAAGTCCATAAACATCCCTTCTCTGTTGGTGAAAGTGCCTCTTGCATGCTATCAAAGAAGCTGAAGAGGAAGAGTGTGGAAGGAAAATCCGTTTCACGGTCACGCAACGCTGTGATTCTGGTGGATTAATGGAGCTACCTTGATTCGTAAGAGACTACAATTATACCCTGGAAGAGCCAGATTCAAAAGATTGTTTGTATATGCATTACGCATAACAGGAATGATCGTAAACGACGAACGAATTTGCAGTTGTCAACCGAAAGAAACCTCCTCCGATCTAATCAGGCGAGGGGCCACGAAGAATCTGCTACGCCAACTTTTTGTTCCACACCTCGAGAGAATCCGGGTAAAAAAAAAAATAAAATCCCCCCCCCCCCCCCCAAAATCCACCAAAACCCCCCCCGCCAGTGGGCTCGTACTTAAACTGACACCGTTACCTCGATTCCAGGTGAATGTTTTCACCCGTTTCGTACACACCGGCGTACCTGCATGAATCCTGCCTCTCGACGCTAGCGTTCACCTTGGAACAGAGTGGTTGGCATCATTGCGTTCAAGGCGTTACTTCACGGCCATAATGGTTCAAGAGTGCTTAGTCTTCGATTTAGAGAATGAATGAGCAGGTAGCGACAAAGCCATTTCAAAGGCAAATCCCGACTACTACTACTATTACTACTACTACTACTACACTACTAACACTAATACTATTACGCCCGTTAATTCCATGAACTTGCCTAGTTCTATTACCCATATTATCGGGAAATAAAAACTAGACAATACTCATGCAGTTTGCATTAGAAAAATTCATCTTTAATCTGAAAGCGTGTTTTTTTTTCAAACAAATATCGTATATAAAACGGGAACAACAAAGAAAGTAAAATAGATTTTCCTTATAAGCCTAACGAAATCACTGTTAGTTTCATTATCAATATATCACCATGGATTACAAATTGTTAAATATTTATTCTACCGGTTACATAAAAAAGAATTAATCTTCGTTCTGGAAGCGTTCTTGTAGAACAGTTATTATATATAAAACAGGTGAAAAGAAAGTAAAGCAGATTTTCCCGATAGGCCTAACGAGATCGCTGGTGAAAGTTTTATACTTTTTTTTATGCTTTGGTTGACTATCCAAAGGATTTAGGCCTTACCGATGAAGAACAGACATTAAATCCTGGGTAGTTTATAACAATTAATTGGAAGTTCAGACATTGTGCGTTGAGAATTGGGAATTTTAATTCGTGCAATTTTGTCATAATTTTTTTTTTTTTTTTTTTTAGGCAATGGTTATTATATGGTGGTTTTTTGAAGCGAGCAAATCGCACCTAATAGATTAACCGGTCTATCCAGGCCTTTCTTCTTTATGACGAGAACCGACCCATACCTTTATTTTAAAATTATAATCATTAGATCTTCGATGGATCAAAATTTCAATAGCCTTAGTTGTTATTATGGGTTACGTTGTCATTTTTAGTTTTATTTTTTCTTAAAACTCCTGAAAATCATAATTAGTATATGGACCAATATCAGGGGATATATTGATTAGTTAGTTTCCATAAACTCTTTCAGTAGAGAATTTACCAATTAGAAGCCTTTTTGTAATAATAATAATAATAATAATAATAATAATGATGATAATAATAATAATAATAATAATAATAATAATAATAATAATAATAATAATAATAATAATAATAATAATAATAATAATAGCTGAATTTTGAATAACAGTAACATGACTAACAGTGATTGATATCATCGATATGGTAAACTGTAAATTTAATTGAAAAGTCATATCAAATCAACATTTAGAATATCAATAAATACGTAACGTTGTACAAAGTCGACACCCTATGCAGGTGTGAAAGTGCATATAATCGAAAGAAAATATACATTTTCGTGGTTTGCATTCATTTAGGAAAACTGCAGTGATTAGAAAATTTGCTGGTGAATTTAATTTTTCAATTTCTTTATTCATAAAGAAATAATTGATAATCATATATCTGACTGCGCGTAAAGTAAAGGAATAAAAACTACGCATGAAGGGGGCTATATTTTAAGAGAATAAAAAAGATTCATCGTCAAGGAATGGAAAAATATTAACAACTGGTTTTATTTTCTAAAACAGATCTGA
>NC_061106.1:40344334-40351834 GCF_015104395.2 Macrobrachium nipponense
CGAGAGATTTCAACGAAGCGAAGAAACCAATCTTTGACGTTCTCTTTTGCATCATCTGTTTTGCTTGTAAGTCTTCTCCTCCTGGGGTCCGCATACCAACATGTAGTAGAATTGAGCGGAATTCACAGTCATCAAGATTTTCTCTCTCTTTGGTAACATTTCGGACAATTTAAGAGCCGGTGGCGTGCTGGCGAAAGGATGGCTTGGACGATTTTCTTGCATTCATATTCTGTCTCATGTAAGTTACAAACATTGATGATATTTATCCATTCATTCTGAAGGTCAAAAAACATTTTATTAATATATGTCGTAGGGAAAAAATACTCGAATCTCGCCATTGTACATTCATGTGACTGGAAGATTATCGTCTTTTCTGTAATTTTTGTTAACATGTATGAATTTGGCATGACATCAGATTTTACAAGATCTTATAGAAGAAGATAGACTAATTATCAAGGCCTAATATGTTCGTTACTCATGTTGCGAGTTTTACTTGATTATCAGCGCATGTGAAAAAGGCATGCATTTTTTATTATTATTTTATGTTAAATGAATTATTTAAATGATTAAATTCACATGTAGAAATATTAAAAGTTTCTTAACATACCGCTCACTCACATTAATTGAATCAAATTGCTTGTACATTTATACTCGAGTAATCAAGCGTTAATTATAACACACAATCTAACCACACATGGAATTCAATGCACAACATCATCATTGAAAGAAAACTTTCATTAACGCTTTTGAAAAAAAAAAAAGAATGAACATATCAGCCATGTAGAAGCAAGCCAGCGACTTCAATGCGGAATAGAGACCAATCTTTGACGTCCTGTTCTGCATGATCTGTTTTGCATGTATGCATGTTAGTGAATGCTTGTATGTGCGTGCATATCTTGTACATGTATGTATGTATATATGTATATATGTATACTATATATATATATATATATACATATATATATATATATATATGCGCATTATACAATGGCAAAGAAGGAAAGACCTTAGTCATAATAACTCTCGTCTTATTAGTGGTGTGGAGTGAAATTTTTTAGTTTGTGTATATATATATAATATATACCTATATATGTGTGTGTTTGTGTATATATATATATATATATATATATATAATATATATATATATATATATATATATATATATTATTATATATTGCTACTTTCAAAATGCATGTTTTCCCCTCTTTGAAATGTCTTGTAGATTGTGTAACATTTTTTCAGATTCCTAGATAGCTTAGAATAGGATGTTTTAAAATGTGTGTTCAGATTTCGCATTAACGTCTTGTAAAAGAAAAATATAATATCTAACGTAAGAGAGAGTCCTTGTCTTTTCAAAGCTGCAATGTTAACTTTTATGTCAGCACTTTGAAATTAGTCTGCGAGATCCGTTTGCGTCCCTGCTCTGTCAGCGCGTTTGATAATGAGCTCGACTCTTTTTACGTGGTCATCAAAAACATGTCAATCTTAATTATCGTTTACCCTCCGTTTCAATCGGGTACGTATCTGTTGAGCAGTCTTGTCTTGTACGTGTATGTATTTGCCGAGTACCACGTGCATGTTACTCATTTCTTTATGTAAGATTGCGTCAGATTTCAGAACTTTCGAGAAGCTTTCGTGCCTAGAACGTTTTGAGACATCTGCTCTGTCATTTCCATAAAGGAAGAGATTTTCATTCGATCTTAAGACCTCGAGGCAGTTAGATCTATCTCTCTCTCTCGCGCACTCTCTCTCTCACTCGACATCGAGATTAAATTAACGTAACGTAAATTTGGTCACTCATATTGTGAGAATTGTATATTTGATATTTCTTAGAATTTATTTAGTTTATTTAATTTCTTTTGTGGAATCTGAACAAACATTTCGTAACGGCGCCTGGTTTTTTTGTGAAGTGTAATATACAAGAGAAAAAGAAAGAAGTTGGTATACCAAAAAAGGTAAAGTGTGTTATATTTTTATTAGTTGCAACTAATAATGGATAGGGAGTGTGTTTAACTAATAACGGATAGGAATTGTGTTTAACTAATAATTCTTAGGAACAGTGAATAACTAATAATGGTAGGGAGTGTGTTTAACGGGAATAATTGATAGGAACTGTTGTCTGTTTAAGAAGGTTTGGTAAAAACTGTTGGTTACAGTGTTATGAAAAAGATACACTTTTACACATTGCTGATATTTTTTGTGTTTGTGTCTGTTCCATTGTTTGTGCATTTATTCATTTCTTATTAAAGTGTGTCTTTTTGTTTTATATTTTCATTTGCATTCACAATTTAATTGACATAGTTATTTTCATTGCTTTATCATTGCACATTTAAGTTAAATTTAAACACTTGTGAATTGATTTGCATTTACTTAGAATTCTTTTCAAGTTTTATTGTTGTTTAACACTTGTAAATTAATTTCAAATTTTCAATTATTGCCTAACACTTTTGAATTTTGATTGAATTAATTTTCTTGAATTTTGTGATAAATTAATTTTGATTTAATTTTACTTAATTTGATTCAAGAATTAATTAAACTTTACTTTGTTTTCAAGTAACAGTAATTTTCCCTGATATTGTGAATTTCACTTATAATTTTGAATTTAATAATAAATTTTGGATGTAAAATTTTTATAAGTGTTTTCTTTATCTTACACCAGTATAAAATATATATAATTATGACTATATTTATGATAGGTAGAAACATAGAGTGGTAATTGATTTGCTTTCCTTCAATTTCTTGAAGTGACTTAGAACCAGGGAAGTACACTTAGACCTTCTGAAACCTCAGGGAAATACTTAGAGTTTTGAAAGTTGTTGATGGAGTGATGCCCTTTGATTAATTTAATTACTTACAAGATTACCTCACACACCTGTTTTGATGAACTTAGTCTGATTTCTGCAATACTGGTAAGTGTGAAGGGATCACTGTTGCCTTTAGAGTATTCAGTCGTTTAAATGTGTTATGAGGGTTCAGGTGTCTGGCTTTTGGTGAGGTAATATTTGATGCATGGTAACCAGATACTTGGCACTTCGTAACATTATTTAATGGTGCCCAGACCCGGGAAAGCAGATTTCATTATCACTCTAGAATATACTGGTGGTGTTAGGAATATATTTTGTTAGGAGAGTGACCATATAATTTTGTTTTGCATTTATTGTATTGAATTGTAAATTGATAACTTAGAGGAAAATGGCTCAGTTCAATAAGTTCAGGAATTTTTAGCAGCTCCTTCACGTCAAGTTTTGTCTGAAACCACTCTGTCTAGAGCACAGTGGAGCGCTTTAGCAGAGGCATGTGGTGGTTATGTGTCTACTAGTATGGTAAAGGCACAAATAAGATGTATTGATATGGAATCATTGATAAACTCTGGTAGAATAACTGATTAAGATGAGTTAGAATTGGCTCAAGAGTTGTTGAATGTAGCACGTGCTGATCTCATAAATAAGCAAGCAGAAAAAGAAAGAGAAAGTGATGCAGAGTTAGAGCTTAGACGCATTGAAGCAGAAGAGAATTTGATAGCTAAAAATACTTGCTGAAAGAGAGAGAATGCAAGCTGAAAGAGAGAGAATGCAAGCTGAAAGAGAAAGAAATAGACAGGGAAAAACAAGAAAGAAGAGAAAGAGAAGAAGAAAAAGCAGCAGAAGAGGAAAGAGAAAGAATAAAAGAGGAAAGAGAAATCGCAAGACATGAAAGGGAAATGGAATTAATAAGAGCTAGATCCACATTACCTGTAACACCGTCTAACCTAACCAAGGTAATCAAGACCCTGTATTTGATGTAGTGAGAGTACAGAAGTTAATCCCTAAGTTTACTGAAGAAGCTCCAGATGAGTTTTTTGATCACTTTGAGAAAGTGGCTTCAGGTATGGGATGGCCAGAGGATAAATGGTCAGTTTTGCTACAAAGTGTCTGCTTGGTAAAGGGAGAAGTGCTTATCTAGCCTTAACAGCTGATCAGTGTAAAGACACAAAAAGGTACTTAAACACAGTGTGCTACAAGTTTACCAGATGACCCCAGAGTACTACAATGAGAGATTCAGAAATTTAAGAAAAGATGAGAAGGGAACCTTCTTAGATTATGCTTACAAAGTGAGAAGGTGTTTCAAACGTTGGGTAGAAGCTGCTAAAGTTAAAACTTTTGATGAGTTAGAAGAGTTACTTGTTCTTGAACAGTATCTTAAGGGAATTCCTGAACATATAAGAGCTTATTTAAGAGAGAGAGAAGTGAAGAAACTTGACAAAGCTGCTACACTTAGTGAAGATTACAATATAATCAGTAGCAAACGTAATTACAATGTCAAGTACCAGAGTCAACAACGCCCAGGTTTTAAGTCTTATCCAAATAACAGGAACAAATTTAATGGGAAACCTTCAAGTGATACTACTAGAGTACACAAGGTAATACAGCTCAGCAAATTAATGTGAAATCCTCATCCAGTTTTTCAAGACAGTTACAGAAACTTAATGTTGTCTGTTTCAAGTGTGGAAGAGTAGGACACTACAGTCAAGAGTGTTACCGGAAATCAACAGCAGTCAAAACCAGTTAGTCAAGTTGTGAAACAAACTACGAAGAGCAGTGTGGGAAAGAATCAGACTCCAGAGAAGAATGAAACTAAACAAGCTGAATGTTTAGCAACAGTGGAAATGTTACCTCAAGCAGTGAGTGGCTAAGCAGTGTGGAGGCTTTTAAGCCATATATCTATGAGGGTATGCTGTCAACTCAAGAAGGAAGTATGCAGGTACCAGTCAAGATATTACGTGATACAGGGAGTAACCATAGTGTGGTAGTACGTGGTTCTCACCCTCAGTTGGAGAAGAGTCTCACAGGAGATTCAGTTATTTTGAAGGGTATAGGAGGAGAGGAAGTAACTCCTATATGCCGCTTACACCTGTCATGTGAATTGGTGACAGGGAATGTTGATTTTGCTGTAAAGGACTCACTAGCTGTGGAGGAAGGTATACATGTTCTGTTGGGGAATGAAGTTGGTGGTGTTGGCCATTTATTCCTTGTCCTGTAGTGACAGACAAACCATTGAGGATTAGTCCTACAGAAGAGTTGGAGAAGAATAACCCCCACCTGTTTTCCTAGTTGTGTAACTACCAGAAGTATGAAGAGGACTACGACTGTAAGTGAAGAAACTGAGGATTTACACACCCAAGAAGGATCAAGTGAAGGATCTTTGTGCTTAGAAAGAATTATTCCAGGGAAGTGAAGTTTCCCATAGTGCTGACCAGGAAGAGATTTCCCAAGAAGATGAAGAAGACGACGACGAAGAAGAAGAACCTGAGTTCCTGAAGAGACTCCGAGTAGTCAAAGTGTTGCTGAAGACAGTAGTGAAACTACAGTAGCTGAGTTAGCAGATATTGAGAATTCAACCTTTGAAGTTGGTCAAGTGACAAGAGAGAAGCTGATGGACTTGCAGAAGAAGGATGCATCGTTAACTGATTTGTTCTTCAGAGTTGTTGATCGAGAAGAGATGCAACAAACTCCTACCTGTTACTATCTGAAGGAAGGTTTGCTGATGAGGAAGTATAGACCTACAGATATACCAGGAGATGCTGTATGGGGCGAATATCATCAAATTTTTGATTCCATATTCATTGAGAAAGCAAGTGATTGCAGTAGCTCAGAGTCTGGACATATGGGAATCAGGAAGACTGTGGAGAAGATCATGAAATATTTTTTCTGGCCTGGACTTCACAGAGATGTTAGCAGGTTCTGTCGTGAGTGTCATACCTGCCAGATAGCTGGAAAACCGAATGAAACCATCAAGAAAGCCCCCCTACAACCTATAGAAGTTAGAGGAGAACCCTTTAGCAAAGTGATTATAGACATGGTTGGACCATTGCCGAAGACACAAAGAAAGGAAATGAGTATTTGTTGACATTAATCTGTCCAGTGACAAGGTATCCAGAAGCAAATCCCTGTTAGAAACATATCTGCCAAGATAGTTGCTGAGAAACTTGTGGAGTTTTTTTCTCAAAGTTTGGTATACCAGAAATAGTACAAAGTGACAGAGGAACAAACTTTACTTCAAAGTTATTCCAGGATGTGATGAATTTGTTAGGAGTGAAACAACAGTTATCCACTGCCTATCATCCAGAAACTCAAGGTGCCTTGGAAAGGTTCCACCAGACATTGAAAAGTATGCTGACAAAGTATTGTTCTGAGTCAGGAAGAGAATGGGATGTTGGTTTACCATTAATGTTGTTTGAAGTTAGGAATGCTTATCAAGAAAGTATGGGATGTCACCTAATGAGGATGATTTTTGGAAGAGAAGTGAGAGGACCGTTGAAGATTCTTGCAGAAAATTGGGAAGAAAATCAAGAGGAAAGCCAAGCAGAGTATGTGAAGAACTTAAGGAAGAGGTTGAAAGAGATTAGAAAATTCTCTTTAGAAAACTTGAAAATGAGTCAAGAGAAAATGAAAAGGAGATTTGATGCTAAGACTAGCTAAGAAGTTTTAGTGTTGGGTCAACAAGTGTTAGTGTCTTACCTGTCAAGAGATTTCCCCTCACTAATCAAATTTCAAGGTCTTACAAGATAATTCAGAAGTTAAGTGATAGAACTTATGTGATTGAAACACCAGAAAGAAGAAGAAGACAAAGGAAGATACATGTGACCTCTTGAAACCTTATTTCTCAGAAACTAAACTGAAACTGTGTCAGTAACCCAGACAACTTATCTACAGAAGACGATGATGGCTACGAATTGGGAGCTGCAAGCAAGATGAATAATTCTTCAATTTTGGAAAATTTGGAGGATAAACTGAAAACATCTGAGTGTTGAACAAGGTGAAGACTTAAGTGACGTAATTAGAAGTTTTCCAGAAATTTTTTCAGATGTGCCTAGACGTACTGATCTGACCAAGCATGAAATCAAGATTCAAGAAGATGGAAAACCTTTCAAGCAAAGAGCCTATCGCTTATCACCGTATCATCGAGATGTTTTGAAGAAGGAAGTTGAGTATTTGCTGCAACAACATGGATTAGCAGAACCCAGTTCAAGTCACTTTAGTTCTCATGTGTGTTAGTGAAGAAACCAGATGGTTCATTTAGGATGTGTACTGATTATAGGAAGCTGAATTCTATCAGTGTGGCTGATAATTATCCTTTGCCTCTTATAGATCAGTTACTTGATAATATTGGGCAAGCCAAGTTTGTTTCCAAGATAGACTTGTTGAAAGGATATTATCAAATTCCCTTAGATGAGAATGCGAAGCTGCTGTCAGCTTTTATTACTCCTTTTGGACTATATCAGTATACTGTTCTGCCGTTGGTCTGATGAATGCACCCGCAACATTTCAACGAGTGATGGATCAGCTGTTAGGATCAATAGAAGGAGAAGTGTATACCTAGATGACATCGTGATTTACTCTACAACGTGGGAAGAACATCTGAAGATTCTGAAGAAAGTTTTCAAGAAACTACAAGAAGCAGGATTAACAATCAACTTAGAGAAGAGTGAGTTTGGAAAGGCAACTGTACAGTATCTTGGGT
>NC_061106.1:40359334-40364334 GCF_015104395.2 Macrobrachium nipponense
CTGTATACTCATACTCATATATCCTTACCTACATGCATATTTACGATATATATATATATATATATATATATATATATATAATATTTATATATATATTTATATATATACTAGTATATATAGGCGTGTTTGTGTTTGTGTGTGTGGGTGGGTGGGTGGGTGAGTGTGTGCTAGTTAGTGTGTGATTATGATGTGTGTGTGTGTATAAATCATCATAGGAAGTTAAAGAAACAATGGTAATTTTCAAAACACAAAAATGTGTATCATCCTAGAAATAAGCTCCTGATTTCCTGAATTACCAAATTCTTAAATGCCCCTGAGCCTCTCCTAGCGTCGCGTCCCTTCCATTTGCAAGGTTTCACAGAACATTATCAGTAGCTCATAAGCTGCCCAGCGAAGCTTATCGTCGTATTGAACGGCTCATAAATAAGTAAAGGATGACTAAACAGTCTTCGGGCGGTAGGACTTCTCACTTCGTTGTTGAGAAAATTGATGCTAACTCAAATTTGAAAAGGCGCGAAAGAGATTCGGTCTCTGATTTGACCAGAGTCAACAGGGCGAACGAGCACTGACTCTCGACAAAGATATGAAACATTTATTTTATCAACGTGACATGAAGTACGCGGGAAGAATGACTTGTGAGAAATCAGGCTGCATAAAAAAAGGACGAGCGAGTGGCCGCTGTGAGTTCGTGGTATGTCTTACAAGAAGAGGAAGAAGAAGAAGAAGAAGAAGAAGAAGAGGAAGAACATAGCAGGACCGCAATAAATTCTGGGGTTTGTGGACCATGGACAACTGTATTGTTTGAACGAGATATTCTTCGAGATCGCAACCAATGGCAGTCGATGTGATTATTAAAGAAGATGAGTAAAAAGGAATGAGATGTCGTTTGAAATTTCAAATTGATAAAAATCTGCCACAGACGCGATGTTTTTTCATGCTTGAGCGGCTGTATCATGACTTAACAAAAGTGGCTCTGATTTTCTGGTGTTTCTGTCAGGTTCCTGAATAACTTTTTGCTCACGCATTTGTAATTTGTTTTGTTTACTCAAGTTAGGCATTCATAACTGGTGTACCTGTTCGAAAAATGACAGTGTAAGGTGGCGCTGACACAGCTGAATGATGTATCATCAGCAATACTGAATAACTACAGAATTTGTTTTTAGAAAAGCATAACAGTAGAAACTTGGTGTGATAACACAGACAATACCCTGCTGATCAGCAGAACCATGCCGAACACGGCAGAGATAAATAACATGAAAAATTAAAGGGAAAAGAAACCCAATGTTTACATTGTGAGGAGATCAATGAAATTTTAGAGCTCAGCCTACAATAACATCAGGGGAAGATTTAGTTTCCTGTAGCAGTCATATCATGAAAATGAAGATGAACTAAATGCTATTTTTTTTATTTTTTACATTTCACAGAGCTGTTTAGAGAAGAAACTGATAATTCTCTAAAAAATAGAAAAAATGGAAAATTTATCAAAAGCATATTGTACCAAAGAAAGACAATGAACTTGATCAAGCAAAATGACAAGCAAACTATAACGAGAGAGGGAGCCGTTTTAAAGACACATATCTGCACCAGCACCACCATTACTACTACTACTACTATGCCCTGTTACATGTCAGCACAAGGAAGCGAGTGCAGCTCTTCTCGTAGTAAAAGAATGTCATTGCGCTTAGGATGGTTAAGAAAAAAACACTGCAGCTTCTCGGAATGCATACCATCACGTTTTTCGGTTCTCTGGCGCAAAGAAAGAAGAAGTAAAAAGCTCTCTAGGGAATCTTGTCACAGCCATAAAAGACAAGAAGTGAGGATCATTACCGGTGACTTGCTCACTTGCAACCTGTCAGCCCTTTCAAGCTGTTCACACCATCTCCCTTTTTTTTTCTTTTTTTTTTTAATCTGAGCTTGACACTTTGGTAGAAGTTTTTCCACTGATCTTTTTATTGATCCTGGTCGTTGTGAATCAGTGTTTCAGTGGCTGTATTTGGCTTTTAGCGTTGCATTGCATTTGTATAGGTAATTTTGAAAGTCATGAGGAATAGCAGGATATTTTACCGCTGGCAACTGCTTCAGTTGCATTTGTGCTCGAAAATGTGCGGATATAAATGTTCTTGTAAACAAGTAAGTCTCTTCCTCTTCATGTTTGCCTTTTATCGATAATAACTAAACAACACTGGTTCCGGTCAGTACTCATATGGTGACCAAACATGACTCCAGAAGCCGTTTGCTTGCAATGTGGTAATACTGGAATACTGGATATATTTTTATCATTTTAATAAGGTTCTTGACCATCATGAATCATAATATGTGATATGTACTGTGATGTATAAAAAAAAAAGAGGTATGTCATCGGACACGTCATTTTTGCCGTGTCACAGAAAACGAAGACAACTTACGGTATAGCACTATGGGTAAAGCTTCCTCATGGCCAGTAGGCAAAGGTCAGACTAAAAAGTATTGAAGTTTGAGAAAGACGCAATATTCACGTACCCCGAATTAGAGCTCCGTAAAAACTCTAGTATAACCTTCCGTCTTATTTAATGGCCAAAAAAGAAGGCATAAATTATCATCCAATGAATGATAGGAATTTGCGAGGTGCATAACGCTCACCGTTTTTCAAACTCAACGAACCGTGAAGCTTCAGCGATACCCCAGCTAACCTTTAACACGAAATGAAACAAAAGTTTTTCTCAGGTCATCTTTCCAGCGTTGAAAGTGGTTCGCGGATTTATGAGGTTTCTCCAGACCACTTCTCACGTCTATACGATGACTGGCCTTTAGTAGAAAAGCTCCCTCACTACTAAATGACCAAAGGTCAAGAGGAAGAAGAAGAGTAAGGAAAAATGGGAACTGTTTTCATCCGGGTGTTTGGGAATCGTTTCTTGTCTGCGATTAACAAGCCCAGTTCATCGCAAACATTTGCGACTAATTTCAGTGGATGGAAACTTGTCAACCATTTTACCTGCCTGTAAAATGAGAGAGAGAGAGAGAGAGAGAGAGAGAGAGAGAGAGAGAGAGAAGAGAGGAGAAGGGAGAGAGAGAGAGAGAGAGAGAGAGAGAGAGAGATTATATTATTATATTTCCCTACTGTCACCCATCCGCCTAGATTTAGTCTGAACCCAACCACAAACAGTTCCTGGTTTCGTCTGTCTAAACCTACTTAGTTGTAAAAGGACAGACGAAGGCAAGAAAGACGAGTAGTACAATAACCCTCATTTCTACACAGTTCCCGTGATGCATATCCTGAAGCATCAAGACTTCAAATAGATAGATCAATAGACTGAGGACACCGAACGGAGCCCTCTATAGCCTCACGCGTACCGTGAGGAGGCAACGAGTTCCATGAACGAAACCAGATCTCTCATCCAAGAGAGAGAGAGAGAGAGAGAGAGAGAGAGAGAGAGAGATAGAGAGTTTCTACTTCCCCGAGATGCCACAGTTGCTGGAGTCATCCCAAGATTTCGTTAGGCTAAAAGCTAAGGAGATTCCACTTTGACCTCGTCAACTTGGGCATGCCTCTCCCTTTTCAATTCGTATACCATTTTCTTTTTTTTTTCTTTTTTTTTCTTTTTTTTTAGCCTTTTTTTTTTGCATTTTCTCCCGAGATTTCTTTGAGATTTGACTCACATTCCTTCCGGTATGCTTGCCTTAGGAACATTTGGCCATATATAAGTATTATGCATGTGCAGTGCATGTGGGACAATGAGTAAGTAATATTACCACGTAGCCGAATGGTCAAAGTCGACCGGTTTTCGTCATTTCGAAGCTAAAGGCCCAGGTTCGAATCCTGGCAGGGCCAGGAGCATTCACTATTTATAATTTCCCTGGGTTGTAAATTATTCCCAAAGTATAGTGAATTCAGTACTATACGATATTTGTGACTTAATCTTTCTAGGCATTTAGTTTCGCTAAATGCTAATGCATACTTAGCGTCTACAGCTTTCTGGCAACAAATCTAATATTTTTAGTTCTTATTCTTATCTTCTTGGGTGGAATCTTCAAGGGATAAACAAAATCTGCTCCTATGTTCTCAATATATATTCATTTTATGGCCATTCTACGGTCATTTTAAGGGCTACTGCAGCTTTACTGTGAATCCCCGCTTCAATATATACATGCGTTCATTTTATAAACTAAGCGGAAAGCATGAATACAAAATAAAAGATGTGAAACCTTAAAAAAATTCACATCTAAGTAAAAAAAAAAAAAAAAAAAAAAAAAAAAGCAGTTTTCATGCCAGAAAATTTTTCTATAACTCCTCACCTCCCAAGAGAGCCCCAAAAGTCTACAGCCATTCTGTGCCCAGCGTAGTTTACACTGAAAGGCTTTCACACCTCAGTGGAAGCGACGTTGGCCTCTCAGATCCCATTATTTATGCCAAAAAAAAAAAAAAAAAAAAAAAAAAAAAATTTATCGATAGATTCTGTCTTCGTTTACATTCCTACAAAACCTGCTTAAATTTACACGTTCATAAAGTGATGTGCCTACCATTTAGAATCCAAATCTAAAAGAAACAGCAACGTTAGTGAGAATTCCAAATCTAGGAATTGCTAAAGAAAGGATGGCTGGACAGAGATTTCGACGAAGTGGCGAAGATATCTTGCACTGGGGAATCTACGAATCAAAAGGTTCCTTATAATTAATCAATTATACACCGGATTTAGATATTGACCGATTGATTGGATGACTAATAAATAACTTTCTGGTGTCGCACCGTCTTTACGGGAAAAGTTTTTTTTTCTTTTTTTTTAACACGTGGGAACATTGCAAAGGCTCAGGTTTGTTTTGATGAAGATATATTCCATTCATGTTAAATCCTCAACCGGATTTAACATGATTAAGCTGGCCTTATGCCAGCACGGGCTCTTGCTCATAGAGCAGCCCGTAGCTCGATTTTTGTCATCTCCGTTTTGTGACTTGTAAACAAAAACGAACGATAATAAATTTCGGTACTTGCTCCATCCAGCCCCTATATTTTCATTCTCTTTTAT
>NC_061106.1:40369334-40371834 GCF_015104395.2 Macrobrachium nipponense
AACACCATCCCCCACCAACAGAAAGGCTGCAGAAGGAATGCAGGGGCACAAAAGACCAGCCGCTGATAGACAAAATGGTAATGAAGAACAGTAAGAGAAGGAAAACCAACCTAAGCATGGCATGGATAGACTATAAGAAAGCCTTCGACATGGTACCACACACATGGCTAATAGAATGCCTGAAAATATATGGGGCAGAGGAAAACACCATCAGCTTCCTCAAAAATACAATGCGCAACTGGAATACAATACTTACAAGCTCTGGAATAAGACTAGCAGAGGTTGATATCAGGAGAGGGATCTTCCAGGGTGACTCACTGTCCCCACTTCTCTTCGTAGTAGCCATGATTCCCATGACAAAAGTACTGCAGAAGATGGATGCTGGGTACCAGCTCAAGAAAAGAGGCAACAGAATTAACCATCCGATGTTCATGGACGACCTCAAGCTGTATGGTAAGAGCATCAAGGAAATAGATACCCTAATCCAGACTGTAAGGATTGTATCTGAGGACATCAGGATGGAGTTTGTTATAGAAAAATGCGCCTTAGTCAACATTCAAAAAGGCAAAATAACAAGGACTGAAGGGTTAAACTACCAGATGGGAACAACATCAAACACATAGATGAGACTGGATACAAATACCTGTGAATAATGGAAGGAGGGGATATAAAACACCAAGAGATGAAGGACACGATCAGGAAAGAATATATGCAGAGACTCAAGGCGATACTCAAGTCAAAACTCAACGCCGGAAATATGATAAAAGCCATAAACACATGGGCAGGAATAGTGGAATGGACGAAGGCAGAACTTCGCAGCATAGACCAGAAAACGAGGATACATATGACAATACACAAAGCACTACACCCAAGAGCAAATACGGACAGACTATACATAACACGAAAGGAAGGAGGGAGAGGAAACCTACTAAGGCATAGAGGACTGCGTCAACATCGAGAACAGAGCACTGGGACAATATATGAAGACCAGTGAAGACGAGTGGCTCAAGAGTGCATGGGAAGGACTGATAAAAGTACTCGAAGACCCAGAAATATACAGAGACAGGAGAAAGACAAACAGAACAGAGGAATGGCATAACAAACCAATGCACGAACAATACATGAGACAGACTAAAGAACTGGCCAGCGATGGCACGTGGCAATGGCTACTGAGGGGAGAGCTCAAGAAGGAAACTGAAGGAATGATAACAGTGGCACAAGATCAGGCCATAAGAACCAGATATGTCCAAAGAACGATAGGTGGAAATAACATCTCTCCCATATGTAGGAAGTGCAATACGAAAAATGAAACCATAAACCACATAGCAAGCGAATGTCCGGCACTTGCACAGAACCAGTGCAAAAAGAGGCATGATTCAGTAGCAAAAGCCCTCCACTGAAGCCTGTGCAAGAAACACCAGCTACCTTGCAGTAATAAGTGGTACGAACACCAACCTGAAGGAGTGATAGAAAACGATCAGGTAAAGATCCTCTGGGACTATGGTATCAGAACAGATAGGGTAATACGTGCAAATAGACCAGACGTGACGTTGATTGACAAAATCAAGAAGAAAGTATCACTCATTGATGTAGCAATACCATGGGGCACCAGAGTTGAAGAGAAAGAAAGGGGAAAATTGGATAAGTATCAAGACCTGAAAATAGAAATAAGAAGGATATGGGATATGCTAGTAGAAATTGTACCCATAATCATAGGAACACTAGGCACGATCCCAAGATCCCTTAAAAGGAATCTGGAAAAACTAGAGGCTGAAGTAGCTCTAGGACTCATGCAGAAGAGTGTGATCCTAGAAACGGTGCACATAGTAAGAAAAGTGATGGACTCCTAAGGAGGCAGGATGCAACCCGGAACCCCACACTATAAATACCACCCAGTCGAATTAGAGGACTGTGATAGAGCAAAAAAAAAGAAAAAGAAAGAAAAAAAAGAAAATAATAATAATAATAATAATAATAATAATAATAATAAAATAATAATAATAATAATAATAATAATAATAATAATAATAATAATAATAATAATATACAGGGTCTTTTCAATTTTTCCGATAATTCGTTTTCTGACTCAGCCAGGTTGTTGTGTAGAATTTCAGTATTTATATTTGTCTTAATTATTTCTATATTATCATATATTAATATAATAATAATAATAATAATAATAATAATAATAATAATAATAATAATAATAATAATAATAATAATAATAATCTGAAAGAGAACAAAAAGGCTTTTTGAAGACCATGAAACATAAAGATATAATAAAAGAGTAAATATGAAAAATTATTTCGCACTGAACGTGAGGAGCATTAGGCTGATAATAAAGAAAAGGAAATATTCAGGTAGCAGGTCAGTCTGCAAGAAGAAAATAGGAGAACGTAATGTATAATGAACACGTTGAATAATGCGGTGTAATAACAGTGATACAGTGACAATTTAGGTAGAGACCCGTGACCTTGAATTCTTCTCGGAGGGGAGATGA
>NC_061106.1:40374334-40376834 GCF_015104395.2 Macrobrachium nipponense
GTATATTGTGTGTTTTTATGAGTGAGCGTGTCATTGTGTATAGGGTATATGATAGCAACATTTGTATATGTGTGTACCAGTAAATTTACTTCCAACACACCACTAAGTAATCGTACGGATTTAAGTTTTTCGTAAAAATTCGAGAGCGCAAAACAGAATGTAAGTATTATGTGAACCTGGAATACGCAAATAAACAAATTAAAAAATAAAATAAAAACTAAACGAGGTCACCCAACCCCGAGTTTTCCCTTGTGAGTAGAGCGTAAAAGGAATTTCTCCTTGGTTGTATTTGTGTAATATGTAAATAAATATTATTTCTATATGTATTTGTGTATTATTATATATATATTAATATATATATAATAATATTATAATATATTTATTATATAATCCTACTGTAAAACATAAACCTTTCAGTATAATGAATTTTAAAATCTTATCACAAGCAATAGATAACCGGTCATTACCCATTCTCGAGTCCCTCTTCATTAAACAATGTCACCAACCCTCAACAACCATTCAACTGCTGTACAACTGAACATCCTTCTATATTTTTAATTAATCTATATATCTTTTAAAAAGGCAATAAATTATTACTTGTGGCCCACATTTTAGTATCTATTTTTAAAAACAGAATTTAACTTTTCCCTGTTTTCGCCCAAAGATGGGATTTGTATCTCGAAAGTAGCGTGGTAAAAATTAAAGTTTAACGAAAAAATCTGAAGTTTTCTGCTGGCCATATTCTTTTATTAAATATATATATATATATAATATATATAAATATTATATATATATTATTATATATATATACATATTATATATACAATGCTTAACCTATGCTTTTGTCCAGATTCCCATCTGCTCAGACGACTGATGACCGTGTGCCGAACACGAACTTCGTACCTTACTTTTTGCGTGCTCAGTGAGCTACCAGTTAACCATTTTTTAACTATAATAGTCACGTGTACGCACAACACACAACACACACACACACACACAGTGAATGTCTAATGAATGTAATAAGCTTGGTTTTGAACTCATAACTCGAGCAAAATTGAGGTATCTAAAAGGAGATATTTCCGAACGTTAATTGTGTTACAAGTCGTATTACAATAATTACTGTAGCCACTGTGAATGAATACGAACATGTCCTTCGTGTATGTTTTCTCCATATCTGTACATGGGGATTCCATTTTTATGACATTGCTTGGAAGCTGTCTGACGCTGCTACTAGCTCATTCAAGATATGTTAGTATATGTTCATATTTAAAAAATATTGATAATGATACGTTGGCAATTTCACCTTCCTGTGGATTTTAACCCGCGACGATATGTTCTAATAATGATAATAATCCAAAGAAAACTCTTGATCACATGAGTCAATAAAATGGAAAAGTAAATCGACAATAATATATCTGTTTGATTTGCTTTGTATTTTAAATAACAAAATCCTACAGACATATTATTGTGGATTTGCTTTTCCAATAATAATAATAATAATAATAATAATAGTTAGCAATTCCCTCCTTATGATATTTATGCCTCTTTATGATAATACTTCTGGATTTGTTTAACTTTTCCGGACAGAAGCTGCTTCTCCTATAGGACCGACTTTGGAATCTGATTTCGTATAAACTCTACGCGTTGTTCACTCACATAACCAAGGTTTGAACGCTCAACCATTTCATTGGTTCAGTGCGCGAAACTCTTTGTACGCCACTTTCTTTAATCTGGATATACATACAATTCATCATGTATAATACACTTATTTGTAATTTGCGGTATACATGTCAACGGTATACGTGTCGAAAGGTTGGACGCGTCTTCCTAAAATCTTCATCTCAAGTGTTTTGATTGTTTTAGTTACAATTTTCTAAATTGGGGACATTTTTGTTTATTTCGTAGAGCTTTCTTCACCTATATGTATATATATATATATATATAATATATATATATATATATATATATATACATATATATATTAATATTATATATATATATATATATATGTTGTGTGTATTATATATTATATAATATATATATATATATTATATATATATATATATATAGTTTGGAGTGTTTGTGTGTATAGATATATATCATATATATATATATATATATATATATATATATAGTTTGAGGAGTGTGTGTTTTTTTTTACATATTCACACGTGACTTTTTTTTATATTCCCAATCATTAAACCAAAGGTGTGTAAAGTTCTCAGCCGGTGACAATATTCACGTCTAAAAAGAGGAATTTAAACCAAGGAAAAACCCCCACCTGGAATATATCCATTCTGTCACTTTCATGTCCAACAATAAACAAAACTTTTGTGGACTTTTATTTCCCCCAGGATGGAGCCATGCAGTATAACAATGACAGTGCGCGGAGAATTATTGGCGAAATTGATTCAATGCGCGTGCGCTTCCAGCCGCTATTAAACTCCTGGCGGTGTTTCGCTTATCACGCTTCGCTTGTTAACAGGAGACTTCCCGTTGC
>NC_061106.1:40379334-40389334 GCF_015104395.2 Macrobrachium nipponense
GGTTGATATCTATGCAAATATCATAGCAAATTTTATATCTATTCTCGGGCTGTTGCCATGGGAGCTTTAGGCCCGTTTAAAGCGATCTTATAACTCCAGTGTTGCAAATCTTTTACATATTACTAAATTTTATCTTTCAAACGTTTTACCCCTGGTTCCCAAGGTGACCCCTTTCAAATATCAATTTTTATTTTATTTTTTTTTTTAAATTGAATCTTCACTCCCGGAGGACTACTTGCAGGTGAATGACTTTGCAACAATAACATTCGCCTTCAGGATTTGATCAAAAGTGAGCAACCCTGGAAATGCTGAAGGTGATCTCGAGGACTTTCTTCAGCCTGATTCAAGGTTTAGAGTAAAAAAATAAATAAAAATAAAAAATAATAAAAAAACGAGGAACCACAAAAACTTTAGCATAAAAAAACGTGTCCCTGGAAAGTGTAGAGTCCAAAATAACGCGCAGCTCGTAATGCTGTTGTTATAAAGGCGGCGTAATTCAATATTGTCGACAGCCACATATATGTAGTTATAGTTACCGAAAATGATTCCAAACCTCGGACTTCGTAACGTTTTCGTCGGAACAGGATCCGAGTGAAGAACTGGATCCCTGTTGGCAAGATTTGAAGTATTGTCTCGTCGCAAAGGTCACATCGTAACGTTGCAAAAAATCCACATCGATCGATCGAGGACAACTGGGTATAAATAGAGACGAGCCGCTCGTCCCAGGGTGAGTCCTGCGCTATTCCTGACAAAGTGAGTAGTGTTTCTCTCGGTCGTAACAGTGCTCCTTGTGGTGATTCTTTTAATAGCTTCACTTCGCTGAATAATAATGGCTTCCTTGCTTATGGCGTAATGGATTTAAGTATAAAATGAGACTGACAAAGATTATTTTAGCTTTTGGTACTTTACTGACATAAGTTTAGACGAATTTCATTTATTTTCTTTCTCGTAGCAACAACTTCAAGGAAGTCTTATAATTTCTAATGTTGGAAAATAATCTTGTATTCTCAAATTCTCACAAACGTAATGTGTGGGGACAAAAGTTCAAAAGTAGCAACAAGGGCTGTTTATGCTTACTTTTCTATTTCATTCCAATTATTAGGCCTACACACAGGTACACACATATATGTGTGTAAGTGGGTACCTATACGTGTGGGTGCTATTGTTTTATAAATTTCCGTTTTCTCTAACGTTTCTGCCTACAGATGATGAGAACCGCCTACCTGCTGGTCGTGTCCGTATGCCTGCTGTTGGCGTTGGCTTCGACGGAGGCGGAAGCGCGCCCGCAGTTCTTCGACGCCGTCGGCGACTTCTTCGAGAATGTCGGCGACGGAGTCGGTGACTTTTTCGAAGGCATCTTCTCAGGTTGAGTAATAAGTGCGTGCGACTCCCCTTTTGTGTTCTTATTCTTTAGACTAAGTTTTTTTCCCTCTCTCTCTCTCTCTCTCTCTCTCTCTCTCTCTCTCTCTCTCTCTCTCTCTCTCTCTCTCTTAATATTTATATATGTATCCACACATATATACTAAGTGAGATAAGTGAGCACAATATGTCCCCTCGGATGGACTAACAAATCTTTGAGACATCCTATTCCTTGTAACTACTGTCGTTGCTGTTGTTGTTGTTGAAATAATCATTAACTAAACATATTTTTGCTGCTGATAAATGACTTATTGAAAGAAAACGATGTTCTATTATTCACATCAATGCGGGTAGGGGGGAACGTGAGTAGGTGGTGCCTGCCCGACCGCCCCACCCCCCTTAAATCCGCCACTTCTTATAATCTCATTATTTGCCATTTTCACTCTTTTATTTTCATTTGTTACCCCCAGGTCTGACTACGGGAGCAACCAGTAGAACTCGAACGACACTGGTCTCCCGCCATTTGCCACCTCTCAATCTCGACGAGGCCATTCGTAGCAATAACCTCCGACTAATCGTTGACTAACAGAAGAAAATGACGTGATTTTTCTTGAAATAAATAAACATATATATATATACACACTAAATATATATTAAACCTGTCTGTGATGTTCAAGAATTGATATTATATCGAAAAGAAAAATGGATTAACAAAGATTATTTACCAAAGTTGTTTTCCTCCATAGTCAGTCCTTGTTGTTATGTATACAGTCCTTTGGTTAACGTTTATGATGTGTAAAAATAATGTCGAAAATGAACCTTCAGATGATAATTTCATAAGTCCTCTGGTAGTAATTCCTGGCAGTGCTTTGGTGTCCTAGATTTAAGCAATAATAAGATATTTTTTTCCTTCTTATAAATATGTAAATAATCAAGGCAGAAATTTCTAAACGCCGTTCTGATTGAATGACGTCACTGGTCCGACCATCAGCGGTGGGCGAAGGTCCTCTTCAATCAGTGTTGTCGAAATAACAGGTACTTACGGTCCCCATAAATTACTCAAGACCAGCTTAGAAGGACGCCCAGTGTGTAAACTTTGCCTAGGAAATGGTTATCTTACACCATACAAAATGTTTCAAAGTGGTAAATGTAAGGAGTACAACAGGTACCGACAGCATTAATTTGGGAAAAGACTGTCCATATTCTTCTAAGGGAAGTATGAGAGGGTATGATTACTGTCATTAGTACTGGGGTACGTATCGATAAATTGCGAACGTAGTACTAGAGGCACTTAATTTTAAATAGCTTCGTACTCAGAGCTCTGTCCTTTGACTTATTAGAGAATTATATTTAACTGTCCGCTTCAAGGCTAAAACAGTGAATAGTATCTGGTGCTTAAAACAGTGGACATCTGCTCATAAAGTATGACAAGTACTTGATTGCAAAAAGTACTAAAGATAAAGTATCACCCAACATGAGCAATTCATCCCAGAAGAAAGGATTTATTCCAGCGCAGTAATTCCAATCGTAACCAATCCACTTTACATGAAGAAGACTTGAACTTCAATCAAATGATTCAGAGATTTTAGTTATTATTGCATATACACCAGAAATCAGAATGGCACCTAAAGTGCTATCTGATGATAACCATTAAGAGTATTCCATCAGAATATGAAAAAACTCTCTTGGGAATAATAACAATGAAAAAATGGTATTAAAAAAAAAAGGTTTTAATCACGCACCAACTACCCCGCCCCACCCCATCCCCTAATCAGTTACTTCAAGGCATACGACAAGGAAGCAGGCCTCGGCACTTCAGAGGTTGTCGTTATTACCCTGAAAGGCTTTGATAACCTTGAATTATAAACAAACACACAAACAAGCAGTGGAGCCAAATATCTAAAGTAATGAATGAAAAAGTACTTGAGACCGAGAATTTTTTCTCTCTCTTTTTTTTACACAAAATTCCGTGCAGAGGGTAATGTGTTTTGTTGAATCTTGCCTCTCAGAGGAGCTAAAATATTTATTTTTTTATTTAACCTCATTACTTAGATCTAGATTTTAAATACTAGCATAATGTCCTAAATCCTTCAAAATGAAATGTTAAAAAAAGTGTCGACGACAACAAAAACAAATGATTTATCAAAATCAGTGGGCGTAAGTCTTTCTCAGTGCTGTGATTCTCGCCACCAAATTTGAGACCAAATTATGTCAATTCCCAAAGTCATTTCAATGACATAAAAAAAGACGCACAGAAATTAGTGTATTTCCAGGTGTAAGTGTTACTTGACCTTAAGGTAGCATTCTTAGGGAAATTCTAATTCCGTCTTACAAAAGTCCTCCAGTTATCAAACTGAAATGAAAGGTGCTTGCAGTTTTTTTTTTTTTTTTTTTTTTTTTGTCAGCTGATAGAAGCGAGACTAATAATAACATGTGTTTGAGAACCGTTTGGAAAAACTAGTCTCATGCTGGGAATTATTGCATCAGACAAAAGTTAGTGGATGAGAACTTGATAACGTGTAACCAAAAATAATCCGAGATTCGTTTTTCACCCCTCTCTCGCTCTCCTCTCTCTCCTCTCTCTCTCTCTCTCTCTCTCTCTCTCTCTCTCTCTCTCTCTCTGGGTTATGGTGCTGCGTAATGTCGCGTACCTTTATATACGCTGTCATTCGCTATGTACATTGACATTCCACCTGCAAAGATTTTTGTTATCTCTTAAATGAGCTATACGTGAAACGCCCAAGTTTTGATAATATCATATCCGTGCAAATGATCACTACTCGTTTACCCATGTAAATTAAGTGACTTCGATTTTGAATGAACAGTGCATTGAGCAAACTAAAATTTCACCTAATGTCTTTTTCTCTGAAATCTGAAGGGAAAATGCAAATATATATATATATATATATATATATATATATATATATATATATATATATATATATATATATATATATTCTAACATTTCAATAAACTATATTGTGTCTTATTTTAACATCTCTCTCTCTTCCTATATATATATATATATATATATATATTATATATATATATAGAATAATATATATATTAATGATATATAAGAAGAGAGAGAGATGTTAAAAATAAAGACACAATATAGTTTATTGTTTGAAATGTTTGATATATATATATATATATATATATATGATATATATATATATATTTGCATTTTCCCTTCAGATTTCAGAGAAAAAGACATTAGGTGACATTTTATTTTGTTTCCTCAATGCACTGTTCATTCAAACTATATTGTGTCTTATTTTAACATCTCTCTCTCTTCCTATATATATATATATATATATATATATATATAGAAAAGAGAGAGAGATGTTAAAATAGGACACAAAATAGTTTATTGGAATGTTAGAATTGTCAGGGAATTTCATAATGTTAGTAACACCATCTATTGACTGGATTTGAAGTTACAGTATTTGCGAAGTTTCTGTTAACGATTTTGTCCTTGTATTTTTCCGTTCCATAATAGACTTGAAAAAATAAATTTAGCATTTTCTTTAGTCACCTTATAATCACCTAGCCGTGCACTAGGGTAATCCTCGACCCTTGGGGAAACAGTGCATGACCTTAAACAATCTCGGAGCAATTACTGCACTTTTTGAAAATACGTTTAACTATTATCACAGGTTCCCGTTGTTACATTGAAGCATACCTTATATAAGTGACTCTGAATCCGAAATTCAAATTGGTGTATTATCTAGCGTATGATAAATGTCATAGAGACCCATGAACAGTGACTTGTGTTATGTACTGTGTTGTAAGGTTTATTTTTCTTGAGCAATTGCTGAGGTATTTATTCGTAACAAGACATTTGGTGATTTATTTTGGTAATTGATATTAAAAGGGTGTCAGACAGATAAGTGACTTAATATTTTTGTTGTTCGTTATTTGTTTATTTCCTTATTTTAATAATCTATCTTTAATTTCATAATCCATAGTGGTGTTAATATATTAAAATTTTTAATTAAACATTATTTCTAAATTTCTGAATTTGTTTTACCATACCTAATCACAAATAAGCAGTGCTATCTTTACCAGGAAAAATGTCTTCCCCGGAATTCCCTGACATTAAGTGGTGTGCTCACCAGGGCTAATTTAAATATTTCCTTGTTAATAGAGGCCTGCGTCACTTTGTGATTGGTTTGGTGATAGTAATTTATTTTCTATTACAACATATAAAAGTGCAATTAATTGGAGTGGGGAAGTTGTATTTTGAGTATGTGGGGCATTTTAAGAATTCGGCTGGAAGGTCGCAAGTGGGAGACTTCCGATAGTTAATTAAATGTAAACCGAATTCTTGAAACAGTGTCCGGTAACAGTTGTTACGTAAGAGTCCAGCTGACTCTAGAGATATACTGGTTTGATAATTTTAAAGTTATTGTTTTGTACTTTATATTTATTTTTATTAAAACTTTATTGTTGAATCTGGATGCTTGGTGAGTGGTTACTGTTATGTAATGAAAGTGTGATTGTCCTTTATTCGTAATAATTATTGCTAGTACAATTCAGTTTGTTTATTGTCATTATGTAACAGGTATCTTTAATGTTTCTTAAATTAAGTTGCTTGTAAGCAATGGTTAAAAGACTGGATATTGTAAAATGGAGTCTTATAAATTCTGGAAGGATGAAGGTTTGTCCATGGGACTCAGATGAAGCTCTTTTGAACTAGAGAAGAAATCAAAGATAGTGATGAGCGTGATAAAAAACATGCTGAAAGAGAAGAACGGGCTCTGAAGATTAAATTCGAAGAAAATGATAAGCAGAGGGCACATGAACTTGATTTGCAAAAGATCAGAGGAGCAACATCTAACCCTAGCCATGTGACAGTTGTTTGTGGATACTACTAGACCTCTTCCTTTTGTGATACTGATGATATCACCGCCTACTAGTAAGGTTTGAAAAGGTAGCAGTTTTCTCTCAACTGGGAGCGGAACTCTTGGTCAGTTCAGTTGGTATCACTTTTAAGAGGTAAGGCATTAGATATCTACACGTCGCTCTCAGATGACGTTACGAGTGACTATCCATCATTGAAGGAAGCTCTTTTGAAAGGATTCAAGAAGACTAGTGAGTGGTACAGGACAGCATTTAAAACTGCAAATATGGATTCCAAGAGCACATATAAACAATATTTGAATATATTATTTCGAAATTTTGACTTGTGATAAATAGTCTTAGGATAACGAATGACTACAAAGATTTGAGAAACATAGTCTGTGATCAGTTCATGTCTACTGTACCTAAGGAAATGCGTCTTTTCCTTAAGGAGCGTAAACCTAGAACTCCAGAGAATTATTCATCATTGGCAGACACATATGCTTCAGCACACAAATGTTATCCTAAGGTTCCAACTGACAAGATCAGTATGAGTGAGAAACCAGAGAAAACTAATTCGTCACGTCCTGGTAAGATTTCATGTTACGGTTGTGGTCAGAGTGGACATATTTCAAGAAACTGTCCTAACAAGTTACCCAAAAAGAAATCTGAATCTTCTCTTGAGATAGGACAAGTTCTGGATAACACAGGAGTATGTGGACCTATGGTATGTGGAACAGTGAATGGTACTACAGTATCTACAATACTTAGAGATACAGGTTGTACAGGAGTAGTGGTATCAGAGGATTTATAACTGATCCTGGTACTACAGTATCTACAATACTTAGAGATACAGGCTGTACAGGAGTAGTGGTATCAGAGGATTTATAACTGATCCTGTACTACAGTATCTACAATACTTAGAGATACAGGCTGTACAGGAGTAGTGGTATCAGAGGATTTAATAACTGATCCTGGAACAAATTGTTCATATTCTACTCTTATTGATTATTCGGGCAGGTAGGACAGATTCCCTATTGTCAATATTTATTTGAAATGTAATCTCTTTACAGGTTGGGTTAATGCTGTTCGGGCTCCAATAAAGTACTGTACTGTCTTATTAGGCAATATTCCAGGTCTTCAAGACCATAATTTGTTTCCTCGGAAAAATACGGATTCTTCCATAGAAGTAAATGCAGTAACAGGAGCACAGGTAAAAAGGAGAAATATTGTACACCCCTCTTTCACCAGAACCATTTGATATTATTCCATTGATCATGAATCTTTTCTTAGAGAACAGCAGAATTGCAAGCTTTGAAATATGCAGGAGAAATGAGTCAGTCTCGTGATGTCAAATGTTGCAAGAATGGTTTGCAGTACGATTTCGTGATGAGAAATGGACTTCTCTACAGGAAATACAGAAATGTAAAAAGCAATTCCGTTACTAGGAAAAGAACAGTTGGTTGTACCAGTTAAATGAATTAAATTAGTTTTACGCCTTACACATGATATTCCGGTAAGTGGACATTTTTCTCATAGGAAACCTGTTTAATAAGATTAATGGAATTTTAATTTTCTGGTGCAAGGGTATTGACGTCTGACAATATATAAATATTGCAAATCTTTGTGATGTCTGCCAAAAATCTTCTCTTGTTGGAAAAGTAAAGAAGGCTCAGATGGTTAAATTACCAGTGATCTCTACGCCATTTTATCGAGTTGCCATAGACTTAGTGGGCCCGATTTCTCTTACTAGTAAAGCAAGTCATAGATATATTCTGACCATGGTAGATTATGCTTCAAGCTTCCCAGACGTGGTAGCTTTGAAGAACATAACATCTGAAGACATTGCAGAAGCCTTAATATCTATTTTTTTTCCAGAGTAGGAGTGCCAAAAGAAATTCTTTCTGACAGAGGGACCACAATTTCGATCAGAACTTATGTTGCAAGTACACAAGTTATTAGGAGTCAAACCTCTTTTCAGTACCCCATATCACCCTGCTGCCAATGGAAGAATAAAAGGCAACACACACCAGATTTTAAAGAGTATATTGAAGAAAATATGCGAGAAAACATAATCAGTGGCATCGTTTCCTTCCAGCTGCACTGTTCGCCATGAGGGAAATTCCAAGTGATACAACAGGTTTCTCACCATTTGAGATTTTATACGGCCGTCAAGTGAGAGGTCCCTTGACAATATTGAAGGACCTATGGACAATTTCGGAGATGTCTGCAAAGGAAACTGATCTTTATTCTTTTGTTTTGGAACTACGTGAAAAGTTGTCTGATGTTTCTGATTTGGCTGTTCAAAACATGAATATATCTTTCAGTACATATAAGTCTTATTTTGATTTGAAGAGTAGTCAAGCGCCGATTTTAAAGATGATGATGAAGTGCTTTTGCTTATTCCAGAAAAAACAAGGCAAATTGCAGTTCTCATGGAGAGGTCCATACAAGATAATTGATAAGCCATCGGTTCCCGTTGACTTCTGGGTAAACGTAGAGGGTAAGAAGGGACTGTATCATATCAATCTTATGAAGAAATATTACCGTAGAGAGAATGTTAATATGTTACATGTAGCAGATGAAGATATGACTGGAATGATAAACACTGTTCATGTTAACAAAGTTGCTGTTATTAATGCTGATGAGGATGATTATCTGAAAATTGAAACTGTGGATACCAATCAGATTACATGCAACATAAACCCTAATCTTTCAGATGTACGGAAAGATGATCTTCATAACTTATGTCAGAAGTACAAACATGTATTTTCAGATAAACCAGGTAAAACTCCTTTACAAGAGCATAATATTAAGATTAAGACTACTGAACCCTTTGTTCGTAAATATTATCCAATCCCAGCTCGTTTACCTAAGGATTTCAATGACGAAGTACAAAGTTTGCTTGATCTTGGAATAATAGAGCCCTCATCTTCTAATTATTCATCTCCTGCATTGCTTGTCAAAAAGAAAGAACTTTATATCTGCAAAGCATATCATCAGATTCCTCTAACACCAGAGAGTCGCAAGTATACAGCCTTTGCCATTAATCTTGGACTAATGCAATATGTAAGATTACCTTTTGGCCTTAGCACAGCTTGTGCGACGTATATTAGATTAATGAGAACGGATGTATCGTCTACCGGTCTAGGAGCAGTTTTGCTGCAGTATATAGACTGTGAACCTTATCCAGTGGCATTCGCAAGCAAGAAACTTCTTCCCCCCGAGACTCGATATGCAACTATCGAGCGAGAATGCTTGGCCATAGTATGGGGAATAAAGAAGTTTGAGTACTACTTAATGGGTAGAAAATTCCTCTTGGAAAGTGATCGTAAGCCACTCGCGTATTTAGAGACTTCAAAGTCTAGTAATGAAAGACTTATGCGTTGGTCTTTGGCATTACAAGTTTCTTTCTCTGTTGTTCATATGAAGGGTACCAATAATATATTTGCTGATTTGTTAAGTAGAGGTTAAGGTATTTTGTCATACCTATGAAATTCTATGTTTGTTTACCATTTTTATATAAAAGGCTTAATAGGGGGTTTTGTCAGGGAATTTCATAATGTTAGTAACACCATCTATTGACTGGATTTGAAGTTACAGTATTTGCGAAGTTTCTGTTAACGATTTTGTCCTTGTATTTTTCCGTTCCATAATAGACTTGGAAAAATAAATTTTGTATTTTCTTTAGTCACGTTATAATCACCTAGCCGTGCACTAGGGTAATCCTCGACCCTTGGGGAAACAGTGCATGACCTTAAACAATCTCGGAGCAATTACTGCACTTTTTGAAAAT
>NC_061106.1:40396834-40413504 GCF_015104395.2 Macrobrachium nipponense
TGTGTGACCTGTCAGAATTAAAAAAAAAAAAAACTTCGTGAGGTTACGTCCTTTTATTTGTTCCCTTCAAAGCTAAATATTATGATTATATTCTTAAGTGCCATCAACGAAACAGAGCAGAAAATTCAAAACGTGTGCAATAACTTTATGGATGTTGATTGAAATGATCTACTAAGTGTGTTCTGAAACCTATTATTCGTAATTTACAACTAGACATAAATTAGTTAAATTTTCATAATAACTCTTCCCAATTTTTTTCATATTCCAGCTAAATGTCTAAACTTATTATTGGACAGAATTCCAGCTACTTTTCTTTCGGATATTCCATTTTTGCAGTTTTGCAGTTTTATTTTTTATTTATTTTTTTTTTTCTCCTAACGTTTTTGTCTCTTAAGATTTCGTTCGACCTTATCCCATTTGTCATCGTAACTTTCCAATAAATTTTTTTGTCTCGCTTCCAGATTTTACCTTGTCATCTGTATTTTTTTGCGTTGATTTTATTCACTTACTTTTTCACCCTTTCCCATTCTCTTCTTTTTATATTGAGTTAAACAGTTTTTCTTTTATTGCATTTCTTTACTTCATTTTATTATTATTTTCTGGATTCGATTTTTCAACGGTTCATTTTCTCTGTAATTCTTTTTTTTATTTCGTGTTGTAATACAGGTTTCAAACTAGTTTTTCTCTTGGTTTTAACTCTCTTATTGTAATTTGCTGATTATTTTCCTATTTTCTCTCAAGAGTTATACGGCAATATAAACATAAAACAAAATTTAAAACTTCAAAAGGCAAAATCGCGTTCCGAGTACATTTATGAAACATTTATTTAATACTGGGTATCAAGTGAAGCAGCCCATTCTGACAATAGTGCGTCACCATAAGACCCACCATATGAACAAAGTTACAAGGACTACAGCTATAAATGTTTCACCTGTTTTAGGTTTTATGTTACCTCTTGCTATTGTCAATACGATGCTGTCAACGCCACGAACAGGAAATACGACGTTCTTTGACGTAATACATGTCCAAGAGCATAAAAAAATAGTTACAGAGCTTGTGGTCACATGCTCACGCAACTTCGCCCAACCTCAATTCGTAACGCAAAGCTACGTCACGTCGGTCAGCCCCACCAAGACTCTAGAGGCAGCCAAGGTCTCTAAAAGATTACTCCGACTTACTTGGGTCTACGGTTGGAGAGGGCCCGTCCCCGCACCCGACGCAGATGGCGAAAACGGGTTCCTGCTCGTTGTGGATGGAAATCATCGCCGTCCCGTCGCCGTTAACTGTGACCTGGTTGGCGCAGTGACTGATCAGCTCGCAGTAGGTTCCAGCTGGCATACCTTTGAAGGAAAGGAGGAAGTTCCAGAACCGTGAGAATTCAGAAAGATTAGGGCTGCTACGTTCTTTGCATTTCGAGATGCCCCCTGGGACCGGTTTCAATGGCTAGGAGGCCTAAAAAATGTTCGTTATTGTTATAACATACTGTGCGTTAGACTCAGAGAAGCCATTCTTCGTATAATTACACTTCATAATAATATTCTGTCAGTTGTTGATGCTATATCAAATGGAGATGTTACTCTTGTCTCATGATTTAAAAAAACAAAAGACGACGGGTCAGTGGTATCCTCACAACTATGAATTCACATACTCGAGAGTTCTGCTTGTCCCAAAGCCATTTCTATAGCTTACCCGTCTGGAGAGTTTTGTCAAAGTTGCCATATTTGGTCATAGCGAAGAAACCTTTGTTGCCACGAGAGAAGGCCACGTTGTCACCCTCCTGGTACCAGTTCTCGATGGATGTTCCGGCAACGGCGTTCCTGAATCGTACCTGCAAAAATTCAGCGATTGAGAGAGGACCCAAAATTCAGAGGGAGGCAACTAGGTCTAGGTGTACCGTGAACCGTGAACGACAAAGTAACTTAATCGGATACAAGACCTGTTGTTGTTTTTGATTAAGCTGGCCCTATGCCAGCACGGGCTCTTGCTCATAGAGCAGCCCGTAACAGCGATCCAGAACAGTTTCGACACTCAAATTCATTTTGTGGATTAATCAGACTGAGTTATCGGTGAACAGTGAGTCTTATAGCCTCTGAGCTTCGGTTTCTAAAGTCTACAAAACGAATATTTATGAAAAAAATTAGTTTAAAAGTAATACACGACACAAAATCTCAAAGGACGAACTTAATAAAAACAAAAACGTTCATTACAGCATTGCTATCACCTCACCATTTGCGTGATGGCATTCCAACGATGCTCGCAAACCCAGCCTCCTCCGCAGGTGCCATCATCATTGATGATGACGTCACTGGTGCTGCCACCACCGCCGGAGGGAGGTCCCTGGTCAGAGTTGTCGAAATAGTAGCTGCTCATGATCCTCATGAAGCCGTAATCGTGAGCCAGTGAGAAGCAGACGCCCAAGGTGTAGTCTTTACCCTGGAAAGATTTCATTCATACGAAAGACTTGAATGAAAAATTAATCAAAATAAAGACATTGTAAATAAGTCTAACAGCCAGTTACCAAATGTTACGTTCGTACTGATATGTAGGCTTTACCCTGGAAATGTTGATTTCATTCACACGAAAGACTTGAGGTGAAAAATAACCAAATTACAACAAGTGTAACGACGCTTAACAAATGTTACTTAGTACTAAAAACTTCCACCAATAACAGCATAGTTCCAAATGTCAGCGAATTGCAATGAACTGCTAATAGGTGTAACACCCAGTTAGCAAATGTTACGTTCGTACTGATATGTAAGCTTTACCCTGGGGATGTTGAAAAATAACCGAATTACAACAATAAAAGGCCTAACAACTGTTAACGAATGTTACTTAGTACTAAAAACTTTCACCAATAATAGCATAGTTCCAAATGTCAGCGAATTTCAGTGAATTGCACATGTCAAGGGAACAAAGAGACATACATTTTTGTAGGTCAGGATATCTCCAGCTCCACCGTGACCTCTCTGATTGTCGTGGTTGTCGACGAAATTCAAAGCCTTGTCGGAAGGCGCCATTCCCCAGCCTTGGTCGTAGATGTTCCCGAGCTGAGAGAAGTCGTTGACTCCCCAGGCGATCTTCTTGCCGAATCGAAACTCGGTTGTTCGACCTGAAAATGAAATTAAAGTCGGCCATATATGGCATTTGGTATATAACAGCACGTTGGTTGCGCTGGGTACTTAAGGCACCGAAGGCTGGTTGTCGTGGCGTAAGTGATACAATTGCAAAAACAGACTTTGGTATTGGTGGAAAGTAAGTTTTATTACAGGGATAGCATGACATTGAAGCACTGGCAGTTTAGGGTTATTTTTAAACCCCTTTTTTTTAAGAAAAGAATATAGTACTATTGCACCTCGAAGTATAAAAAATCATCAAGATATTTGTGGACTTTACATAAAAACAGGAACATAAATTTCAGTGCCAGTCTTCTGGAAGACAGACAAACGACAAACAAACAAACCGGAATAGAACATAACTTCCACGCCAAAATTTGCTGCCAGAACTTCCATGATTCTAGAAAGGAACTTCCATGATTCTAGAAAAGACAGATTAACTTCGCGTAACTTCATCGGCATTTTATGCTCAGCTAGAATGGTGAGACGGCTCATGCTGTAGAACCCATTGATTTACCTTCAATGCAAAAGAATAATTGAAAATGGAGGAAACGACAGGTAGAAACAAAAGAGAAACAACAAGAAATTGTAACGTAAAGACCAAGAAGCAACGAAGGAGACGTCAAGAAGAAACCATGAGGGGTAGAGACTATAAATAAACAAGCAGATGAAAAGGAACCAGAAGAAGAAGAGGAAGAAGAAGAAGAAAATTGTCCTGGAATTGATTCAGTTATGGAGCCCTTAATATGACTATTCGAGGGTATTCAATCGTGACAAAGACCTACCAACGCCAAAGTATTCCTGCACTGTGATAGGCTCTCCTCCCTGGTCAATCACTTCGTGGTAGAAGAATGGACGAGCTCCTGCTGGAAAGCCTTTATCAGTGTTCAGGTCCTTCGTCAGTCCCTCGATTGCCTCAAGATCCTTTAGTGAATAAGGAGAGCAAGTAAATTTTTAGTTAAATGTCCTATTTTTCTTCTGTTTTTTTATTTCCATTTTTATTCCTATCGAAGGATCTGTCATGGCCAGCTTTATCTACACATAAACACGTTCATTCACACACAGATCTTCATAATTGTTTAACAGTAACAAGGAGCATTACAAAGGTCGAGAGGGTTATTTTGCTTAATGGGTAAAAGATTCAACCCTAATCCGCCAACTCTCTCTCTCTCTCTCTCTCTCTCTCTCTCTCTCTCTCTCTCTCTCTCTCTCTCTCATGTAGGTCTCAAAAGGACTGAAAAGTTCTTACTGTGCTCTGCATGAATCTCTGCATCTAACTAACTGTTGATAGTTTTCGACCATCCTGAGGATAAGTTTCCTCTCCTCTTCTCTCTCTCTCTCTCTCTCTTCTCTCTCTCTCTCTCTCTCTCTCTCAAATTTCCTTACCCCGGGCCACATATGTTTCGAAGCGTCCACTCTAAAGCCCATCACGCCGATATCGATGACGTGGTTGAAGTACTCGGACACCTTCTGTCTCACGTAATCGGAGCCACCGTAAAGATCCGTCAGGCCTACCAACATGCAGTTCCTCACCTCATTGACGTTGCTGTAGTCGTGGATCTGCCCTGTTGCAGAAACATCAATTAATAATAAATAATAATAATAATAATGAATAATAATAATAATAATAATAATAATAATAATAATAATAATAAAAGTAAATAAATAAATAAATAAATAAATAAATCCGAGTGGATCTTGTTTGTCCTACCCCGGTGACTGTAATGGGAGACATGACGCACAGCCACTCAACCCCTAGAAACCGGTTTGTCCGACTCTGGTAGGGGCGGGGTTAGTAAGGGACTGGGAGGGTAAGGGTGACATCCACCTTATCCTCCTGCAGACCTGTTTGTCCAACCCGGGTGGGGGCTGGTTGGTAGGGGATCTAAGGGAATGGGAGGGTAAGGATGACATCCACCCTATCCTCCTGCAAACCTGCTTGTCCGCCCCGGGTGGGGGCTGGGTTGATAGGAGATCTGGTGGGACTTGAGGGTATGTTCCCTATATGAGTGCACAGATGAGGAAGGTAATTACCCTCTATCCAGAATCATTATAGACCGTTTTCCATTTAGGGGAGATATTCTGATTAGTTAGAGTAAAAAGGTTTTCTTCTTAGGGTATAATCATTAATTTTCCATATATTTATATTTAGTATTAGGTATATTAAATTTTCATGAGGAGATTTATATATAGCGTAGGAATGTACCAAATTAATTAGCATAATTTATTGTTGGCGACGATGACCAGGGCGGTTGTAACACCCTTTATTAATACCTGGTAAAAAAGTTAACTAACTAATCTGTCTCCCTCACCGTCACTCGATGGGCACTGATCCCTGGGGGTGAAATCGTTGTACCCGTAGGGCACGCCGGGGAAGTCCCTGTTGTCAGCATTGAAGGAGGAGCCGCCTGACCCTGTGCCACTCTGCCCGATGCCCGTCATGTGGTTAACCACGGCGTCCACGATGATTCTGACGGGGATAATTCGTTTGGTCTTTATATCTGCTCATTTCCTGGCGTTTGTTGGTTGTTTGTGTTTCGTTATAAATACAAGGATCGCGGGCTTTTCATTTTTGATTTATCATTGTAACATAACTTCTGATTCATTTCTTATAGAATAAAAATTATATTTATTTAAATAAAAAGTAAGAGCTGTTACTTTTTTTCGTAAAGCAAAATTAATCAGTCTAGTTTTTGCTGACTGTTCTCTAGAGTAAGCTTAATCTAGGAACAGCTTCAGCAAAATAGGATGTAAAGACTAAAACTAAATTCTTTGTAGCCTTGAACGGTTTTTTTTTCGCCTTGAAAACTAGAAAACACGTCTGACCACTAAATTATGGTTGAGAAACCTTGATTTTTTTGGTCTATTTCGATATTTTTGTCTATTGCGTTAACCGCGGTTGGTCAGGTTTTTAGTCATAAAGTATCTTCTAGGCGTTTGTCAGTTGTTCTACCATAAAATGGACCAAATGAAAAAATCTGTTCATTCACGTCATGTCTGTCACTTCTCGTCCCGTCATGTGACCTTTCATTCATAAAACTGCGTAATTTTCTTTCGGTTTATCATTTTTGTGCCACATAGATAACTGTTAGCCTAATGACCTTATCTGCGCGCGCGCATTTCGTCATCTATAGACTCACCTGACGCCAACAGCGTTACACCTGTTGACCATGTCGATGAACTCCCCTTCGTTACCTGAACGTGACTCCAGCTTGTAAGAGATCGGCTGGTACCTCTGCCACCAGGGGTAGCCGGAGGATGAGGCCACCAGGTGCTCCATGGGGGGCGATACCTGTTGGTTGCAGGTGTTCAGGTAATTATTATATCGTCGATCGACAGACACAACTTAGTACTGAAGTAAATGAGATAATCATATTTGTCGTTTTGCGAAAATATCGAGCGATTGCAAATGTGAACAAGTGGAGAGAGGACATTTCTTATTCATGTAATCGGATTAGCCATATATAAAAAAAAGTTAATTATTTTTCCTTCTTTGTTTCTCAATAAACCGTTTTATTTGGTAATTGAGGAAAAGAAGAAAGAACCATTGCTAAACTTTGTTTTGGGGTGTGAGACCGTAAAAGCTTTCAAATACTATTCTTAACCTAAAATTATCTTCTCACTATCTATTATATTTTCACATTCGATTAGACTATTTTCGTGACCTGTCGATTTTATTTTCTAATAAAATTTCAGGCAATGTTCTGGTGCAATGCCGTTTCAAAAGAGTGAAAAATCATCTTTGATATTTGTCTTTTTTTTAATTGAGCTAAACAAAACCATGATGAAATGCCGTTTTCATAATCGTTTAAGAGAGTTTCATAAAAGAGAAATAAAATAAAAGGATCAGAAACTTGAACATTAGTCTTCGTAGGCATTAAAACTGTTTTCAACATTGCAATGCTAAGGCAACTGTGCAATGAGGTTCGCTCTGATTTTAGCGATGTGTATCTTTCATTTATTACTTAAAAACTTCTGTGACGAAGCAAAATATTCCGCTTTCCTTTTAGCCTTCTATTAACCATCTGTCTAATCAATCACCTTTATCAGAATGCTGACATTAACCTTGTCTCTGATAAGAGTGTATACGTGACAGCTTCCATCGTACATCGTATTTCCCCAATCTTAAATTTTTATTGTAGGTCATATTCGTTTTGTTTACAAAGATACCATGTCACTGGTATCTTATCGTAAATCTGACACCAGTTGTTAATTAACTGTCCGAGCAGCAGACTTCTGTTATCAACGGAACGTCACGTCGTTCGTGCGATGTTAATAACATTTCTAATTAACTTTCATTTGTATCAACGTAGTAATTACCATCCGTCGTACTGTTCCAGTGACAACCTACGCCTTAGCAAATATATAAATCCGTACTATCATGAATTGGTTAATTGTTTTAAGCAATTGTCTGCACTAAATGTTGTGTGCTCTAGATCATTTGAAGTCAGAGACAAAAGTAATAATTTATTCCTGAGCCGCATTGAAAGAAATGCGATGAATAATTTCATGGTTTCCTACAGGATCGTGCAGTGTTTCATGGGTGGAAGATCTGTCCAATTTTAGTAGCATTCACAAGGATGATTGACGAATTTGGGTGGAAACCTTTCAAAAATGCCAAATTTGATTTAAACTAACTGCTGAGCGCTTTCCTATTTTTTCATAAAAGCTGACAGATTTTTCAGTCGAGGTTATTTCTTATTTCTGATGTTGAAGAGAAACATTTTATTTTTAGTTTAAAAAAACGACCACCACTGGTTGAAAACAAAGAACCTAAACAAAGATTGTGCAAAAGAACGAATCAACATTACAAAAAATAAATAAATAAATAAATACCATTTTTTTTAAATCTACCAACAGAAGTGTTTTTTTTAACGAAAAAAAATTGCTATTTTTATATGACACTAAATAAGACTTACGATTCCTGATTGAACACAAATCCTGCACGAAATTGCGCAATAAAACACGAAAAGACATTACGAAAAAGACACAAATAAGATCAATTCTACCTTCTGAAATAGAACGTACCTGCACCGCACAGAATTCATTAGGCCCGAGGAACCTTTCGCATTCGGCGGCGATATCTGTCCACTTCCACTCGAACAGGTGAACGATGGTCTGGCGCCCGTCACAGTGCGGGGTGTCGTACGCCCACGTACCGCCCACCACCCAACCCACGATCGCTAGAAGCCTGAAAGTGAAATATGCTGCATAACCTCCGTGTTTTTTAAAATCTTAAAAATCACAATGATTGACTGTTGTATTAAGAGAAGACTTTTATTGACAAGCGGTAACCTTACCAAAGGGGTGACATGGTCGAAATCAGTTCTAGCGAGCTAAGGAGCGTTCTTATATAAATGTCGAGCTAAGCTCGCCGGTCGATAATGGATTCATTGCACGTTTCCTTCCAATTTTCTCATAGGACGTCAGAGCTTGTGAAAACTGCCATATGTCAATTACGTACCTCACCAAATAACAGTTATACAATTGCACTGACGCCTCTTTTAGCGGAGATAATAAAAAACGCCTCCTCACTGACACCTACGTACGTGATTTGATTGGATGTGGAACCATGATTCGGGAGTTCTGTTTGTTTGTCAATGGTCTGTAGGTCTCTCTCAATTGAAACAGATTGAGTATATCATCTTGCATTCAAAGGAAGATGTTTGTAAATTTCTATGTGAATTAGAGTTTAATATACATATCATGAAATGTAAAAGATAGACCTCATAGCTATTAAATGTTCCGTATTTTCTTAAACGTTAGTTTTTCAGCTGACGCCGGATTCTTGGGTTAACGCTAATACCGAAAATATGTTGGCGAGGACATTCCAGTGCAACCTCTTTTTTTTATCTGTATTGTTTATATATCCATAAATTTATAAGCTTTTTTTCTTCTCTCTCTCTCTCTCTCTCTCTCTCTCTCTCTCTCTCTCTCTCTCTCTCTCTCTCTCTCTAGATACAGCAACGAGATATCTTTCAGTCATAGGTTGTTGCCGAGGTTGAGGCCCAGTTTGGACCTCTGGATTCTTACAACTAACGGGAGCGACACATAACTCGATTTGTCCATAAAAAATTAAAAATAAATAAATAAATAAAAGGCTTTTAGTATCTGTCACGGGACCCATGAACTCTGTTGCACAAGAGTGCGCGCATGAGAATCAACCAGCTTGCATCCGAGGTTATATTATCAGTTTACGTAAAGCCTCAACATTGCAAAAAATAAAAATGCAGGAAAATATTATGCCTTTTAATTATTACGTAGATAACTGAGGAGCCAAGTATGACAATTAATGAACCACATCCGTATAGCTATAATAGAGGCGTACGCAATAATTTCCAAGCTGCAAGACATTATAGAATCACGCCATCGTGTTGTGTATAATGGAACGCACACGACACGTCAACTGTTCTCAAATTATTCTCAACTTTCGATTTCACGGAAGGCGATTTGAAATAAGTCTAGCAGTCTGCACCGGAAAGTAACACGTATCAGTATACAGAGGTAAAAGACTGCATATATCAACAAACGTGCTCCAATGTGTTAATCTTTTATGAGCCAAAACAAGATGTACGTATGGTAACGAACCTGCAATTCTTAATGAATACGCGCGGAACTGTGAAGACTGGTGCTGAAGATGAATGCTTAGAGTGTGGGTTAGTAGGATAGGCGAGTTGACGGAGCGGAGCGAGGGGTGTGGGGAAGGGGAATTCCGGAAGCAATTGCGGCCATCTTTTAGAATTGTTGCCTAAGGGGTGATCATGTGCAAAGCACCCGACCATATCCCTATTTGTACAAAGCAGTCAGAGGAGCGTTCCTTTCACCGTGACTGGACAAATCGTATTCATTTCGATGTGGAAACACTTAGGCTTGATATTCTGTGACGCATTTGCCGTTGACAACATCTTAGGACTTACAGACGACTGAATATCATTGTATTGAATTTGTTTACGACGTAAAGTTTTGCTAGCATTGTAAGAAGGTTTTAAAGCTTAAAATATCAAAATAAGGCTCTACACATTACTTAGAAAAATAAGTATCTAACGTATTTTCTCGAGAATAAGCCTTAAGCTCGAAGAAGTAAATCTGCTTTTAGAATGATGTAGAGGATTAAAATAAGCATCAGACAATGCTTATCTCATAAGCAGCTTCATCCGGTTCACAGTGAACAACTGTTTGTTTTCATAATTGAATAATAATCCCTGTTAATAATGTACTTTATCAAAATCACATGGGTAAGTCATTTATCTTCTGGGACCTTTTGAAAGAAGTTGACAATCAAAGTTAGACCGCGACAATTTGAATGAACGTCACTGAATGTTTACTGGATCCGTTCATTGCCATAACTTAAACAAAGAAGAGAATATTATCTCTCCACATAAATATAAATAAACATACTTATAATGAGCATTAGCATTGAAATTAAACAGCTGTTGCAGCTGACAGATCTTAGCTTTTTTTTTTTTTTTTTTTGCCAAGGTGAAGATGAGTAACAAAAATAAATAAATAGGTGTAAATACATTCTGATATGATCGGAACGCTGTTGATTTCTTTCAGACGGTCCAAGCAAGTCCAAGAGAAAGTTAGAAAGGGTAGACAATGAGGTGGAGGTCAAGGAGCAAAAAAAAAACCCGAAAATATTCTTCCACAATGGTGCAATGCAAATAAAACGTTAATTCTCTCTCTCTCTCTCTCTCTCTCTCTCTCTCTCTCTCTCTCTCTCTCTCTCTCTCTCTCTCTCTCTCTCTCTCTCTCATGCAAACGCACAAGCATATACACCCACACACCGTATATACATACACCTACACGCTCCTAATAATAGCTATACAGTTTAAGAAAAACAGCGAAAGTAATTTTCATGATTTTCGACTTATCTGATTCGGGAAAATCTTCTGAACTGCAAAAGCTCTCAAGCTGAGACTTTGTATTTATTATGAAAGAATTTGTGTGTCAGCGTGTGTGCCTATTTTGTATTTAGCAAACACGTATGTAATATATACTAGCAAAGCTGGAGCAATGACGGTGCACCAATAAGTTGCAGATCGACTACTCTATTTCAACTGAGTCAACGTTCTAGCAGTTTGTGCTACAGTGTTCCACAAATGTAATGTAGTACTACAGATTCCCGAACAACTAAATCGATCATAAAATTTGGATGACTGCTGTGTTTAAACACATGCTTCGTACTATTTCCTTGCTACATAAACGCACGAGCAAACACATGCAAATACATATACATATGCACAATTCTACTATCATCACAATTTCGAATTAGAGAATAATTTTGTTTTCCTAATAGTTTTGATATTCGAAATTGATTTTGATACGACTTAGCCGAATCAAGTAAAAGTTCTTCAGTGTCGCAGTAGTCTGATTTAGACTAATCATATATGTATAAAGATGCAGATTTTGCAGCCCGCTTATGCATCCAAACGTGGAAGACCATCATGATTCCGAATCGCCAAACTCGCATAAACGCCGCTTTTTTTGGGGACACTCTTTCTCGTAAAAGAACCGGTTAATATGAAAGTGGCATCTGGCAGTTACGGGAGCAAGCGCGGGAAAAATACAGTGTTGCCAAGTCATCTTTTGAGTACAATGAACACGGATAAGAATCGTAATTTGTCATCGAGGAGTCATGGGGAAGAACCAGGAGCGTGAATGACTTGGATGTAGCTAGGCTGTAGACGGTTTTAGGCGAGCAATGCCTCGAAATACTACTGCAGGAGTCTACCTGCGGCCCAGGAAACAGCTGTTGCAGATGTGTAAGTAGTGCTTGCAATAGAAAGTTTCGAAGAAGGCGCATTGCTTCGAGATGTTTTTGATACTACGGCAGACCTATAATTAGAATTGAACTACTTTTGGTTTTATTTTCCTCCTTATGTCAAATTTTCTTATTTTTCCTTACTAAGGAGCATTGACAGACTCTTCATATATTTTTTTCGAGATAATTTTGTTTTCTGAAGACTTTTTTTTTTTCCTAGTTGGCCTGGTTGGATAAACGTGTGAAAGTGCACTCATCTCTCCAAACCTGAAGTAGGAGAAAGTTCCAAAAAGTTATAAATTCTGTTGACTGCCTAATGCAGAGAGAGAGAGAGAGAGAGAGAGAGAGAGAGTTCAATTCAGATTTAACGTGTAATGTGAGCTTTTATATGACTATCTAACGATGGGATCTTCCACTCTTGGAGTCATGTTTGCTGACAAATATTTGGCTGAAAAGCTAGAAGTGTCCCTTTGCATCCCACCCCTTGTCATCTATATCAGACACATTTAATTACCCCACCCTTGGTGTGGTGCAGCTCGCACAGGAAAGGGAAAGCCAATTGGTTGGTTACCTTGAGTAGCCAAGGTATGAAAAGGGAGTAAAATGAATAGGTCTAGGGAATCCGGACTCTGTTCAACCAACAGAGACTATAGCCGCGGTGCCTGTATCATCTTCAGGAGATGCGTAGGTGCTGGGAGAGGAGATTGTAGCGAGTCATTTCAAAACGTTTGGGCTTTTCCAGCTTACGTAAACAAAACATTTGCCCCTACATCCCCGCACCCCCCCATTCAGTTCAATTCAGCTCGTAGACGGAGCTTTTTCGCCTTAGACTCATGTTTCAGTTGCAAGGTTATACAGGGAAATCAGAAATTATTCTACTTTTCCCTTTGTTTATGCTAAACACTTTAAAATTTGTCTGCTATTTTAAGAAACACTTGCTGACGAAGCTAGCATATATACAAATAAGTGAATTTTATATATTCATACGTATATACAGTATATACGTGTGTGTGTGTTTGTTTGTGTGCATTTTATGTTATGAGTATATATATATATATATATATATATATATATATTATATATATATATATATATATATATATATATATATATTATGTATGTATACGTATGCGTGTATGTGTGTATTAAGCTCGAATAACCAATTAATAGTGAATTCACAGTACACTGGCCAATAATCTGTATCGAAATAAAGGATCATTATATAATGCGTGAACTTAGTATACATCTACCCTGACCAGGATTCGTGCCCATGCTTTTTATTGGTAGGATAAGTTGAGGGCATCAAGTTAGCGGTAGCTCTGTACTAACCCTAAAATGCATGGGTTCACATCGCAGTCAGGATGCAAAATTTTCCAGCTATATACAGTGATTTCGATATTAATGGGCTATTCGGGGCTTAATATTCGAAAGAATGGAGATGTTAATGACAATGTTCTGTAAAAATTTTCAGTCATTTATGTTTTAAACATTTAATCTTAGTCCTTATATATATATATATATATATATATATATATATATATATATATATATATATATATATATATATATATATAACAAGTAAATTGTGATTAGACTATAGGCTGCATACGTAGCCTACAGCAAAATAATGCACAGTTGTAAACATTGCAGACAATAAAATATTATTCAGTATAAAAGTATGAAGTGATAAATATTGGTAATAATCTGAATATGTAACGCAATAAAAGGTATATTTATTTTCAGCGTTCTGTCACTATTGGCGGACGTGAAATATCCGTCACAAGTGAGTGAAACAATGGAATTCTTGTCGTCTTTGAGACGTCTTGAATTTTCTTTTATAAGAAAATATGTCTTTGTTATCACCCCGGGCAAATGACAGAGTTCTTATTTGTGATGTTTTCTGTATATATATATATATATATAATATATATATATATATATATATTATATATATATAATATATATATATATATATATATAATTAAGACCCGGATGTCCTGTTTTGTCATTCTTGAGAATATATTTTTTAAACTGGTGAATAATCTTTATACCAAATGCTGCCTCCATCTTTATACCAAATGCGGCTTCCAGCGTCTGAGACGCGAAAATAAATATTCGATAATTGACAGAGAAAATTCATTTCTCTTTAAACAGCAGTAACGTCGCGCTGAAAGAAAAAGGAAAGGAAAAATCGTATACACGCACACACACATGCGTGGCGTTTTTGCAAGCAAAAGTTTCAAAAGGATCTCTTGCGGGATCTACGATTTCTCTTGCCCTGGTCACTTTCTTCCGCCCTCGCGAGCTGTGTTTTATAAGTCTCGACTCATAATTTCTAAGTTTTTGCTCTCTCTCTCTCTCTCTCTCTCTCTCTCTCTCTCTCTCTTGGTATCTGCGGGAAGCCCTTTCCCACCTTGCAGAAAGAAAGAAATACACAGACCTTTAATCCTCTTGAGTTTAATTTATAAAGGTAAACAATTTTTGGGGGGGACATATTCAGAACAGTTATATGCTCATGCCAGCATACCAACCAATTCCCACTCAAATTAGGATAATACGGTTTAGCTAAGAATTAAAGGCAAAATTTTGCTTGTTTCAGTATACCGTGGACAAATGTTTAATAAAAAAAAAATTCATTTTGATATCGGCGTCTCCTCCTGACTAATTCTCGAAATGTGACAAATGTAGCATTTGTAGATCAATCGAGTCTTCCGATACATGGCTGCGATTTCCATCATCCTTGGCAAATTTGGCCAATCATTTCATGTGTGCCACGCGTAGGAAGATTCCCTTACGGTAGGGGAAATCTGGTGTCCCTAGGGGAAAATGGCATTTGTGTATGGAGATGTAGGGAAATGCAGCTAAAAACCTCGGATTAGCTCATTCTAAGGGACATCATCATGCGATCGTGTTTCAGGTTCAGACTTATGATTTTGAATATCAGTCTAGCTTCGCTCTAGCCAGTTCCTGAAAGGGATTGTAGGAAGAGCGTTTTATTAATCAGATATGTGTTGTCTTAGGATTTCTGTAATTGGGCCTAAAATAACTGGAAAGGTTATACCGTGTTCGAAGATATAGGAGGGAATGAGAAGAGGAGAGCTGGACTTTAGGATGGTTTTCGTGAACGAAAGACGGGTGGGCCTCATTGCAAAGTATGTGATAAGGAATTGGTGACGGGAAAATCGGAACTTATCAGTCATACGAAATAGCTACTCACTCGTTTTGCTAAACGAGTGACTGCAATTCAGCTATGACTAAGTTTGTTGGACTAAAAGATGACTAGGATTGAATCAGAATTGAATGCTATTGCAATGGTAGTTAGATAAAAAAAAATCCTTATTTTAATTGCCTTGCAAAGCCAAGATATTTTGGAAAAAATACTAAGTGAAATTAATTAAATTCTCAGTGACTGGAGGCCTTTTTTATGTTACATCAATGCTTTTTTGTAATGGAATAATCTGGCATTTATTCACGTTTACTATAAATGCATTAACATTTGCCTTAGAAATGTATTTTCGTGGCTTACTACTTGATGACGTTCATCTAATTGATTAAAGGTTATTTTGTTGTTATACCCATGAATTAAACAATCTAAAATTTATTTACATTTATGATGATATATGTTTATCATTTTTCTTGTAAAATGTCTTGTAAAATCTAATTTTTCCTCTTTATATAAAGAAAATAAAGTTCTGTGACATTCTGTGTTGAATCAATATTTTTGTAAAAAGATCATTTACCATTTATTTACATTTCCTATAAATGTATCAAATTTTAATTTTTTCTATACCTAAAATTAGTAATGTTTATTTTCAATATGAACTGAAACCAAAATCTCATTTTTCCCTCATCCTGCTGCAATTACATATGGTGCGTAGGGGGAAAGTAGGGGAAAATCACCTCTGATTGTAGGGTAAAATGCTGTCAGTAGCGTGTCGAAGTTGGCAATACTGATTTAAGTTGTAATATTCGTGGTAGGCCGTTGATAAAGATGCACTTCCAACTCATCTGCTTAGTTTTTTTCGTCGCAATTGTAGGTATTTATTTACGTGTATTATGCATGAAAGCAAAATTTTTAACAGGACCGTTTAAGGTGTGGTGGTAGAGGTATATATTTGTAATTGCTAAACTTTTTTTTTTATGTTTTGCAGTTGCAAACATTTTCCTAGAAGCAAGTTACTGAGGAAGCCCAGTTTGCCTGAAGTTTACCGTAAGGTTAGCAAGACCATTGCCCTTACATACATTTTTATTTATGCACTTATAGATAAATGGGATTTAAATAGTACAGCGTCAGAAATGTTGGTGTGTCCGTAGTGCAGTCATAGGGGTAGACTATCACAACGGCCATCGACCCGGAATGCGGCCACCCTCCCAAAAAAGTACTTTAATTCGCTTCCACGAGCATCAGTTAGATTTGTGGCCCAACTAGGCAGCACACCGAGTCCTCTACGGGCCTTTCGAAGTGAGTGTGTTCTCCTAAATTACGAAACAATGGCATAATTAAAGCGCTTTTTCGGAAGTGGCTGCTTTTCTAGAGAGGTGGCCGCTATGTCGCTGTTCGGTCATTTACCCAATGCAGTGTTACTTGAGGGGGTCAAGGAAGGGATAACTCAGCCGCCAGGGGGACTACTGTGGGAAGTGGGGGTTTTGAGTGAGAGAAAGCAATGAATGATTAGTTAAACTAATTTAACCTGGTTCCTGAGTCCTTATATTCAGCCAGGGAGCAAACCTCTTCCTTACTTGTAGAGATACATCTTATCCTAACCTCATCTATGCCACAACATCCTATGTGA
>NC_061106.1:40414004-40458521 GCF_015104395.2 Macrobrachium nipponense
CACTGACACAGGAGGTTGAGGGCAGGACCTAGCCTGGTGGCTGGACGACAGGAACCTCTTAAGAGGAGTGCCTCTGCGCACTCCCCCCCCGGACATGCAGCTGTTCTCAGACGCATCGACCGAGGGATGGGGCGCACACCTGGAGGAGTTGCTGACTTCAGGAGTGTGGGACGAGAACGACAAGCACCTTCACATCAATGTACTGGAACTCAAGGCAGCGTTCCTCGCTCTCCAAGAGTTCCAGGACCGCTTGATGGGACACTCAGTGGTGTTGATGTGCGACAACACCACGGGTGGTGGCTTACGTCACAAACAGGGGGGACTAGTGTCTCTCCCGTTGTACCAGTTGACTCGGCAGGTGCACTGAGTGGGCCGAGGCACACTCAATAGAGCTGTCGGCACGCTACATTCAGGGAAGAGGAATGTAGTAGCAGACACGCTCAGCCGTCGGGATCAGGTGATAGGGACCGAATGGTCTCTACACCAGGACGTGGCGGAAAGGCTCTTCGACCTGTGGGGGCGACCAGTCGTGGATCTGTTCGCCACCCGGCACAACAGGAAGCTCCAGGTGTTCTTCTCGGCCGTGCCGGACCATGGGCAGCTGCAGAGGACGCTCTTCAACACCCACCGTGGGACAACCTCTTTGCTTATGCCTTTCCCCCGTTCAGCCTGATTCGCAAGTGATCAGTCGAGCACTGGTCACCCCGAATCTCAGGATGATCCTGGTGGCTCCCAAATGGCCACAGGCCATTTGGTATCCGGACCTGCTGGCTCTTCTCGCAGGGAAACCGAGAGAGATTCCCCTTGGCACAACCTTCTCGCCCAGCCACACGTCGAGCGGTACCACCGAGCAGTCCAGTCTCTACGTCTTCACGGCTGGCTGTTATCCACATCTCTTGCGAACGAGAGGCTTTTCTCGTAGCGCAGCAACAGAGATGGCTGGAAACGTCCGTCAGTCCTCTGCAGCTGTGTACCAGGGAAGTGGGCCGTCTTCTGTGGTGGTGTCGTAGACGGGGTCTATACTCCTCTCAGAAGCCACTCTTCAGCAGGTAGCGGATTTCCTCGTTTTTCTTCGCCGAGAGAAGCTCCTCTCAGTCCCCACAGTCAAAGGATACAGAGCCGCCTTGGCGCTCATCCTGAAACTGAGGGGATTGGACATCTCGAACTCGTTCGAGATCTCCTTGCTTATGAGGAGCTTCGAAAGGTCTTGACCCACCCAGGGAACTCAGGCCCCCTGCGTGGGATGTGACTCTCGTCCTTAGGAGTCTGACTCGAACGCCGTTCGAGCCACTCCGAGAGTCGTCAGACAGGGATCTGACCCTCAAGACCCTCTTCTTGCTGGCCCTGGCATCGGCGAAGAGAGTAGGAGGGGAACTTCATGGTCTTTCCTATGATGTACGACACTCCAGGGGATGGGGATCTGTGACGCTCGATTTCGTCCCGAACTTCGTTGCGAAGACTCAGAAACCGTCGATCCCTGACGACAGGTTCGAGTCATTCACGATTCCCTCCCTAATGGACTTTACCGATAATGATGCGGATGAGATGCTGCTTTGTCCTGTGAGAGGGCGCTACGGCGCTATCTGAAGAGAACTCGACACCTCAGGCCTGAGTGTCGACGCCTCTTCGTTAGCAACGGGGTCACCAAGAAAGAAGTATCCAAGAACACTCTTTCATTTCTGGCTGCGTGAGGTCATCAGGAGGGCGTATGAGGCTGATGGTAGTGACGACATCCGTACGTCCCGTCCGAGAGCTCACGAAGTCAGAAGTATTGGCCCTCGTTGGCGTTTCGTAAGAACTTCTCCGTGGCGCAGGTCCTGAAGGCAGGGGTCTGGTCTAACCAGACTACCTTTACGTCCTTCTACCTTCGGGATATTGCCCACAGGTCCTTGGATACCTTTTCCATTGGGACCCGTGGTGGCTGCTCAACAAGTTGTGTAGCTAACCCAGACCCTCGCAGGCTGAAACAGCATCGAGTCCTGGTGTGACTGTGTGGATGGATGTGTGAGTGAGTGAGTGACTGGCTCTCTCTTCCCATCTTTTCCTCCTCCTCTACCTGTGGGCAGAGGGCCACGGTCGTCAACTACGCTGGATGAGGACGAGATGCAGGTGAGCTATATGACAGAGCCCATCCTATCCCTTTCACTAGGGATAGGAGCAGAATATCCACACTTCCTTCTACACAAGGGGGGGAAGTGGATGCCTACAAGAGTCAAACCCATGACTTTATATTTGCTCCTGTACAGGAACAAGTTCTTACATTGCTGGTACGAAGAGATACGCATGCCTCTCTCTTAGTACTCGGTCCAGAGGTCTGATCCATTGATCCTGCGGTGCACACCCCGATCAATCGGACATAGGCTGTGGATCCCTCCCTCGCTCTTACGACCAGGGAGGCTTCCAAGGTTGGGCGAAACACCAGTCTGTTCACAAAAGACTCAGATTCCTCCCACCAAGAAGTGAGTCTTCCTATTGTAAAAGGACCGAAGGTTTGTATGCCGTGTCGGAACAAATGACAATTTGTCCAAAATTGCATTTTTCCTAACTATACAAACCTGAGGTCCTTTTACACATAGCCCCACCTCATGCCACCCCTCACTCTGCAGTTTTTGCTTGGGCCAAAAGCAAAAGTGATTTGTTTACCTCCCAGTCGCGCGCGCGCGCCTGTCGGACAAGCAGTTAACTACCGAACCCCTAACTTGTTCGAAAGCTTACGACCTATCCAGCTGCCGCTAGTACCTTCCTATTGTAAAAGGACCTCAGGTTTGTATAGTTAGGAAAAATGCAATTTGGACAAATTGTATATCCTTACAGGATTTTCCTAGTAAGGATACAGGTACTATCCGACTTACAACCTACTCGACATACGACCACTCATACTTACAACCTTACTTCAGACCAGTTGACCATTGAGTTACTTGGCACTGCGCCATCTCATGAGAACTCTCAGGCATGAGAACTCTCATCACTCAGGCAGCATCAGTTTTGAGTTACCCTGCCCTATCTGCAGCATCATTTGGTATTACTGTACTGTAGACTGAATTGCAAACAATTTACGTAAGAATCGACTTCTGACATGCATGCAAGAACCTAACCCCATTGTAACTCAATGCCTGATTGTACGTAATATATACTATTACATAAATGATTAAAATGTATTAGTAGAAGTACATTATGGTAAAAGGATTGAAATAATGATTGTACATTACATTACAGTGCTAAGTAGGCACTTATATGCAAAGGTTTGATAGTATACCTACCTAGTATGTTGGCCACTTTCTAAGGTTCGACTTACATCCATTCCGACTTACAACCAGTGGGTCGGAACCAAACATGGTTGTAAGTAGGATAGTACCTGTATCGCTTATAAGGTTTGTTACGACAATACCTACTCAGCTTCGGTATTTAACAAAATTTGCCTCATTGAGAGTGTTCTTAGACTTGAGAATAATTTATTATATCCATTCATTGAAGGGAATAACTGGCAACTCAGAATGAATGCAGCCAGACAGTGAAGAGTCGGCTGTATTGTGGGCCAATCTAGTACCATCCGTTCTCGGTCTTGAATGGTGGGTTACAATCTTTCTCTCCTAAGGGATCGAATGCTTCACCGTATATTCCCCATACAATTAGAGACTCAACTACGAATTGAGCGGATTTTTTAGGCAAACATGAATAACATCGTATTCGGTTTGCTAAGGATATCTCTCTGCCTCGGCGAGGAAAGAAGGTAGTAGGAAATTCACCTTAAGATACCGATACGGTTAAGCCTTATGCATACACCGTGGTTAATTACAGCGTTTCCTACTATCCTTACAAGAGTTTGCCTAGATGAATGCTGTTTACCACAATGTGACCGGATTATAAAGGATTTTAATTCGGCAGAGCACGATTTAACATTTATTGGAAAAAGTTCTCAGACCCTGCGGAAATTATTCACAGATCTCTTCGCAAAGCAGAAGATGAACGAGCTTCTGATAGTTGGCTTCCTTTTCCTCGAAACAAGAGAAGTAGCAAGATACGTCATCTTTAATTTGAATAGGGGAATAAACTTTAGTCTTTTTTCCCCTAGTTATATATATTCTTAACACATATTAAAATAAATGGGCGTCAAAGGAAGAAGATGAATGCATCATTTTGGCAATAAAAGGTTGGATTCACAGAAGTCACGTTCTTCTTTCAGCATGTGCGGAAGGTTTTTCTAAGAGAGTAGAGATTTGATCGGAATCTATTATAAATATTGGACCTGAAAAACAAATATTCACTCTGAGTCTGGCGGCGTGCAGACTGAACAGAAGTAAATATGAATGAGAGGATTTTTCAAGGGAAGCTTGATAATTCCTTTAAATATGTTAAAGACATAGATTTGCTGCAGATCGTGCTGGATAGAAAGGGGAAACTGTCCTCTTCCGATACCTCTGTGAACCACATAATGGTTTTCTTCCCTTTCAGAGGGAAGAATCACCTGGTAATTTATGCTATCAATGAAGACATTGAAAAGAGATACTCTGTCTAGACAAAGAATATTAGAGATAGTAGAAAAATTAAGATCTTCGGGATCTTATACAATACCTCCTATACGATAAGAGTAAGAGATCTATACTTAGAATGGGGGATCCTAACAATTTGGGCCTCAGATTCCGTGTTCCGACAAGATGGAACTGCTCCTAATTAAATGTTTCTCTTGGTCCTAAATGATCAAAAGGACAAGTAAAATTTTGGGCTTTAGAATCTGGAATCAAATTCTATGACGACTCGGCAATGGGTCTTTTGGCCAGCATAGTATGTTTGGCAAGAGAACTAAAGCCTTTTATTCCTGGATCAACGCTTCAGATACAGGTTTCGTTGTCCGGGTAATGTAGTGACATGGTCATCTACAGAAGAAAAGGTTTTAACGTTTACTGACAGAGTCTTTGGAACGCCAAAAGGGCTCAAACTACTTCCCAAAAGGTTCAGAGAGATACATTCAAGAACTAGAATCAACCAATTTCAGCTTAGAATCTCTTAAAAATTCCAAGCTCCTTCCCTTCCTTCGGGCAAGGATAGGGAAACTTCTGCGACGAGAAAACTCATCAACATGTAGGAGGAGAACTCGTTAGCAACGGAAGTAGGCAATAAGGATCCTCCTCGGAGGAAGACTTGTCTCTTGGACTTTGGAGATTTCCTATGGTCTACTGGATGGAGCTGACTAAATTTTGATGAATGTGCAGGAGCAATTAGCGTATTTGGTAGGCAGTACTGTCTAAAGAGCCGACTCGTAAAAAGGATGACAGACTTCCGATTAAGAGATCCAAATACCGATCTCCTGTCGGGCGCGACGAACCCTACAGGGGAGTTGTCGCACAAGCGGCCATCTCTGGGGGGAGCGATGCGCTAGACAGGCGAGACGTGGGAAAGGAAGTAACTCCTGCCAAGCGTCTGGCGCCAACTAGGAGCCAGGCGCCAAGTAGGCGCAAAGAGCCTGACTTTACTGTAGATCGTGCTAAGCCAAGATCTTCATACAAGCAACAACAAGAGCCAAATGGAGAAGAGAGAACTTCTGATAGGAGTATAGCGCCCGCTGAGCGCAATATACTTGCCATTCGAAAGGCGCATTCCATGAGCGATACTCCTACCATGCCACAGGAGTATTCGGAACTAGATGCGCCTTCCATAGGTCAGGAGTATTCGGGAAGAGATACTCCTGCCAGGCGCCTTGAGTACTCTGAACTCGATACTCCTCCCAGGAGCCAGGAGTATTCTAGACTTTTTACTCCTACCAGGCGCCAGGGGTATTCGAAGCGTGATGTGCCTACCAAGAGCCAGGAGTATTCTGAGCTTAATACTCCTAACAGGCGCCAGGAGTATTCGGAACGCGATACTCCGGCCAAGCACCAGGAGTATTCCGATGAGCACGATACTCCTCCCAGGCGCCAGGGGTATTCGGAACGTGATACTCCTACCAGGCGCCAGGAGTAACCAGGCGCCAGGAGTATTCCGAGCACGATACTCCTCCCAGGCGCCAGGAGTATTCGGAGAGCGATACTCCTGCCAGGCGTCAGGAGTATTCCGAGAACGAGGAGTATTCCGATCGCGATACTCCTCCCAGGCGCCAGGAGTATTCGGAGCGCGATACTCCTGCCAGGCGCCAGGAGTATTCTGAGCTTAATACTCCTAACAGGCGCCAGGAGTATTTGGAGCGAGATGCGCCTTCCAGACGGCAGGAGTATTCGAAGAGTTTTACGACTGTCAGGCACCAGGAGTATTCTAAACAGAATACTCCTCGCGCCAGCCAGGCGCAAGCCAGGCGCTAGGCTTCATCCAGATGAGATCCAGTTCAAAGAAAGTCCTAGTCTTCTTTGAAACAATGGTGATCTCTAAAGCACTTCATAAGTGACTTGATGATACCTTCAAACAGCTGAGAATTTAAAAAGCTCTTGAAGTGCGAGCTTTTGCAAATTCTTATTCTTTTCGTAACAATATGTCAGGAAGACATATTAGCTTTAACATATGAGAGATGCAACTATGTGTTGACTGATCATTACACGAAGGACTTCAAGTTAACTTACGAGAGATTCTTCTCTCTTGGTTTATACGTATCAGCGGATACGTTGCTGGGATAAGGAGCCGACACTGATCCTTTATTAATAAGTTGAATTTATTTTAACTCAATGTTTTTGTTGGAGGTTTGAAAGGAGTTTGGGGGATAACTCTCTTTCAATTTAGCGCGAACCCTCATGTTAGGAACAGGTGATCGGGATCGGTGTTGCGCTCCTTAGTTATGCCAATAGGCATAGGCATGTTGTCATATAAGCGGATTAGCACCCATTGACAAATGCCAATTAGGCTCGACCGAGTAAGTGGATAAGACCCCATCGGTAGACCCACAAGAACTCTTGGCCACAGATCACTATCTTGCTAAGGCTCTTGAGACGAAGCAGACTCCTATGCAATAGCTAGGAAGTCATCCCTTCGTCTAGAAAACACAGAGGAACTAAGGTCTATAAATACCTACAACATATGTTGTTTACCTGTCTAGTCAGTAATTAGCTGTCTCTTGCCCTCCACCAAAGGGTGTCAATCAGCTATGTATATATCTGACAGGTAAGTTGAATGTATGAAAATGATATTGTTATGATACAATAAAGTTTCATACATACTTACCTGGCAGATATATACAATTAAAGACCCACCCAGCCTCCCCGCAGGAGACAGGTGGGAAGAGAGAATCTGATTAGAAAACGGGGATAGTTCCTAGTCCTGCCACCCAGCAGCAGGCAGGTAGATCACCTGACCTACCTGTAGCGTGTGCCGCGAAATTCGAATTTCTGTCGGGGACGACGGAGTCGATAGCTATGTATATATCTGCCAGGTAAGTATGTATGAAACTTTTATTGTATCATAACAATATCATTTTTACTTTTCTGAAAAGTAAAGTATTATGCTGTCTTTGTCTGTCCTTCCGCACTTTTTGTGCCTGCCCTCAGATCTTGAAAACTACTTAGGCTAGAGGGCTGCAAATTGGTATGTTGATCATCCATCCTCCAATCAACAAAAGTACCAAATTGCATCCATGTAGCCTCAGTTTTTATATTAAGGTTGAATTTAGCCATAATCTTGCATCTGGCAGCAATACAGACCAGGCCACCAGCAAGCCATGGTTAAAGTTTCATGTTCCATGGCTCAGACAGCATTATTCTAAGACCACAGAAGGATAGGTCTAATTTTTGGTGGCCTTGATTATGCAATGTATACAGGAAACTTGATTGCACAGAGGAAACTTCAGTGCATATTTTACTTTTTATTGAGAGCAATGAGGGTCCTCATATCACATTATCAAGTAAAACAATTTCTCTCAATCCTGATGTAATTGCCCTACACCTGGAAGTTTACTTGTCTTGTCTAAAGTGTTATACAGTACTAAATTATTTTTTTGTATTGTAGTATTAAGTAGACATAAGTACTTTTTCATAAACATATTCCACAGATTGATTTTTCTTTGATTTTGTGATAGGTTGCAGTGGTAACTGGAGATGATTTGATGCCTGTCAAAGGAGACTTGATAGCTGCAGGAATTCCAGACATGAAAACAGGGCTGCCTCTTCCCAAGTCTGTACATAGCATGAATGCTTATTTTGGGTAGGTATGTAATGGGTAAATTAACAGAATATGGTTATGTTCACCAAGATGATGGATCCTATGTTGTGCTTTTATGCAGTCTCGGAAATTATTTGGTGTGCTGTAGGATTCTTTTCATATTTACTTTTTTTTTCTTGTCATCTTTATGTATAATAAAACAAAACCATATCCTGTGCATGACAATCATTTGCTAATAAGCTTTGGTACTCATAATTTTTTGTCAACTGAATCTGCACTGAATCATGGCAGTGAAACGTTTATACTTCTCTTAGAAGAGTTCCTGAATGAGTAAAGAAAAAGCTTAGACTAAATTGCTGTCATGTGAAGAAATCTGAGGAAAAGTTTAATGTAGTAATATTGTAGCATTGAAAGTTTTGTAATTTTTTTTTATTTTGTCATAAAAGTGTTAATTGCCCTTTTTTTTTATGACACTTTTATCAAAAACTTTAGTGAAAGAGTTGATTAGCAGAACAGCTGTAAAATTTTCTGAGCAGTAATGATAACTGATTTAGGATAATTTACTGTATTACTTTAGTGTCTTTCTTCCTGTGTAAAGAATAATAGATAATTGTAAAGGGGTTATATAATGTAACTGATACTTGAGAATATAAGCAGATTCTTTAAATGAAAAGTCCCTTGCTTCATAGTAGTTATTTCTTTTACTTCAGAGCTGGTCCAATAGCAAAAGCTCTTGACTGTGGAGCAGATATTGTAATTACTGGAAGGTGTGCAGATAGTTCCTTGGCCCTTGGTCCACTTATGCATTCTGTAAGTAGTAGTATATTTTGCTTTATCATCCTTTTGGGAAAAATGATCATACAGGAGTCTGCTGAACTTGCTCAGCTTACACCTTACAATAGTTACAGTAAAGTGATCATGAGGTGCCAATATTCACATCATCCCCACTTCCAAACTTGCAGATTGCAAACTTTCCAGTGTGCAATGCAGAAATTCTTAATTAAGGAAATAAAGTACTTTTCCTTGATTAGTACACTATTTTTCACCATTAAATGTACAGCAGTTGTATATACAGAAAAGGTAGCTGGCCCAAAAGTATAGGAAAAGTAGAGAATATAATGACCCCCAAGCAGGCACCAACTTGCATAATTAAGGGATTTTGACGTAGGAAAAATCTATTTCTGGGCGAGGAAGCCGTGTCGCCCAGTGAAATGTGTCCTCTTTAGCACTATTTCTAGTAAAATATTGCTATGATACCAGAGAACTGCTAAATTGGACATGTCAGAAGTCTCTGACTCGCTCACCTAAATAAAAGGTGTCGGTATAGAACTGGGGCGAGTGTTAAACACTACCACAGCAACCCCTCCAATTAGCCTTTTCCTCATCAAAAGACCCTGAAAACGGGGAGCCGACCTATAGGTCACACCCAGCTACCCTGTTGAAGGGGACTGCGGCGTCATACTTATCGATAGCATAGAAGCTTGGTGCACAGCAAGGGGGGGAAAAAAGGAAAAAAAGGGGGGGATTTCACTGGGCGACACGGCTTCCTCGCCCAGAAATAGATTTTTCCTACGTCAAAATCCCTTTTCTGGGCTCAGCCGCCTGTCGCTCCGTGAAATTGTACCAGAGAAACACCAAGCTATACTATCCTGAAAGGAAAATCATATTAATGAAATCAAAGGAAATAATAAAATAGTTTAGAATTGGAAAAAATTCAATTTATTTACAAAATATACTATATAGCCAAAACATGTGGCAACATTTGCAACAAGTCACATACATAATAAAATAATTACAGATAATTTGTATGTACGTAAAACTATACACGATTATACACTTATTCTAATAGCTAAGGCATTTGCTGAGGTAGGAAAAATGTTAATGAGGCTGGCATAATTGAAAAGATTCATATGACACAAGGACGGTACTATAATGAGTAGCAGTAGGAGACACTGGCCTTCCTGCAGCTATTGCATGATATTTAAGATCCTCTAAAGACTTAAGGTAGTGCTTTTTGAAAACCAAGGGTGACTTCCAACCAGTATACTTCTTCAGATCATCAAAGTCCATATATTTGAAGAAGTTAACAGAAGTTGCTATTGCCCGAATGTCATGCACCTTGGGAAATGACCCTGGGCTGGCTTTCTTGATAAAATATAAAATCTGCTGCCTAATGCCTTTTAGAGATAGTGTACCACCATCTTTTCTAATGAAAAGGTGGCCTTCGGAATAGGTAGACGTCCTAGATAAATAGTCCTTAAGAGTTTTTAACAGGACATAACGATGGATCCTGCGGAAGCGGGACACAATCTTCCATGGAGACCACCTCATCAAGGGTCTTCATTCTTAGCTAGAAATTGCTTATTTGGCGAAAGCAACACGTCCCCCAGGAAAGGAACTCAATATGGCGCTTCATCTCTAGATAAAGATGACAGCTCTGATATTCTGGCACCTGAAGCTAGACTCAATAAGAACAGAGTTTTACGCAAAATGGTTTGGTAAAACTCCACAATTATGTATATGAGCAATGTTGGCTGAAGAAGACCATTGTGCAAAGGTTGGAAGCCCCCTTTTGATTTTGTGTATTTTGAAAATTCAGATTTACTCATAGTATACATAATTGTGGATTTGTACTTATTACTGGTCATGGTATAATGATGTACTATGCAAGGGGGAGGGTGTGGTTTGATTCTTGAGTTAGTGACATAAGTATTAATACTTTGAAATCTTTCCTGCTGTGGAGAAAGCTGGAGAGCCTTCATGTCTGTGGAAAAGACTTCAACCATTAAAAATTCACAAGCATGAAAGAAATGGGTAGTTTTGGGCAGATGGAGGTGAAACCCAAAGTAAGTAGTATACCTGCTTCATGAATATATATATAACAAATTTGTAAATAGTGCTAGTCCTACTGAAAAGGCTATAATGTGACTAGTGTGTGTATAAACCTTTTTAAAGATTAATGAAAATGATCTTTCTAATTAGCATAATCATGTGTCACCAGCTAAGAGTGAGGCACTTTAATCTGTCAAAAAAAAAAAAGACAAAAGTAAAAACTGGAAATAAAGGAACCCAAAGATTTGGCTGCTAACGCTAGGAAGGCAACTGCTCTAAACACTGTGCTGTTTTCTAGCATCAGGTTTAATAACCCTCGGTTTGCTAGGAGCTTATCTTGGCTACAACTAAAATGTGGAATAGTTGGCTTAGTGCAGTTGTAGAATCTGCTGCTTTCCAGATATTTAAGCATGTAGGCAAATTCATTTCTGCATCCTGCTGATATCTCCAAAACTTCATGTGTATCGGTTTTGTTTTCTATTCCCTCATATCTTATTATCAACTTTCTTGTAACTTGTCTCTTTCTCTAGGCTCATTTCCCTTTGGGGCTTTCTTGGGTTCATGGACTGTTGATTCTGTCCATAAGAGTTTTCAGCTAAATATTTAAAGAAAGAAGGAGAAAACTGCTGGTTGAGTGAGAAGGTTCTGGTTTTTGTTAGTATTGGTCAACCTGATGCAGGGATGTCATCAAGATCATCAGAGGTGGCGCGGGGTGTCAGCCATAATTTCTAGTTGGCAGTTTAAACTGTTGTTTTAGATCTGGATCAAATATCCAGATCTAAATGTTTCACTCAAGAAGTTTCTTGACCAAAACTGGTACGTATTGTAGTGAGACTGAGCATGAGAAGGCATTCGTATTTTGAATATGTACAAGTTGGTGTGATTGGGCCCTGTTGCACAGAGAGAAATAAACATAGGTATATGATTAATAGAGTTGTAGTGAGCAGCTAGTAATTTTTCAAAGACATGTTCTTGTACAGTTAAAGTTGCTTTAACTGATTATAATCCAAAACCAGTGATTCCTTTTAAAAGAAACATTTCTCACTCACAGTTCAACTGGCATCCAGAAGACTATGACCTCCTTGCTGCAGGCAGTTTAGCAGGCCATTTGATTGAATGTGGGGCCCAAGCAACTGGAGGCATTTTTACTGATTGGGAGAAAGTTCCTGACTGGCATAATATTGGTGAGTTCAACTTTCACAACTGTGCATCCCTGTGGGAACGTTTTGTAATGTAACTAAAATAAGCCTCCTGTTTGAAGCTTCAAGCTGGTACTATGTAGTACATGTTTTCATACAATCAACTTACCTGTCAGATATATACATAGCTAAGACTCCGTCGTCCCCGACAGAAATTCAAATTTCGCGCCACTCGCTACAGGTAGGTCAGGTGATCTACCGGCCTGCCCTGGGCGGCAGGACTAGGAACCATTCCCGTTTTCTATCATATTTTCTCTGTCGCCGGTGGTATCAACATTGTTGCTGTTACCTCCTGACTTAGATTCTTATTTCATCCTTTGATCATCAGACGTATCTGGATCGTGTTTTTGGCATTCGCTACTGTGGACTGATTTTGGACTTGCTTTTTGGATTTTTTCTCTCAGTATGTCTGATTCAAATGTGAGTGAGAATGTGTGTGAATGTAGACTGCAGGGTGAGGATACCGAAGCTTCGGTTGATCCTCACACTGTATGTCGTAAATGTAGGGGGTTTTCAGTGTTCTGCTACTAATACTTGTCATGAATGTGAGGGATTAAATGCAGAAGAATGGAAGACTTTAACTTCTTATTTGAAGAAGTTAGAGAGGGATAGGGTTAGACGTCTGAAAGGTGTGAGTACAAGGCCTATTGAGCCTTTTATTGATCCTTATTCTAATCCTGATGATTTGGATTCTCCCTATTTGTCTAATTCACAAGCTTTACTTTCGGAATCGGCCTCGGAAATCGCCGATCTGAAAGCTACAATTCGGCAGATGAAGTCCAAAATGGCGGACTTTCAAGGTAAGGCTAGTGAAAGTGAGCATTACAGTGAAGTGAGTTCTCCCAGTGTTGTGGAGGGGGCGTTTGATCGTCCCTGCGACGCTCCCAGGCCTAGACCTCTTCCAAGCTCCCATGCCCAGAGGAGAAGGAAAGTCGAAAGCCTTAAGGAGGTCGTGGGGAATCCCCAACGGTCAGATGTCCCTTCAGCAGGCTCTGTTTCGTTGCAGGCTGCTCAGGGGCGCTTTAGAAAAAGCGTCCTGCGTGAGTGTTTCTCATCCTCTCCCTCTCTCACCTAAACGAGGGTGGAAGGAGTCGGATATATCTAGGCCTCTGAAACAGCATTTGAAAGAACCTGAATTAGATTCGAGCCCGGAGCGTTTCTCAGATGAAGCACCCTCGTCTATTAAGAAGGCGAAGGTGCGTCAGCGTCACCCGACGTTGACGTGGAAGAACACTTTCCTACTTCTCCCCCGATGGAAGATGACATGGAGAAGCTTCAAGGAAGATTCTCTTGGCAGTACAGGAGCAACTAGCCTCTTTGGTGGGAGTGTTAGCGAGGGATCCTCCTCGTAGGAAGGACGTTGCTCTTTCCAATCAAGAAGTCTCGTCCTCTCTCCCCTGCAAAGCGAGAGGCGTCATGCAGACGTGAAGCTTCCAAACATATCGCAGAGGCTTCGGTTTCGAGAGCGAGATCGGGAGAATCTTACGGCAGACACGTAATGCCAGATAGACGTGAGGCGTCTTCTAGGCATGAAGCGTCATTTAAAGCGGCTTATAGCGCGAGGCTCCAACCAAGGTATTGGCGCCAGTTAGGACGCCTGTTGAGAGCGAGGCGTCATCCAGACGTCAGCAGCCAGACAAGCGGGAGGCGTCAGCCAGGACGCTTGCGGACGAGAAGCGTCATCCAAGCGGGAAGCGTCATCCATTTATGGAGAGAAGCCTAGGCTGTTGGCGCCTTCCAAGACTATTAAAGCTGTGAAGAGGAAGGAATATCATTCCCTTAGCCCCTCTCCTATCAGGAGTTTGTCTCCCCCAGAGGAAAGACGTACTGAATTGTCAGCGGAGACTCATCTAGACCCCGAGTTAGAAGTAAACTCGGAGGGAGGAGTATCAGGGAAGAGAAGGACTGTCGAAAAACTATAAAGTTTTGACAGCCTTGCTTCTAGAGGAGTATGGAGACGACTTGGACTCCTGCCTCTCCTCCTCTCCTCGCTCTCTTTTCTCGAGTGCAAAGACGAGAAGTCTTTGTCTTTTCTTAGAATGAAGCCCGCCATTTCGATGAAGAGGGCTCTTCAGTCTTTAGACTCTTGGATGAAGTCGAAGAAGGAGTTGGTAAGAACAGTCTTCTGCATGCCTCCAGCGAGACTAGCTGGTAAAAGAGGCATTTGGTATCAGACGGGAGAGAATATGGGTATTTCTCTTCCGTCTTCATCAGAAGCGGACTTTTTCGACCTTAGTTGACGCTTCACATAGACAAAGTTTGAACTCTGCCCGTATAACTTGGGACATTTCAGAACTGGACCATCTCCTCAAGGGACTCTTTCATGTATTGGAAGTTTTCAACTTCTTAGATTGGTCACTTGGGGTGATGTCCAAGAAAGCCCATGATTCTGAAGGACTCGAACCAGAAGTCCTTCTGTGTATTTTGTCTTGTATAGACAAAGCGGTTCAGGATGGCTCGGTTGAGATCTCCTCTTTATTTGGAGCAGGTCTTCTTAAAAAGAGGACAGTGTATAGTGCCTTTTTGACCAAAGCGGTCTCCCACTCTCAGAGGGCAGCGCTACTGTACTCTCCTTTGTCAGACTATTTGTTCCCTTCTCAGTTAGTGAAAGACATTTCTCGTTCATTAACTGAGAAGGCGACTCAAGACCTTCTGCTGCAGTCGGCAAGGAAGAAGAAACCTGCTACTGCAACGGACAAGAAAGGACCGAGTACATCAGTTCAGCCCTTTCGAGGTGGCCCGACCTCCAGAGCTCCCGCAAGAAGGAAGGCTCCTGAGAAGAGAGGTAGGTCTGCCTTTCGTCCCTTTAAAAAAGGGAAAGTGATGCTTCTCTCCTCCAAGCACCAGTAGGTGCCAGGCTCCTGGGATTTGTGGAGGCCTGGGCACTTATAAACGCAGATGCTTCATCGATGGCTGTAATAAGGAAGGGATATCGTATCCCTTTCCTGAACACTCCTCCCCTAACGTCAACACCGCGGGAACTAACAGCCAAGTACAAGGATCCTTTGCTGAGGGCATACTCTTCGATCGATGGTGGAGCAGATGTGGGACAAGAGAGCGATAGAACTAGTACTGGATCAAAACTCCCCGGGGTTTTACAATCGCCTTTTTCTGGTTGCGAAGGCCTCGGGAGGCTGGAGACCAGTACTAGACTCAGCTCCTCTGAACAAATTTGTTCAGAAGGAGAAGTTCTCTATGGAGGACTTCTGCCTCAGTTCTTGCGTCATTGCGACAAGGAGATTGGATGGTGTCTCTAGATCTCCAGGACGCCTATTTTCACATCCCGATCCACCCTTCATCGAAGAGTACCTCCGTTTTCATGACGGGGGGAAGGATCTTTCAGTTCAGAGCCTTGTGTTTCGGCCTTTCCACAGCTCCTCAGGTCTTCACAAGCCTGATGAAAAATGTGGCGAGGTTTCTTCACCTCAAAGGAGTAAATATCTCTCTGTATCTGGACGACTGGCTCATCAGGGCCAGATCAGAGAGACAGTGCTTGGAGGACCTTACGTTAACTTTAGACCTGATCAGAGCGTTGGGATTGCTCGTGAACCTCGAGAAGTCGCAGCTGACCCCCAGACAGAACTTAGTCTATCTGGGGATTCAGATGGATTCTCGTGGTTTTCGAGTATTTCCTTCGCAGAGAGAATCGCAAAAGGTTGCAGAAAGTCTCTCTCTTCTTAAGGAAGGAACAGACGTCGGCGAGGGAATGGTTGAGCCTTCTAGGGACCCTTTCCTCGCTCGAACAGTTCTTCCCGCTAGGAAGACTTCATTTACGTCCGCTTCAATTCTTCCTCAAGAGGTCTTGGAGTTGGAAAACTGGACAACTTTCAGACGCCTTTCCCATTCCAGTGGAGATAAGACCGCACTTGGAATGGTGGTTGCCCCCTCTGAAAGAGAACAAAGGGATCTCTCTAAAAATCCAGAACCCAGACCTAGTGTTGTACTCCGACGCGTCAGAGAAAGGTTGGGGAGCAACATTAGGCTCGAAGGAGGTGTCAGGCACCTGGGAAACAGCGCAGGTGTCTTGGCACATAAACTGCAAAGAGCTCTTCGCCGTACACCTGGCTTTGAAAGAGTCTAGAACCTCTTGTTTCGAACAAAGTAGTGCAAGTAAATGTGGACACACCACGGCACTTGCCTACATTCGAAAACAAGGAGGGACTCACTCCTCGTTCCTTTACGAACTTACGAAAGATCTTTTACTTTGGGACGTCTCAGAGGAACATCTACCCTTCTTACAAGGTTCGTTCAGGGAATAAAGAATGTGAGGGCGGACAGACTCAGCAGGAGGAACCAGGTCCTTCATACAGAGTGGACCCTACACGAAGAGGTGTGTCAAGATCTCTGGTCTCTGTGGGGGACCCCTCATGTGGATCTCTTCGCCACATTCATCTCCAAAAGGCTGGCAGTCTTTTGCTCGGTCGTGGAAGACCCCAGAGCTCTTATGGTAGACGCCTTCCTGCTGGACTGGTCTCAACGTAGACGTCTATGTTTTCTTTTCCATTTTCAAAAATCCTGGGACTAGTACTGAAAAAGTTTTTGGCTTCAAAGGAGACGAGGATGACATTCGATAGCCCCCTTTTGGGCCGGCTCAAGATTGGTTCACGGAAGTGGTGGAGTGGATCGTAGACTTTCCCAGATCCCTACCAAGGAAGGATGGATCTTCTCAAACAGCCACACTTCAAGAGGTATCATCAAAACCTCCCCGCTCTCGCTCTGACTGCCTTTCGACTATCGAAGAACTCGTCAGAGCGAGAGGGTTTTCTCGCGAAGTTGCAAGTGCGATCGCGAGAGCCCACAGAACCTCCACTAGGCAAGCATATCAGTCCAAGTGGGAGGTTTTTAGAAGGTGGTGTAGAACTAAGAAGTTGTCCTCCTCCACTACCTCTGTAGCGGAAATTGCTGGATTTCCTTCTATTCCTGAGAGAGCAATCTCATCTAGCTGTATCCACAATAAAGGGATACAGAAGTATGCTCTCGCAGTCTTCAGGAATAGAGGATTAGATCTGGCAGATAACAAAGATCTCCACGATCTCATAAGGTCCTTTGAGACTTCAAAGTCTAAGGAACCGGTCCCTCCTAACTGGAACCTAGACGTGGTTCTCAAGTTCCTTTCATCGAAAGGTTCGAACCTCCTCATCTGGCATCGTTAGAGACATCACCAGAAAATGCCTATTCCTATTATCTTTAGCTACGGCAAAGAGAAATTAGTGAATTACATGCTCTGCAGGATAAAGTAGGATTCAAGGGAGACTCAGCTATTTGCTCGTTTAAGACCCTGTTTTTAGCTAAAAACGAGAATCCCACGCATCCCTGGCCTAAGTCATTCGAAGTCAAAGGCATATCGAGTCTCGTAGGAAGAGAAGCAGAGAGGTCTCTATGCCCTGTAAGAGCTATGAAGTTCTACCTTCAGAGAAAGCATCAGATGGGAGGCTCTAGGCAAGGTCTTTGGTGCACGGTGAAAGACCCACAAGACTGATGTCAAGAATGCTCGGACATTCTTTGTGAGGAACGTCATTACAGACGCGCATAAGGTCTGTCCTGACGAAGAGTTTCGACTGTTGAAAGTGAAAGCTCATGAAGTGAGAGCAGTAGCAACGTCTCTCTCGTTTCATAAGAACTATTTTGTCGTTAACAAACATCATAGATTACGACATTTGGAGATGCAACTCAGTATTTGCATCTCATTACTTGAAAGACGTTCGTGTGACCTATGAGAAGTGTTTTTCTCTTGGGTCCTTTCGTATCGGCGGATACGATCCTGGGTACGGGAGCCGACAATCCTTAAGCCTAAGTATACTTTTCCTTCTTTTTAGATATGGTCTGGAGTCTCTTCTAACAAGAAGGACTTGGTTTAGCACGGGCGGCCGTCTATGTTGTTCAGAGACTCTTGTCATCTAATTAGATGAGTATAAAAATTTTTTTTTTAGAAAATTATGTATGTGTGCGTAGTGTGTTTTTTGAGTTATGGTTGTTGTGAAGAGTTCGGGGATAACTCGGAACAATCTTTATTCTAACATGTGGTTAGGATCAGGTGGTCGGGATTGGTTGTGCGCTTCCATAAGGTGTATTGTCATATAAGTGGATCAGCACCCATTGACAAAGTCCTTTCAGGCTCTGCCGAGTAAGCGGATAAGACCCCTTCGGCAGACCCACAAGAACTCTTGGCCATAGATCATATATCTCGCTAAAGTTTCTTGAGGTGATGCAGGACTACTGGGCAAACACCCACGAAGTCTACCACCTATCAGGTAGGAACCAAGGTTTTATTTATACCTACAACATATGTTGTTTACCTGTCTATTCCATAAAGTAGCTGTCTCTTACCCCCCACCAAAGGGTGCCAATCAGCTATGTATATATCTGACAGGTAAGTTGATTGTATGAAAATGATATTGTTATGTTACAATAAAGTTTCATACATACTTACCTGGCAGATATATACAATTAAAGGCCCACCCTAGCCTCCCCGCAGGAGACAGGTGGAAGAGAGAAAATATGGTAGAAAACGGAATGGTTCCTAGTCCTGCCGCCCATGCAGGCCGGTAGATCACCTGACCTACCTGTAGCGAGTGGCGCGAAATTTGAATTTCTGTCGGGGACGACGGAGTCTTAGCTATGTATATATCTGCCAGGTAAGTATGTATGAAACTTTATTGTAACATAACAATATCATATTTGCATATTCTCCTCCTGATATTTCCATATTTAAAGTATAGCTAAGATGTGAAATATAAAAATAGAGAAGCTACAGAAGTTATGATAAAATTGCTGGAAAACCATCCTCAGATGTAGTTCCAAATATCCAGTTAGCCCCAAAACTTGTGCAAGTGCTACTAAATATAGAGGTCTGGAAGACTCTCAAGTATGAGACGATAAATCAGTGGTTGATCCCAGTGCTGTATCTTAGTATAAACAAGGTTACTCTAAGATGAATATATATTTTACAAGGTGTTTTTTCCTGGAGAGAGAAGAATTGCAAAGTTCACTATTTCCATAGTTAGATAAATCTTGTAAGTATGCAGAAATATCTTAATTGCAGAAAGAGGTCGAGGTCATTTATGTAAGAGGGCACCTAGGGTGATTACTAGAGAACCCATGTTTATGGAAGCTGAAAACTGTTGTAAGAGTGATCAACGACTTACACATCTTGAAACAGGAATATTGAGTACCATAGCTGCACAAAAACTAGTAGAAAATGCTTTATTTAGAGACTACAAATAGTCAGAAGTGTATTGTAGATATCATATATAGACATATGATAATTTTACTCCAAACAAAACACAGTACTGGGGAGAACCAAAGAGCAGTAAATGAAGCTTTAAATATATTCCTCATAGTTTACCATCTCCAAAGACAGAAGTTAGAACTATAATAAAGCCTAAGTTTTTATGTTACAAGTTACCCAAGCTTAAAAATTCATATATACTTCATCATTTGTTTGATTTGTTATTCCACTACAGTAGGGGAATTTTAGATTGAAATTTGAATTTTTTCATTGAAGCTTTTTCATAATTTTATTGTAAATTATAATGTGATACTCACTCTCTTAGTGTCACAATTCAACTTTTTTATAACTTTTCCACAAGCAGTGGTGTGTGTTTGTGTGTAAAAATACTTTTTATACTTTTTGAGTTTCATGAGAAGTTATGGTCACTGTAGATTTTTCTTGACATTGCAGCTGGAAGAATTCCAAGGTGGAATTTTTTTATATCATAGATATTTAGTGGTGTTAATCTTTAATTACACTTCCAGGTTTTCCAATTGCTGAAGTGTCTGCTAACGGAAGCTTTATCATCACTAAACCTCCCAAGACAGGCGGTATAGTTACTAAAGGAACTATAGCAGAGCAGATGATGTATGAAATAGGTGATCCACGTGCTTATATTCTTCCCGATGTTGTATGTGATTTCTCACAAGTGAAATTGGAGGAAGATCAAGGCTGTGTTCGAGTTGAAGGGGCAAAGGGGAAACCACCAACAGACTCCTATAAGGTAATAACTAGTTTATGCCAGTAATATCTATAATGATAACTTAGCTGCGCTGCTTTGAACCCTTTAGAACTAGGTTAAAAAAATTCACCCCAGAATGCCCAGACTTTGAGCTCGCACCAATTAAAAAAAAAAAATCAGTTGAAAGAGGAAGATATGAAAATGCACAAGGTCTAAGAAAAATCTAAAAAAAATTCTCCCTACCTTCTACAAGAAGTTTTAATTGGATCATTCATAAATAAGTGTAGATACTGTCATTTGCAGAAGAGTAACTTCCACAGAAGCAGTAGGAATACAGGAATTTTGAAGGATTGCCTGTCAGTTAGGACACAGTAAAGAACTCAGCAATATGAAGGTAGAAATCTTACTTCACCCACAATGTTGGGGTCTGTGGTGTTTGGGGACTCATGATCTACTGCTACTTACAATAAATTCCTCAAAGGTTTGTTGCAAGCTTCCAGGTATTTATGTTTGGGGTGAAGTTGCTTGCCACATGTCCATATGGCATGAAAACAGGCAGTCCCCGGGTTACGACGGGTGTTCCGTTCTTGAGATGCGTTGTAACCCGAAAATCGTCGTAAGCCGGAACATCATCAAAAATCGTAAGAAAACCTTACTTTCATACAATCAACTTACCTGTCAGATATATACATAGCTAAGACTCCGTCGTCCCCGACAGAAATTCAAATTTCGCGCCACTCGCTACAGGTAGGTCAGGTGATCTACCGGGCCTGGCCCTGGGCGGCAGAGGCACTAGGAAAAACCATTTCCCGTTTTATACTCATATATTTTCTGTCGCCGGTGGTATCAAACACTCGGTTTGCTGCCACCTCTTGACTGGAATTTGCTTTTCTAGACAATTTATCATCTTTTTGTGGACTTTTGGTGACGTACCTGGATCGTTGTTTTGCACTTCGCTACTGTGGACTGGATTTGTACTTGCTTTTGATTTTTCTTCAAGAATGTCTGATTCAATTGGTTGTGTGAGAATGTGTGTGAATGTAGGCTGCAAGGTGAGGATACCGAAAGCTTCGGTTGATCCTCACACTGTATGTCGCAAATGTAGGGGTTTTGATTGTTCTATTCTAACACCTGTCATGATGTGAGAGGTTGAAGTTTTGAGGAATGGAAGACTCTAACTTCTTTTTTTACTTGAAAAAAGAAAAAGTTAGAAAGGGATAGAGTCAGAAGGGCTGCATCTAAGATTGCGGGTAGTAGTACAAGGCCTATTGAGCCTTTGGATAATTCTAAACTCTTCTCTTAATTATGATTCTAATTCTGTATCAGGGCCCTCACTGGCTTTACATTCAGATTCGGCCTCGGAAATTGCTGAACTGAAAGCTACTCTTCACAGGATGAGATCCAAAATGGCTACCATGAAAGGTAAGGACTGTGAAAGTGATTATAGTGAAGTGAGTGTCCCAGTGTTGTGGAGGGGGCGTCTGACCGTCTCTGCGACGCTCCCAGGCCTAGACCTCTTCCAAGCTCCCAAGCCCAGAGGAGAAGGAAAGTCGAAAGCCGTACGGAGGTTGTGGAGAATTCCCCCTTGGTCAGGCGTCCCTTCAGCAGGCTCTGTAAATAGACAGACTGCTCAGGACCGCCTATAGGAAAAGCGTCCTCAGAGAGTGCTTCTCTTCGTCCGCTTCTCCCTCTCCTAAACGAGGGTGGAAGGATTCGGACTTGTCCAGGCCCCTGAAAAGGCACTGGAGAGATCCTGTGTTGGATTCTAGCCCAGAACGCTTTTCGGAAGAAGCGCCTCCTTCCATCAAGAAGGCGAAGAGGGTTTTGACGTCCCATGATGTGGGCAAAACTACCGTCGAGGTCTCCCTCTCCCGTTCAAGAGGACGCAGGAGAGGCTTCCAAGAGGATCATTTTGGCGGTGCAGGAACAGTTATCCGCCTTGGTAGGAGTCCTTTCGAAGGATCCCCCTCGTAAGAAAGACGTGAGACTTCCGGTCAAGAAGACTCGTCTTCCTTCTCCCGCCAGGAGTGAGGCTCCTGTGGGACGTGAGTCTTTTGAGATCTACTCGGATAGAGACTCTTTGGACGATTTTGATTCGCCAGACAACGGCGAACGCGGCCAGTCCCCAAGCGCGAGGTCTTCCTACAGACGAGAAGCGTCTTCTAGGATTAGAGCGTCAGACAAGCGAGAAACGCTTTACAGGCGCGAGGATATTCCCGATGATGGGATACGTCTGCCAGACCAGCAGCTTCAGCCGAGCGCGAGGTAACAACCTGCGTGAGAGCATTGGAGCCAACCAGCGCGAGGCGCCAGACAAGCATCATACATACAAGGTGTTGGCACCAGAAAGGCGCGAGGCTCCAACCAGGCGCGAGGCGTCAGTCAGGCGCGAGAGTTTAGAGAGGCGCGAGGCATCAGTCAGGCGCGAGGCGCCAGCCAAGCGCGAGGAGTCAGCCAGGCGCGAGGCGCCAGCCAGGCGCGAGGATCCTGCCAGGCGCGAGGCAACAGCCAGGCGTGAGGCGCCAGCCAAACGCGAGGCGCCAGCCAAGCGCGAGGAGCCAGCCAAGTACGAGGAGCCAGCCAAGCATAGGAGCTCTATACACTCTCTTAGCCCCTCTCCTATTAGGAGTTTGTCTCCCGTAGAGAGAGTTTTTGGACAGGAAGACCCGGAACGGGAAGTGGCTTCTCCTTCTGATCCGATTTTAGAAGAGGACTCAGAGGACGAGACTCACGGCAGAGAAGGGCTGTCTAACTACAAAGTTTTGACAGCTCTCCTCCTCCAGAATACGGAGATGCTTTAATCCCTGCCGCTCCTCCTTCGCCTCGTTCTCTTTCTCTTGCTCTAAGACGCTGAAGTCGTCGGCTTTCTTGAAGATGAGACCGACGATTTCTATGAAGAGAGCTCTTCAGTCTCCTGGATAGCTGGATGCTAAACCAAGAAAGAGCTAGTAAGGACAGTGTTTTGCATGCCTCCCGCTAGACTTACGGGCAAGAGAGGTATTTGGTACCAGACATGGGGGAGAATAATTGGGTCTCACTCTCCCAGATTCGGCTTGAAGCTGAGTCTTTTCCAGTCCTGGTAGATGCATCCAGGAGAGCATAGCCTTCATCACTGCGAAGATTACTTGGGGTCTTTCAGAGTTGGATCATCTCCTCAAGGGACTTTTTCACATTCTAGAAGTCTTCAACTTCCTAGATTGGTCCCTTGGGGTGATGTCCAAGAAGGCTCATGCCCCTGAAGGGCTAGATCCGGACGTACTCCTTGCAATTTTGTCTTGTATTGACAAGGCGGTACAGGACGGCGTGGCAGGGGAAGTTTCTTCCTTATTTGGAGCAGGTCTCTTGAAGAAGAGATCTGTTTTTTAGCGCTTTCTTGACGAAAGCAGTATCCCATTCGCAAAGAGCAAGCCTTGTTATTCGCCCCTAGGTCTGACTTTTTGTTCCCTTCACAGTTGGTGAGGGATATTTCCCGATCTCTGACGGAGAAAGCAACACAGGATCTTCTCCTGCAATCTTCCAGGAAGAAGAGACAGTCGATGGTGGGAGAAAAGAAAGGTGTGTCTACTCCTGTTCGGCCCTTTCGAGGAGGCCCTCCCGCTAGAGTTACCGCTAAAAGGAAAACGACCGAGAAGAGAGGTAGAGCCTCGTTCGTCCCTTTAAAAGGGGAAAGAAATGAAGTGGCGCTCCTCCAAAACACCAGTAGGTGCCAGGCTCCGGGGATTTGCGGAAGCCTGGACTCTCATAGACACAGACGCTTGGTCGATGTCTGTGCTTCAGAAGGGATACCTCATTCCTTTCCTGGACAATCCTCCCCTGACGTCACTCCGCGGGAATTGTCCGCCAATTACAAGGACCCATGTGTTGAAGATACTCTTCAACAAATGGTGGATCAGATGTGGACAAGAGAGCTATAGAACTAGTGCTGGATCAAAGCTCCCCAGGGTTTTACAATCGTCTTGGTTGCGAAAGCCTCGGGGGGCTGGAGACCAGTTCTGGATGTCAGCGCTCTGAACAAGTTTGTTCAGAAACAGAAGTTCTCCATGGAAACCTCTGCTTCAGTCCTTGCGGCTCTTCGCCAAGGGGATTGGATGGTGTCTCTGGATCTCCAGGACGCCTATTTTTCACGTCCCGATCCATCCTTCGTCGAAGAAGTATCCTCCGTTTCATGACGGGGGGAAGGATCTTCCAATTCAGAGCCTTGTGTTTCGGCCTGTCTACGGCGCCTCAGGTTTTCACGAGCCTTATGAAAAATGTGGCGAGATGGCTTCATCTGAAAGGAATCAGTATATCTCTGTACCTAGACGACTGGCTTATCAGAGCAAAGTCAGAGAAACAGTGTTTGGAGGACCTGACTGTGACACTAAACCTGATAAAGACCTTAGGATTAAAACTCGTGAACCTCGAGAAGTCCCAACTGATCCCCAGCCAGAACTTGGTCTATCTGGGGATTCGGATGGATTCTCGGGGTTTTCGAGTATTTCCTTCTCAAGAGAGACTAACGAGAGGTTTAGAAAAAGTCTCTCTCTTCCTAAGGAAGGAACGTACTTCGGCGAGGAATGGTTGAGCCTATTAGGGACCCTTTCCTCGCTCGTACAGTTCTTTCATCTAGGAAGACTTCATCTCCGTCCTCTTCAGTTCTTCCTCAGAAGATCGTGGAACATGAAGACAGGACTCCTCTCGGACAGTTTTCCCCATTCCAGTTCTGATGAAACGCCTTTAGAATGGTGGTTACTCCCACTGAGGGAAAACAAGGGTACTTCCCTGGAAATACAGAGCCCAAATCTTGTATTGTTTTCCGACGCGTCGGAAAAAAGGTTTGGGGAGCAACCTTGGGAAAGAGAGAGGTGTCAGGCACTTGGAATGCTCTTCAAGTGTCCTAGGCACATAAACTGCAAAGAACTGTTTGCTGTACACCTAGCTCTAAAGAGCTTCGAACCGTTAGTGAGCAACAAAATAGTACAAGTGAATGCGGACAATACAACCGCCCTTGCATACATTCGGAAGCAAGGAGGTACTCACTCGTATGCCCTTTACGAACTCGCAAGAGACCTCTGTTTGTAGACCATCGCAAAGGAAACATCTCTCTATTGACGAGGTTCGTTCAGGGTAAGTAAGGAACGTTAGAGCGGACAGGCTGAGCAGGAGGAACCAGGTCCTTCATACCGAATGGACCCTCACTCAGACGTTTGCCCGCCGCAATCTCTGGTCTCTTTGGGGGACTCCTCATGTCGACCTCTTTCTTTTGCCACGTTCCTCTCGAAGAGACTGGAAGTCTTCTGTTCAGTAGTGGAAGACCCCAGAGCTCTAGCAGTAGACGCCTTCCTGCTAGATTGGTCTCAGGTAGACGTTTACGCATTTCCCCCATTCAAGATTCTGGGGCAAGTGCTCAGGAAGTTTGTGACTTCAAAGGGGACAAGAATGACCCTGATAGCCCCCTTTTGGCCAGCTCAAGAGTGGTTCCCAGAGGTGCTGGAGTGGATAGTAGACTTCCCCAGATCCTTCCACAAAGGAAGGATCTTCTCAGACAGCCACACTTCGAGAGGTTTCAATCAAAACCTCCCCGCTCTCGCTCTGACTGCCTTTCGACTATCGAAAGACTTGTCAGAGCGAGAGGCTTTTCTAGCAAAGCAGCAAGCTTGATCGCTAGAGCCCGGAGAACTTCCACTATCCGGGTTTACCAATCCAAGTGGGAAGTTTTTAGAAGGTGGTGTAAGTCGAAGAAGTTGTCCTCCTCCAGTACCTCTGTAACAGAAATAGCTGATTTTCTGTTATTTCTGAGAGAAGAATCGCGTCTCTCCGTAGCCACGATAAAGGGCTATAGGAGTATGCTATCGGCCGTCTTTAGGAATAGAGGCCTAGATTTGGGAAACGATAAAGATCTACATGATCTGATTAGGTCTTTTGAGACCAAGAAGTCTAAGATTACTTCTCCCCCTAACTGGAATCTAGACGTAGTGCTTAAGTTCTTGTCTTCAGAGAGATTTGAACCCCTACATTGGCCTCGTTTCATGATATAAGGAGAAAATGTTTATTTCTTTTGTCACTGGCGACGGCGAAAAGAGTTAGTGAACTGCACGCCCTTAGTGACAAAGTCGGGTTCAATATAGATTCAGCCATCTGTTCCTTCAAGGAATTATTCTTGGCGAAGAATGAAAATCCTTCGAATCCCTGGCTGAGAAACTTCGAGGTAAAAGGATTATCGGGTCTCGTCGGCAGGGAACCGGAGAGGTCTCTTTGCCCAGTAAGGGCGTTAAAGTTTTACTTACAGAAAAAGAAACAGTTGGGAGGTTCTAGACAAGGTCTTTGGTGCTCGGTGAAGGATCCATCAAGACCTATGTCTAAGAATGCTTTAGCCTTTTTTGTCAGGAACGTAATTACGGACGCTCATAAGGCTTGCACGGATGATTCTTTCAAACTCCTGAGAGTAAGAGCTCATGAAGTGAGAGCAGTGGCGACGTCTCTCTCTTTTCAGAGAAATATGTCACTGAAGAATATCTTGGAAGCGACATAATGGAGATGTAATTCTGTGTTTGCTTCTCACTATTTGAAGGACGTGCGTGTGACCTATGAAAAATGTTTTTCCTTAGGTCCTTTTGTGTCTGCGGGCACAGTCCTGGGTACAGGAGCTAACAAACAATCCTTAATTTTTACTACTTAAGTCTAATAGATATGTTCTAGACTTTCTGCTGAACAAGTGCAGATACCGCACAGGCGGCCAGTCACTTCCGTTCAGTAAGGAACTCTTGTGATATCTTTTAGCAGATGAGTATAATTTTTTTTTGGAAAATTATTGTGTGCGTGTGCAATTTGGTTTGAGTTACGGTTGTTGCGAAGAGTTTGGGGATAACTCGGAGCAATTTTTAATACTAACATGGTGGTTAGGATCAGGTGGTCGGGATTGGTTGTGTGCTCCTTAATAAGGTGTGTTGTCATATAAGTGGATCAGCACCCATTGACAAAGTCCTTTCAGGCTCTGCCGAGTAAGTGGATAAGACCCCTTCGGCAGTTCCACAAGAATTCTTGGCCATAGATCACATATCTCGCTAAAGTTTCTTGAGGTGATGCAGACTACGGGGCAAACACCCACGAAGTCTACCACCTATCAGGTAGGAACCAAGGTTTTTATTTATACCTACAACAGATGTTGTTTACCTGTCTATTCCAGTAGTAGCTGTCTCTTACCCTCCACCGAAGGGTGCCAATCAGCTATGTATATATCTGACAGGTAAGTTGATTGTATGAAAATGATATTGTTATAATACAATAAAGTTTCATACATACTTACCTGGCAGATATATACGATTAGGGCCCACCCAGCCTCCCCGCAAGGAGACAGGTGGAAGAGAAAATATATGAGTAGAAAACGGGAATGGTTCCTAGTCCTGCCGCCCAGGGCAGGCCGGTAGATCACCTGACCTACCTGTAGCGAGTGACGCGAAATTTGAATTTCTGTCGGGGACGACGGAGTCTTAGCTATGTATATAATCTGCCAGGTAAGTATGTATGAAACTTTATTGTATTATAACAATATCATTTTTAATGCTTTTGGTGCATTGAAAACTATGTATACTGCATTCTTATTGCATTTTTCATCAAATTAACCTTCAAATATTGATTATTTTGCATTTTTGGTGTCATATTTCTTCTGGCAGATCAGTTTTGTAGGCGTCGTAACCCTGGAAGTAATTTCTGATGAATATAATTGAAAAGCGCCTTAACCTTGGAGCGTCGTAAGCCGGACCCGTCGTAACCCAGGGGACTGCCTGTTTAATTTGCAAGTGGAAACTAAAAGGTGTTTGAAAATCTTGCAGCAATTGAGTCACCTCCTGAGTCTTGATTTCCACATAACTTTCACTGCTTTCTTTACTGATTCTGGGAACACTTGGGTTTGCTGTAGCATTTTTCATTCAATAACATAAAGCACATATGCCTAGCTAGGGCTTTTATCGTTTTTTTTTTTTATTTTTTAAATGTTCTGTGGGAGATATACTGTACTTGTATCAGGTAATCCTGTTAAAAAACTTGTTGATTCAGTTTTTCAAGAAAATCTGATTATACCACTGGCTACACTCACATTAATTTCTATAGTCACTCTTTCAGACACCTGGTGTCTACATATCTTTCCTCCTCTAACTCGCATAGTCTTTTGTTGCAAGTTATATTGCAGTCCATTTGCGTTAAATAATCAGTTTGATGATAAGATTTTTCTTATGATAGCTCTATCCTAATACTGTTTATGTATATTAATTAATATTTGCCCTTTTCTAATGATGTTTTACATATTAGGACAGTTTTTATTTTCCCATTTTCAATTTATTTCAGTTTGATGGGAAATTGTAACCATGTATTCATTAATATTTGGTGCAGAAATGAAGCAATCTCAAAAATAAAAATTTATTGCTGGAGAAGTGCAGTACATACATATACAATTTTATAACTCTTCTGGTGAGAACAATTGAACTGTTTATATAGGTTTCATGCATTCCTCTTGATGCATTCAACATTTATTGGGTTAATTTTTGTTCTCAATGCAAGGAAAAATCCAGTAAACTTGTTAATAAACCTAATATTCTAATTTTATTACTTCGAAAAGTGATAATTTTTTCTTTTGTACAACTACAGCTGTTAGAGGTACAATATCATTTTGGTTTTTGCTTCATGAGCTGAGATATGGGTATTCCTCCTCTCAGATGGCTGTACAAATCTCACGGCTGCTACCTTTCATTCTTGTAACATAGAAATAAAAAAATTCTTTCATGATACAAACTCGAAATTTAGATATAAAAAGAGCAGTCTTTTGAGCTTACAGCACTATGGAATATGAATTTTCAGTGAAAAGTTTAATTAAATGTGACTTAAAGTTTTTCTTGAACTTGAGCCTAGTTCAGGAATCTTGTTCACTGTGAAGTGAAACATTACATGAACAATACCTCTTTATCAGTTATAAGTTTGTTACTAGTATATGCTCTACCTTGCATTACCTCACATTTGCCTAAATTGAAAACAAAAAGACTGAGTATTTGTTTAGAATACTGAATTCTTGTAGTCTCATCATGTTACCTTTCCTGATAATAAATGTTCGTTTATAAAGGCAACATTCAAGATGTACATTTTAATTATAGTTGTTAATTTTATTTTTGAATAAAAGTATATGTACAGAGTATTAAATACAATGGGTTTGTATTTCAGGTCAGTGCTACATATCTTGATGGCTATAAAGTGACCGCAGTTTGTTGCATTGGTGGTCCAAAGTCTAGAGATAAAGGGATAAAAACTGCAGAAGCAATTATACAGAGATGTAGAAATATATTTAAAATGCTGAAAATGAAAGATTTCACTAGGACTCATATTCAAATTCTAGGAGCTGAGGACACCTATGGAGATCAAAGAAGGTAATGAATCTCTTTTGACTATTCCTTTTCTTTTTTCTTTAGCATTTTCTAAATTTTTTTTTGCTTTGAATTTTGTATATTTATTATAGTAATAACTATAAAAAATAAAATGGATCTTGACATAGGAAAAACCTATTTTTGGTAATGCTGTGAGTCCTCAAAGGAGTTACACTCTCATGGTTCCCCCCAGGGCTCCATAAGACAAGCCAACCAAGATTGTAATGTCCTCCCGGGACATACATAAGACAAACCAACTGTTCTAAAAAAATCCTCTTATAATTGGTCTTGGCCAGAATAGTGCTTATTGCCATAGTGATAGAATATGAAGGACGCAAGACACTCCAGAAAATTATAGAATGCTTCTCTAGGTGAGCATAGGTGTTTTGGCTTGTTCTGGAAGACTCTGGAAGCTCTCAATAGTTACTTCCAGTATAGTGCTTAGTAGAAGTTGTAATAGTATTGTGGAAGTGGAGTCGAGCATGAAATTCAGCCATGGCCATCCTGAGATTTTTCTCTTATGGGTCCCAAATTGTTGGGTAGCTATGTCCATTGGGAAGCGCCTCAGTGGCGTGGTCAGTATGTGTTGGCATACCACCTCGGTGGCTGCGAGTTCAATTCTCGGGCATTCCTTGAGGTGTGAGAGATTTGTATTTCTGGTGATAGAAGTTCACTCTCGACGTTGTTCGGAAGTTGCGTAAAGCCGTTGGTCCCGTTGCTGAATAACCACTTGGTTCCATGCAATGTAAAAACACCATACATATCCATTGGGAGCTTTTTCTGTCAAAATGAAGAACAAGTGTTGCCCATTGATTTATTATACTCTCAGATACTGGGATAGTAGAGACAAATGGCTTTATTTCTGCCTTAAGCTCTCGTTTCCCAGTCACTGAAAAATTTTGAAATTGTCTTCACATGATTGTTCCAAAAGTGAAGAGACATAAGGCTGTTGCCTCTCAGAGGCATTATTGGTTCATTAGAATTGTTGTTGCACTATATTTTAAGTCAAAATATGACTTATAATTGTCATGTTGTGAACTTGATGATTTTTTTTTTTAATAGATGACGCCACTGTCTGGTTAGCCTAAGCGCCGTGAGACCCTCATAAAATACAAACATAACGAATATGTATTTTTTCATTGGATTTTTTAAAAAGTTATGCTTTACTTCACTGTATCCAATAATACCTACTGTATGTAGTCTCATATTACTATGGTACGTATTATAAAATACAAACAAAGCGATCAATGTTTTGCTTTTGAAAAATCATCTGAGGGTGGAGGTAAGTTGATTTCGCTGTATTAACTCAATTCAGAGTGATTTGCTTGCTTGGACAGACTAGAGTGTAATGGGGAAGATGGCTAACATATGTTGTCACATGAGTGCAAATGGCACGTAGAGGGCCGAGGCAGTCGCTATAAGACAGGAGATAGAGCCCTCCTGTCCTGAGTCCTTTATATTCTATCAAGTGTGCCAACAAGCACAAGCACTATTCTGGTTGACAACAGCTAAAAGAGAATTCTGTGTAATTGGTTGATATTTCTTATGGAACCCTGGGGGAACCATAAGTGTAACTTCTTTGTGGAAGAATCGCAGCTAGGCTATGCTTTCAGAAAATTATTTTTCTTTTCCTTTTTTGCTACTCAAAATTTTTATCTTATTCTTTTGTGTACATTTTTTTATTAGATAAGCTTAAGGATAATTAATTCCTATAACAGATCAGGAGATGGACCTCGAGAAGGAGTTATATGGATGTCTGTACACCATTCAGACAAAAAGGCCTTGGAATTATTTTCACGAGAAATAGCAGCTGCAGGAACAGGCATGGCTCCTGGACTAACAGCAATTGTTGGTGGAAGACCCAAAGTATCTCCATTGCTACGACTTCACTCCTTTTTGATAAAGAAGGAAGATTGTAAGGTAAGATTTAGTTTTGAAAACCATTCCTGTTTTGTTTTGTAACTACTAAAATTTTCAAGTAGGCAAAAATCACAAATCACTCAAACTGAACAATGATTTTAACATACTACTTGATCCCCGGGGAGAAGTAATGAGATTGTACAAGGTCTCAAATTTCCTTTTGAGTATTTTTTGAAACATTCTGTATTTTGGTGTTCATGTAACAACCTTTTAGCAGCCATTCACCTTTCTTTAGTCAAGAATCAGCAACAGTTATGTCAATCAATTGGTTATGGTGAACAAAGGCATGTGGTCAAACATTTTGGGCAGTTTACTTTTTAAGTGTTGATTAGCGTTCCTGCTGAAGGTGGAAGCTTCGCCAGTGAGTTTATGTTATGAAAATAGACTACGCAGCCAATCTGTTATTCAGATTCCCATAATGATCAAGATGGGTGACTAAAGTTGTAATGTAAAAAATTAAACCTGATTATACATTTATGTATAAATTGGTCAAAACTAATACTACTCTGCATTTCAACAAGGAGGTGAATTAAGACTAATAAAAATTTTTAATTCTTTTATTCCAAAGAATTTTGTCAAATGTAACAAATCGGCCGTATTTTGGAAGTTCTTTGTTAGACTAGCAGAGGGTCAGTCCAGTGAGTAAATGGGCAAGAATTGGTAATAACATCAAGTTAAAAAGCATTATCAGGTAAATATTTATTTCAGCAACACCAAATTAAGTGGGTATTGGACTGTGGAAGATCAGCCTTCTTATGTATCAACATAAGGGAAAATATATACATACTCCCATTATTATGTTCACAACATAAAATAAATTCTCATCAGTGTCTGATAAGTTTAATTAAAAAATATAATTAAGAATTTGTGAAAATGCATTAAATAATTAACTAGGTACATATGTAAATTGACAAAGTACATTTCGTTACACAAGTATGTTTCACTGATAAATTTTACATTACATTACATAAGTACATTTCACTGATAAAAATATTTAGTACTATCAAGTAAAGCAAATGCTTAACTTTGGTTTTACACTGTATATAACTGGAAAATCAAATAATTACCAAGAGGTAGTGTGTTGGAATATCTGGGAAAAGAAACAAGAAAATCAGAATTAGTACATTTTATGTGACTATTCTCTCATATACATAATTAAAACATAAAGATACATATCTGCAGTACAAATAAGCATAAAGTGCAGGCTGAAGATTTTAGAAAAAAAAATATGATTCAAGAAATTGATAGGGTCACATTAATTTCATAATCATTAATTATGTCTGGTGCTCAGTACAATCAGTTCAACCAGATGTACAAACATGTTTGCTGCATATGTTTGAAAAATACAGTGGAGTAATGACATTGTGTGACCATGCAACCTAAGTTGAGAGCAAGGAAACAGTTTTTCTAATTCAAAACCTGTTATATGGAGTATGTTGCTGTAGGAATATGGTGATTACTCTTGAATTTATCATATTTTAATTGTAAGATATCGGCCTCCTTTGGGAAGATAGTTGTTGCCATCCTTTGTCCAAACTAGGAATGATTACCTAAAAATGTTTTTCTTTGGATTATAATTATTAGTATATGTGCATACTATTATTTTATTATAATGTATGTAAAAGCTTTGTCATTTTTAATTAGTCTGTTTCATATTGGATCTTTAATTTTTCCCCATTGAAACATAATTCTTCTTCACTTTTTCATATCAGGTAAAGGTAAATATTGATGAAAAAACTGAAGAGTGGACTGATAAGTTAAAAGGAGTACCAACAGAACATTATGCATATGATGACCAACCTGTCTCAGAAATAACAGAGATTTCAAGAGGCTCTAAAAGGTGCGCATTCAGTTGTTTTTTTTTTGGTCGTGAATGTTAATACTTGTTAGTGGGCAGTTTCATTTCAAAAGTGGTACTAAAGTTTCATCATATTATTTTAATATTAGAGAAATATTTTACCATTGATAAAGCCTTAAATTATTAGGATGGAAAAAGTAACCAGCAATACAGTTCATAACATGAATTCCATTGATACAAACTAAATTCAAAAATATTTTGATGATAGTATACAAATGTAGTATACAAATGTGTAATTGAGGCTTTAGTCCTTTCAAGAATTCATCTCATTTACAGTTACACAGTCGCAGACTTGGCCTTCACAAGGAGTGGTGACAAGGCTGATTCTTGTAATATTGGTGTGATTGCTAGACACCCAGCATTCTACCCTTATTTGAAGAGAGCATTATCATCCATATCTGTAGCTGTATATTTCCAGCATGTATTTCCTCCTGAAGTTTCTCCACTTGAATGTGTGAAGAGGTAGTATCTTATGCAGTTCCCATTTAGTACATTAAAGCTTAAATTTGCTACTTCACTGTGGGAGATTTTAAGGCAGGATTTTGACTGCAGTGATAAACAATAAATTATATAGTAACACTCAACTTACATGACTTCTGTACTTAAAATTTATATATTTCTATTATTAGGTGTTCTTTGTTTCTTGCTATGTTAACATATTAGTGGGGCTATGGTTTATCTTTTTCAGTAAATCTCAGCTTTAACAGCTAAGTGTAAAGTACAGATTATTTTAGGTTAGGAATCTTGTAGAATTGCTGTTAGCTGTGAGATATCTAGAAAATATTGAAGTGCAGGCTAAAATGTAGGGTCTTTGTTATATTACTAGAAAAATTCAAGTGCAGGTTTAAATATAGCCTTTGTTACTTATCGTAAAGCTCGAGCCCCAAAGTGTCCATTAAGTTGAGGTGCTACTAGTAATATTTTTTCTTTCATTTCAGCTGGTAATTGAAAACGTATAAATTACTGTAGGTTTCTAAATCATCTTGGAATCATTGTCCGAGACTTAAATGGACATCAAAATTATTTAAGATGAAGGTCCATTATGTTCTAAACCTGTTTACAATGAAGGTCCAATATGTTCCAAACCTGTTTACAGGGTGGTACCCTGGTGGCTACGGGGAAGAAAGCATGCCCATTCTCGTCCAACCTATGGTATTCGTTGCTCTTCCACCCACAATACAGACATCATCTGTGCTGTGATACAGAGTGGACATCTTTTGTTCTGTGATACAGTGTACATCTTTCGTTCTGTGTTTTACCGTATGCTAGCAGTTCCATTGTGTTATTTGTGTTTGTGTATGTTACATTCTCAATGCTTTGCATATGCTACTGGTGCAGTTTTGTGCCCGAAAGTGCAAGTGCTCTTATTTTTTTTATTTGCTTTTGTGCTTATTGGTTCTTTGTCTCATGGAGAGCGAACTGTGACAGTAGTGTGAAGGTCATGATTGACGTAGTTGTTGTATGTCACCTTTAGTGGTAGATCCACACTGGATGTATCTCTTGTGGAGGAAAAGCATTCTCATGTTTCCCCCTGGCCTGAATGGCTGTCTTCACAGTTGGAGCATTATGGTGAGAGGAGAAGGAAGCCTAAAACTTTGTGTAGCAGAGATCCCATGCTCATTCCCAGGACTTTCTCACTGTATCCAGCTCAGTTCCCCACCCTCTCCCTACGTTTCTTCTCAATTAATTAAGGCTACTAAAACTGGCGTTACAACATGGCTCTGAAGAGAGATTCCCATGACACTAGAGAAGAGGCAAGTAAGAGGCAGCGTCTGGATACTTTTTTAATTTGTATTATTCACAAATTTCAGACAAGACAAACTTCCAACAACGGAGTAACATCTAACATCAGAGCAAGAAGACATAATTTTGAAGTCAGGTGACTTGGAAAACAACACAATATGTAATGGAAAGAATTAATTAGTTAAAGCTTTCAGAGGTTTAAATTACAAATGAACCTAGTTATAAAACTTACAGTTGTAACTTCTGAAAATGTTAGCTTCAGTCGATCGTCATGGGCTTGTGTTTTATTGCAGGACTCCATGCCAACTGACTCCGTTTATTAATGCTCTTGCACAATTTTCAGCAGTCAGCTACTTCATGGGTATCATCACTAGCCATCTGGTGGTTTCAATTGATGATTGTCAAGACATTCTCCAGCCCATTACTTGATGTCCTTGTAAATGGCCTGCCAGATGTTCCGACAGGATACGCCCAATGAGTCATGGGTGAGATTGGAAGCATTTTTCCTCAGTGCCAATGGTAAATAGGAGCAAGGACGTCCGGTACTTGTTATGCAGGCGATGCTCGTGTTTTCATCTATTGCAAAATCCCTCCATGTGAGGGTGGGGAATCACTGAAGGTCCATGTCATCCTTCTGAGCTGCTGCTACCTCAGGATATGATATCACGATATGGACAGTGTTGATAGTGTTTCTGGAAAGGGTGTCTGCGACATTATTGGAGGAGACATTCCAGTATCTGAGCATGCAGGAGAATTCTGATATAGCAGACAGGTGGTACTGCTGATGTGCCAACTGACAGTCTGCCTTTTTTGTGAAAGCGTAGACCAAGGTCGTCTGATGGTCTGTCTGCACTAGGACTACCATCCTTCAATCATGTGCTGGAAATGTATGAGGGCCCAGTGGACTGCTAGCAACTCTGTGAATATGGAGGTTTTTTGTTCTGCTGGCAATACATTTTTTGTTGAAGAATGCCATTGGACAACAACCATTGGTTAGGGACCTATGGGAGAATGTTCTGCAGTAATCTTCCCAAATGCATTTTTGGGTAATTGGAAAGCCTTTTCTTGTTTGTCAGACCAAGTCAGTGATTTTGATTTTCTTTTTAAGAATTCATATAAAGTTGCCATTATTTCAGCAAGGTTCGGCACAAATGATGTTGTTGACAGAGAAATTCTATTGTGCTTTGAGCCCATTCCCATTTATCTTGTCAGACTACTACTTGGTATTCTCTTTGTTTCGGGAGGACTTTCCTGGCATCCTTGATATGCCATTTGTAGTTGGGATTGGAAATTAGAATGTCGTAGACAACACAGCAGGTAATTCTCTGAGGATTTTGTCCACAAATCACTGGAAAGCGGCGCCTGTGTTTTGGAGGCCGCAACAGCTGTAGTTGAAAGTGTTTATGTCCCAAGCAGGTTGATGATGGTTGTTTCATCTGTCTTCTTTTGTTACCAGGACTTGGTAGTGCCATTCAGGAGGTTGATTTTTGTGATTACTCTGGCTTCCTCCAACTGGTTCATTATGTCCTCCAACTGGTTCATTATGTCTCAGATGATAGGCAGGGGATATGTCTGGTACCATCTTGACGTTGAGCTGTCAGTGTTGAAAGTGCTTGTCCTGGAAGGGGTGATGGTGGCTGTTTTATCTGTCTTTTTATGCTACCAGGACTTGGTAGTACCCTTTCTTAAGGATGATTTTCGTGAAAACTCTGTCTTCCTCCAACTGGTTCATTATGTCTCAGATGATAGGCAAGGGGTATGTCTGGTACAGTCTCAACGTCAAGCTGTCTGTAGTTGCCGCAGGGCTCCCATGTACTGTCTGCTTGAGGTACTATGTGAAGGAGAATGCCCATGGCTGGAGGCTTTTTGGATTAATTGTTTGGAGTGTGCCACTTTGTCTGGGGCCAATCATGCAGTGTGCAGGGACATGTGGACCTTCGGTGATGATGGATTATTTGTTTGGCATATGCAACAACAGTGATGCAACAGTTGATGCTATGCTTTGTGGAGCTGGTAAGGTTATGCAGGATGGTGTTTTGATATATTTTTGGGAACTCCTGAAGAAGTTGACAGATCTCCTGTCCCATCGTATTCTTTCTTGCTGCTACTGGAGTGATGTGAGCTGGTGTCTGACTCCAAGTAGTAATGCGATTGTAACGTCTGCTGTGATGAATTGACGGGTGTACGATAAGTTCACTATTCGGCTTCCATAAATTTTAATTGGAGTGTTGCTGGCAGTGGATACCTGGAGAGTGCTTGGGGGTGCAATTGAGGCATTTGTGTGGGTCGGCAGGCTGTGAAAACACAAGTAGTGTTGCTGCCTGTACATGGAAGTCAGACAGCAAATAGCAAACTTGTTTCTTTTTACAATTTATCTGATCTGCCCATCGTGGTGGTTGTATGGGCTGCTGCTACAAACCTCTTGCAAGTTTTTTTTTCCCATTTTATTTTTTTTTTATATATAAATGCCTGCTAGGCAATGGTTCTTACATTTTTAGGCCTTGCTCCTAACTCTCCAATGGAAGAAATATAGGCCCTTTGGTACTCTTCTTTTTTGGTTTTAAACGTGTTTGTTCTCCCTTCTGCAGTCTTGGGAGTGTCAAGATCCTCTGGCTTGTCTCCTGTCGCTGCTCCTATGTTGTGTAGGAATTTCCTAACTTTTGAGGGCTGGGGGCATGCTGAAGGACGAACTTAGTTGTGCCTTCAATGTCTCACATGTGACGGTGGTCTGTGGCTCAGCCAGCCACTCTGCGATCTACTTGAAAATTTTGTCCAGCAGGAACTCAAGGATGGCGTCTGCTTTGCAGGATGAGGACATGATTTTCTTGGATCTGAAGATGGTCTCTGCCATGAAAAGCCAATCCTCTGGCTTGTGTTCATGAATGGATGCTGCTGTGGTGTTAGTCACTGGCTGGCCTGGCTGCTTCGGTCATCTTGGTGGTCACCTGTGTAGAGATGAGGAGAGATTAAGAGGCTGCATCTGGGTACTTATTTATATTCACAAATTTGACATGATAAACTTCTATGAACAGAAAAGTAATATCTGATATCAGAGCAAGATAATTTACAGTCAGGTGTGTTTTTTCACACCTGGAAAACTAGTCTATAATTCTTTGTACCAAATAAGGAAGTTTTCCATTACACATTATTCAATAGCTTGAGAAGTTTTACAAGTGGTTTTGGTTCTACAAATGAAATACTATAACTTCTGACAATACATGAAGTAGATAGCTCAGCCTAATCATCTTAGGCTTGTGTTTTCTGTGAAAGTCAATGATCTTGTTTTGGCAGCAGATGCCCAGAGGTCCCAATTCAGTCCTCACATCATCCTTCCTTCTGCTCATCTTGAGCAGAAGGGAGTGATCTAGATTGCTCAGGCCAGAACTCCAGACTTCTACAGCTGCCTATTCCTAATGGAGAAAGGTTCAAGAAGATAAGAGGCCGGTTATACATCTCTTAGCACTAAACATTTACATCAGACATATCCTTCACATTGAAAACTGCTTTTGTTCAGTGGTGCATTCTCATTGACAACAAAGTTTGGAAAGACACTTGAGTGGTGGCTATTGGACAACAATCTCCTTCGTGGAGTTGTGCTGAAAGCTCCCACCAAGATACGTACTTCTGTTCTCAATGGAAGAAGAGTTCATTTCAGGGACTTGGCCCTCGAGCATGAACAGAGTGCATATCAACATGCTAGAGATCGACAGCATTATTGATGGTGCTCTCTATACCTTCTACCAACGTTTGGAGGGGCACTAGTTGGTAGCTACGAGTGACACCACCACAGCAGTATCCTACAACAATGAGCAAGGGGAACAGCCTCCTCCTCATTGTGCCTACTAGTTATCCAGATGCATGAATGGGCATCAATGAATGGGATCAGGCCGAGAGTTTGGTACCTCTCAGGCAAAAAGTTACAACAACGGAGACATCAGGACCAGGTATAGTGATTCTATATATGACAGGCATTATATTGGTTTCGTTGTAAGAACATATGCTAAATTTTTTCATTATTATATTTCCTAGTACACAAAGTTTAACCTTTCATATTGGAAGTAACCCTCTTTGTCCATCCCAATTTATTTCCCTTTAAAACTAATCTGGATACATATAGGATGCAAAAACAATGGTAGCATCAGCTGGGTGAGATTGGTCATCCCCCATCCCCACCTGGGGTACAATCTTTGTTTTAGTCAGTGCTGCATATCAAGTGTTTGTTTGTTTATAGAATGGGAATGTTATGGAAGTCTCTTTGGACTTGAAACTTCTGTTATGACTACAATCTGACATGCTCTCTCTCTTTCTCTGCAGGTACGAAGTGGACGGTATTCATGGCCTTAATTTTGTATTAGAAAACTCTTTAGGTGGCGGTGGTGTGGCTTCTCTACGTTCAGATCCACAAGGCAAAGCTTATGCTCAGATGCTGCTTGACTTGCCTATTGACGATATTCCTGACATCGATTCATTAACACAATCAAGCTGAAACCTGCAGTGGGGTTGGAATTACTGTTTCTGCTGCGGGTAATGTGTGAATGTGAATGATGTTGAAGTTTAAGAAATATTTCAGGTAACAGAATTTAATGGGTGCTAAGTAACTTCATATTAAAGGTAGTTTTATCAATTCATATTAAAGGTAGTTTTATCAATTATTTAAAGTAAAATGTAACACATAAATAATTTATAAGTAGTGTAACAATGTGGCACTACCTACAACAGGGCAGTGTTGGGAATCAGCTGAAGGTCTTTGCAGTGTTTCTTCATTTTCCCATCCTTTACAATTTTATTCTTTTTCAAGAAAATGTTTGCTGTCCAAATTTACATTACACTTGTCCAAACAAATGCTATAGGTCAGCCCTGTAAGCCTAGAATGAAACTCTGGACCAAGTCATTAATTATTATATAATGTTTTATGAAATGGGGTTTATGCAGTCAAAATAAATTTGATGAAAAATAAACTTTAAATCTGTAATTAAACACTTGATATACCAAGTTAAATCCCTGCTTTTAGAACTGTGTTCACTAGTTATAAAGTATATGTTTATGTACTGTTCACATATCAGCTGGTTTCCTATTTAAAAAAAAAAAAAAAAAAAAAAAAAGTTGTGAACCTACAGTTGAATGTGAAACAACTCGGCTGGAAGGATAGTTCGTAATGAATAAAAATTCTTGCTTTGAAAACAGTGAAATAATTTGATCATATTTGAAGAAAAGCTGCAGGACACATCTGCAGAGCTACATGGCAGGCCAACTGAATCAACTCAAAAGTGTGCTGTAAATGTGATTTATGTAAATGCCTTTTACAATAAGTACAAATTTCAATGCAGACTTTTTTTGTAGAACTTTTTCTAGGAAATATTGTAGTGTTTGATATTGTGGTAGTGCATTTTGTTAATATTTTAGATAAAAATGTTTAAAAACTATTTTTGTTTCATATACTATCCATACAAAAAGTATGTACTGTGCCAAGCTTTTTGTCACCTTGCATTGTAAGTCAAAGTCTCAAACAGTTGGAAGTTCATCTTACTTTAAATGATTTTATTCCTGATAATAGTGTTCAGAGTCAATAGATAATGGTGTTCTCAATAGCAACTCCACTGAAAACACTTTGGGTACAAAGTCAACTTCATTCTTTGTAAAAGTTTAGCAAGTCCTTGAAAATGGGGAAAATTTGAAGCCAACTTACAAAAATTATGAGCAGACACATCCACACTCACTTGAGACCAAATCTGTGGTTAGAATAATGGATGCTGACAATTACTTATGGAGCAATTTTTAATTGATTAACAAAAATGCCTAAAACACTTTTGGAGACAAGTCCTATACGTACATGGCAGAGAAATGGGTCTTACTGGCTGCTTTAGAGCAAGAGGCCCTTCCAGCGCAAGACTGGCTTAACCTATAATGAACGGAAAGAAGTTCCACAAGAAAAGCAGTGCAAGAACTTTGAGGTGATTGATCCTAGGAAGAGAAAGGCTCAAGAATAAGGACATTAAGTAGCATACAATGAATGAAGATGATTGCACACTGAATTAAACATTAAGTAGTAATCTATCTATAGTGGCTTACTTGTAGATCAATGTATAAGATCTCTCCTAGACACATGTCAAGCATCTGAATTCTCACAGCAAAGGAGATGTAACTGAATGGGCTAAACTGGATTCCTTAAAGTACCAGTGGAAGTAGAGCATATGTAAAATAAGTAAAAAATAGCTGGAGAGTGAAACTATATAGTTACTGGGTAAGTCCCGTAATTAAGACTATATTATTTGAATTGATACCGCTTATTTTGCTTACAATTTCACCAACCATAGCCTTAGCAGAGGCCAAGATAAGTTGCTTTTTCAAACGAGCAACAGTGACAAAATGATTGACAGGTATCTTATTTGTGGATCAAAACACTTCAATTAAAGACTAAGGTGGAGTAAAAAGTGAATAGTCTGCACAATTAAAAAAAAAATGGAAGGATCACCTGAGGATTAGCGACCCCTAATACGTCTAATGAAGAAAATCTACCCCAATATTTTTCACCTGAAGATAAATGACCACTGCTTGTTGGTGTCTCCAATCTTCATCCTATTGTTCAGTATTTAAGTAAAAATTATGAAATGTTCAGTAATCGCCTGTTCCATCAGGAAATACAGCATCCATTATTATTAACATTAATTATCCAATCAAACCTACTGTAACCCCTGTGGCTAGCGCGCGCAGCGCAACATTACCTCTTGCCAGAGCATACCGAGCTTGCCAAGAATCTTTAAAAATATGCGGATAAGGCATGAAGCACCGTTCCGCCACGGCCTTACTGTAACCCGTTAGCACTTTTATTGGGCAGTCTCACTTATGTCGTTACACTAATAATCATCAACTTATGAACTGGCTTTTTACCTTGTTAATTCCTCACCTTAAGAAAAGTGACCCCAATATTTTCCACCAGAAGAAAAGCAACCCCAGCGTGATTTGGGGTCGCTTTTCTTCAAGTGATCCAAATGGAAAATGTTTTTCATTCAAACCACAAAATTCCCTATTTACTGAAGTCAAACAACATTGTAAAAGGGAGGCAACTATGTATAATAGTTTAAGCTCTTCAATTACCTTGCCAATGAAGATCATGGTCATGTGATTATCAAAATATACAATGAGTATTGAAAAAATTATGAAGGCAATTTCTGGATTAAAAAGGCTCCTTGCAGGTCTTGCTTTTCAGGTCTTAAAGAAAAAGAAAATTTATATATATGTCAATATATGAATCAAATTAAGGGCAAATTATCTCAATTTCATAAACTTAAATGGAGAGGCATGACATATTGTGTAATTTTCAAACACCAAGTGTGTTTAATCTGGCATTGGATAACTTTTGTGACTCAAATACTTTGATGCGGCTTTGCCTAAGGCGATGTTTGTACAGCATGAATTACAGATTATGGAAGAGCAAAAAGCAAAATTTTTATCAGTAAGCATTTATGAACAAAAATATCTTGGAAAACTTTTGTTCATTCAAATGACATAATTGTCACTTTTTACTTTAGTAAAAATACTATTTACGAGGTGGGCAATTGCATTTTCAGCTCTTCACTTATCATACCGTTCAAATGAAGCTCTTGGCTCTAAGACTATCCTATAGTACTGTAACTAGTCCAGAAAAGTGTGATTTTGATGACAACCCCTGGCCTGAAGGACTTCCCAAACCTAAGAGAAAAAAGTGTATAATTTGTATTAGCACTTTGGTATGAAAAGATGGACTGTTTGAAGTTAGTTCTTGTCATGGTCAGAAAAATTTAAGTGATAATGAATCTGCTACCACAGGGCCTTTTGTAGATGAGGCATACTGATATCTACATGAAACCCCAACTATAACCACAACCACAGACACAAAAGCGCTGCAGTGGCGTGGTCAGTATGGTGTTGGCGTGCCACCTCGGTGGCCGCGAGTTCGATTCTCGGGCACTCCATTGAGGTGTGAGAGAGGTGTATTTCTGGTGATAGAAATTCACTCTCGACAAGGTTCAGAAGTCACGTAAAGCCGTTGGTCCCGTTGCTGAATAACCACTGGTTCCATACAACGTAAAAACACCATACAAACAAACAAACAACCACAGACATTATAATAATAGTTTTTTTACAACATGCTTTTATGATGTAAGGTTGTATTGTTACCAGGACTGAATAACAATGCAAAATTTCAAGTCCAATGGACAAAGGGAACAGGTAGAAAATTGAGATACAAGTTTTTACCCAGACAGACAGACACAAAAGTCCAGACAAAGTGAAGTTAAATAAAAGTGTAAAAACAACATTAATGATGATTCATTTTGCTTTGTACAATTTGAATGAACTAAATATAGTCTGGTGCATCATCATCTGAAATATAATGCTTGTTAGTGCAGCTCAATCACTGTGAAAGGACCAAGCAGGCAAGCATTAATAAAGAAATTTTCTATGAAGTGTGGAAGACCTACATTAATATACCAACAGACCACTTAAAAATGTAGATTGAATACTTTTGAGCTTGAGATCCTTCGACATAACTTTTCTAAAGTACCAAGAGCAACAACAAAAAACAAATATTTTTAATGCAACATAACAAAATCTATTGACAAAAAAGCGTGGAAATTTTTAAAAATCTACTAAACTTCAGTGTTTGATAAGCAAGAGGTAGTAAGTTTCTATTATGTACTGTGAATAAATATAATTCATTTATGTAATAACTATAAATATATATCAACCGGTTACTATTAAGCAAAGTAAAGAATAAGTTCATGAAGAGTATATTGGGTTCCCTCATTGTGCCATCAGCGCACCTCATGTGGTGCACTGTAGGCTTTACCTTAAGGTTCTGTTTGGGCAGTATACGTTTTGGCCTTGGGCCCTTAGGCGTGCAACTTTCCTCTTTCATGGTTGGCCGTGGTTCCTTTTCCTGTTACTTTAGTTTCTTCTCATTTTCTGATGTCTCGTAACAATTGTTTTCATAGAGCAACTCTGAGATTTTCCTCTTGTTACACATTTCAAACTTTTTAACCGTCAATTTCCATTTCAGCTCTGAATGACCTCATAGGTCCAAGCACTTGGCCACTGGCCTAAACTATATATTCTCTTCTATTATGTCAGTAATGGGGTCCAAGACCAAGGGTACCTTAGCCCCTAGGGATGATGGCGAGTGCTGACCTGGTGCCAAAAATATCAAATGTGGAGAGTAAAGAGTGGAGAGGGCACCCTGTTGGTCTGTGAAGATTTCAAATGTCACACTGCCCCAATAGGTGAGCATACCCAGACCACTGAGATTCTATAATGGGTTATGATGGACTAAACTATCCATGATGGAGCAAAAAAATCCTATATCTCTTATTTGCAGGCAAAAGGATAAGGGAAGAATAGTCATAAAATATTCTGTTGAACATTGCCATTGTACTTAAACTTAAACAATTACCCTTCTGTTGATGTGCCTGGGTAAAACTTTTTTTTTTTTTTTGGGGGACTTTTTTTTGGGGAGGGGGGGGGGGGGGGGAATACAAGTTTAGGCAGAGGGGATTATTTGAATCACATAGGAT
>NC_061106.1:40459021-40505509 GCF_015104395.2 Macrobrachium nipponense
ATCCTATGTGATCAAATATCCCTTCTGCCTAAACTTGTATTCCCCCCCCCCCCCCCCCCAAAAAAAAAAAAAAAAAGTTGTACCCAGGCACATCAACAGAAGGTTTAAGTTTAAGTACAATGGCAATGTTCAACAGAATATTTTATGACTACTCTTCCCTTATCCTTGTGCCTGCAAATAAGAGATATAGATTTTTTTACTCCATGGATAGTTTAGTCCATCATAACCATTATAGAATCTCAGTGGTCTGGGTATGCTCACCTATTGGGGCAGTGTTGGACATTTGAAATCTTCACACACCAAACTGGGGTGCCCTCTCCACTCTTTACTCTCCACATTTGATATATTTTTGGCACCAGGTCAGCACTCGCCATCATCCCTAGGGCTAAGGTACCCTTGGTCTTGGACCCCATTACTGACATAATAGAAGAGAATATATAGTTTAGGCCAGTGGCCAAGTGCTTGGACCTATGAGGTCATTCAGAGCTGAAATGGAAATTGACGGTTAAAAAGTTTGAAATGTGTAACAAGAGGAAAATCTCAGAGTTGCTCTATGAAACAATTGTTACGAGACATCAGGAAATGAGAAGAACTAAAGTACAGGAAGAGGAATGAAAGGAGTTGCCGCTAGGGGCCAAACGTATACTGCAAAGAACCTTAAGTAATGCCTACAGTGCACCACATGAGGTGCACTGATGGCACAATGGGGGAACCCAATGTACTCTTCATGAACTTATTCTTTACTTTGCATATTAGTAACTGGTTGATATATATTTATAGTTATTACATAAATGAATTATATTTAATCACAGTACATAATAGAAACTTACTACCTCTTGCTTATCAAATACTGAAGTTTAGTAGGTCTTTAAAAATTTCCACAGCTTTTTGTCAATATGAATTTGTTATTGCATTAAAAATATTTGTTTTTTGTTGCCCTTGGTACCTCATTCTGGCTGCTCAACTTAAGGTAAAAACATTATGAAACTTTTAGAAAAGTTTTGTTTTCGAAGGATCTCAAGCTCAAAAGTATTCAATCTACATTTGTAAGTGGTCTGTAGGTCTTCCACACTTCAAATAGAAAAATTTCTTTATTAATGCTTGCCTGCTTGGTCCTTTCACAGTGCTTGAGCTGCACTAACAAATATTATATTTCTGATGATGATGCACTAGTAATATTTAGTTCATTCAAATTGTACAAAGCAAAATGAATCATGATCTTTAATGTTGTTTGTTCCGATACGTAATACAAACCATCGGTCCTTTAACAATAGGAAGTAGCTAGCGGCAGCTGGAACGGTCGTAAGCTTCGAACAGGGGAGGAACGGTAGTTAACTGCTTGTCCGATCGTCGCGCGACTGGGAGGTAAACAAATCACTTTTGCTTTCGGCCGTGTGAGGATAGGACGTGCTCGTCATCGCTCTGCCCGCTTTGTCGTTTGCTTTGAGTATCAGCCCTCTTTTTCCTAGTGTAATTGAGAGTATATGATTGTAAGTACTTTGGCATTTCTTTTTTCATTGCAATAATGAGTGATCAAGAAATGGAGATTTCGCCGCGCCCCCCAGTCGCCCGTAGAGTGTGTCCCGGGCTGGAGGGGCGTAAATGCGGCGGATTCAGATCATTTGTGGATGTGGATCCACACGAAGTTTGTACTCGTTGTCGGGGGCGAGAATGCTCCCGCAACGAGCCATGTGTAACATGTATGAATTGGTCCGAGGCGCAGTGGGTTCTGTACGAGGGCAGGAAGAGACTTAGGCCGCCAAAGAAGTCATCGGAAAGTCCAGTGACTCCTTTGGTAACGGACACTTCGTCTTCTTTCCTGCCCCCCGGCCAGCCCCCACGTTTCGCGCCTTCCCCTGCGGGGGGGGGGGTAGCGGAGTCCTTCTCCTCTCTCGATCCGTCGAGTGTGGAGGAGGGCGCCCGCTACCCGGACGTCCAGTTGTATTCGGGGTCTTCCGTCCGCTCTGGGTGGGGTTCTTCTCCCCCCAGGCGCGAGGAAACCCCTCTGACTAACCCGACTGTTGCTTCCGCAGGTGTGCCATCAGCGAAGGACGACCTGGGACAGGTGTGGGAGTCGCTGGGACTGCAGGGAGTGCCTAGTATCCAGGGGTTGATTCAGCGGTTTGGCGGGGTCGGCAGTGGTCACTCATGGTACGGTAACCACTACCACTACCACCATATCTACACCAGCGTATGACATGCCACCGCACTTGGTGTATACACCACATGTAATGACGGTGACACCACGGCTGCAATACACAAACCTATTACTGCCGTACCAAAGAGGACGGTGCCACCGCCACCTGGGTTCTTTGTGTTGCCGACCCACCCCGGACTTCCGCTGCCCCACAAGAGTACCCCCCTAGACCTGCCGCCAGTGCCGAGAATGACGGTAGCTGCCGACAGGACGCCTGGCTCTCCTGTGGTTCCTGCCGTGCCTGCCGTACCTGTTGCTGTCCCTGCTGCTCCTTCCTTTTCAGATAATGTGCATGCTGTTCCTGCTGTTCCTGGACCTGTTCCTGTCGTTCCTGCTGTTGGTGGTGCTGTTACAGTCTCAGGTCTTTCCGGACAGGTGCAGTCGGGCCCTGTTGCTTCGGCAACTGCCCCGGCTCCCTCCTGGATGGAAGACCTGACGTCTGTCCTGCGGAGCCTGGCGAAGAAGAAGAGGAAGAAGGAGGAAGTTTGGTGTCGTCGTCTCTTCGTCGTCTTCTTCGTCGTCTGCTGCCTCCTCTTCCCCTTCGACTTCTAAGGCTAAACACCGAAGAAGAAGAAGGCTGCCTCCTCCCCCCCTAAGAAGACTCCTTCGGGATCTTCTAAGGGCCCGTCTCGCTCAGGCGAGTCGGGGAGCTCTTCTGCTGGTCCTCCTGTTCCTTCGGGAACGGGGCCCGTCTCTTCCTCTGCAAAGAAGAAGACGACGGGGACCAGAGGTGTACCAGCCTCGGCTGGTACGTCCTCACCTGGTGTTAGCGGTCCTGCCGCTAAATCAGGTTCCGTCTCGGCCGCTTCTCATTCGCGAGAAGTACCGAGTGGACGCTCTTTCCACGGGAGACCGTCCAGCCAAAGTCTTGACGTCCGAGCTCGCTCGCCGTCAAGACAGCGGCGCGGAAAGCAGAAGACTGGCGAGAGTCGTGCACACGACTCTCGCCAGGCCAGTGGACGGCTCTCGCAGGCGACCAACTGGCTGCTCTGGGTTGACGTGACGGTCGCTGACCAGCCACGGGTTGAGGCGAGGAAGGGGTCCCCGCGGCCGTCGGTACCAGCCACGGCTGGTACCAGCGGCTCGACGCGCCGAGAGGACGCTGGCCGGTCTCGCCGCGACAGAGAGCCTAGCAGGTCACCTGACCGCCGCTCCCATAGGGACCGGGCGGGAGACGGTAACCAGCAACAGCTCGCCTGACGCTAGAGATCAGCGTCGACGTTCTCAGCCGAGCCTCTCCGCCCCAGGCGAGCGGCAAGGCTAGGCCTGCTGCTCGATCGCCACCGACCGCTGGTTTGACGATCAGCAGCAGCCTCCACGCACGCTGGTCCTGCCAGCGAGCGAGGGGGGAGCGTCAGGTCTGCCTCTCCCCGTACCTTCAACCTCCTCGGCTACACTGGAGGAGCGAGGTAACCGAAGGAGTGATCACGAGAGGTGCGCCGCTCGCGATCCCGCTATGACGCAGTATGGCTCAGGCACGGTTTTAGGACGACCAGAACATACGCGCCAAGTAGTTGGAGGTGACCGTCAGGAGTCTGCTGCTGTTCCTCCTTCTGAAGGAGGAGTATCACGGGAATCTGTTCTTGCTGGAGGGACTGGACGGTCCTACTCCACAAGACGCAGTCACTCCCGAGATACAGAGGAACTTTGCAGAGGTCATTAAGCTGATTCGTCAGCATAATGACCTTGCGGAAGGATCGCCGCTACCACCGGCAGAGCCCACGTCCCGGCTCGAGTCATTTTGGGGTCCTAAGAGGGAACCCAAAATGATGGTGGGGTTACCGCGATCAGAGCTTGCAGACTCAGTCCTGGATCAAGTTGAGAATCTCGTCTCAGGACGGGAGGATTCGCTGAAATCCGGACGGTCTTCTAAGCTGCTTTCCTCCTCCTCTACAGCGTCAGAGGGCGATTCTACGTGCCTTCGGAAGACCCGATACTGCCGACAGGTTAACCCGGAGTTAGCGAGGCTGACTCCAGGTGTGTCCCTGCAGCAGCTCCTGTCGGAGAACCTCTGGTTCTCGCAGCAGGAGGCACTTGCCCTGGACTCTACCGCTATGGCAGCGTTCCAGGCAGTCTCTTGGTTGGATTTGTGGTCCCTCACAATATCCAAAGTAGCGGCCGGCCGGCTGGGGAGTTCTGCTCTCGAAGACGACGCTTCTTTCAGGAGACTGTGCCAGTCTGGAGGAAGAGCGATCTCTTACCTCGCCCATCAGACTGCTAACCTGTGGGCCAACTTGGTTCTTCGACGTAGGGACGCAGTCCTTACCCGAGTGACCAAGGGGGCCGGGGGCCGGGCGTGAGGCGGCACTCGGGCTTCGCAATGGACCAATTAGGAGTTCCCCAGCTCTCTTTCCCGGAGAGATGGTGGACGCTGCGGTGGAAAGGCGGCGCACTGATGACAGTGACCGCTTAGTTCACCAGGCAGTCTCGAAGGTTACTGGGCAATCTCGAGCGACTGCGGCCAAGCCAAAGAGCTTGGCTAGCGCTTCCACGGCGGCGAAGACGGTTGCACCGTCCAAGCCCCGTGTGAAGACTCCTGCTGTTTCGACGTCTGCTAAAGGAAGGAGCCGTAATCAGCCCTCCTCCCAACCCTCCTTTCCCCGAGGAGGTGGTGGGAAGAAGTCGAAACGAGGAGGGAAACGCTAGGGACGGCGTTCCCCACCCCCTCACCTGCTCGCGGAAGTGGGGGGGTGCCTGGCGAGCCATTATTGGGCGACTTGGCAGGCGCTTATTTTTCGGCGCCGAGAACTGGATAGTAGACGTCCTTCGGGAGGGATATCTACTACCCTTCGAGTCTCGGCCCCCCTCATCTCCAAAACCGGTCCATCTACAGACCTATGTCCGGGGATCATCAAAGGACAACGCTCTTCGACAGGAGATCAAGACCAAGCTGGCGAAACGAGCTGTAGAAATCGTGGAGGACCAGTCACCGGGCTTTTACAGCCGCCTCTTCCTAGTGGAGAAGGCATCGGGGGCTGGCGTCCGGTGATAGACCTCTCTCCCCTGAACCGCTTCGTTCGCACGACGCGGTTCACGATGGAGTCGGCACGCTCGGTGCTCGACTCGATCAGGGGGAACGATTTCATGCTTTCAGTGGACTTGAAGGACGCGTATTTTCAAATACCCATCCATCAGTCCTCCAGAAAGTACCTCCGCTTCATCTTCGACGGGACGGTGTACCAATTCAGGGCACTTTGTTTCGGTCTCTCAACCACCCCACAGGTGTTTCACGCGAGTGTTCACTCTGGTGTCAGCTTGGGCCCATTCGCACGGGATACATCTTCTGAGGTATCTCGACGATCGGCTAGTCCTGGCGGAGCTCCCGCTCGCAGTTGCTGCAGGACAGAGATCGACTCCTCAAGTTTTGTCACGATCTGGGGATCGTGATAAACTACGAGAAGTCCGATCTCGAAACCCAAGCAGAAGATGAAGTACTGGGGTATGCTGATAGACACGGTAGCAGGGCAGGTCTTTCCCGCAGACTTGCGTATCAGCAAATTCAGGGAGGCAGCCGGCCGGTTCCTGTCTCGGCAGGAACAGGCAGCACAGCAATGGCAAGTCGTGATCGGCCATCTGTCGTCACTCGAGAAGTTAGTCCCTCACGGGCGTCTTCACCTGTGGTCTCTCCAGTGGAGGCTAAGGGAGAGTTGGTCTCAGGCCAAGGATCCTCCTTACTTTCCCGTTGGGGCTCTCACGGACAAGGTGAGGCAGGACCTAGCCTGGTGGCTCGACGACAAGAACCTCTTAAGAGGAGTGCCCATACGCACTCCCCCCCCCCGGAGATGCTTCTGTTCTCAGACGCATCGACCGAGGATGGGGCGCACACCTGGAGGAGTTGCTGGCTGCAGGTGTGTGGGACCATCATGAAAAGCACCTTCACATCAATGTCCTGGAACTCAAGGCGGCGTTCAAACGCTCTCCGAGAATTTCAGGACCGCTTGGTGGGACACTCAGTGGTGTTGATGTGCGACAACACCACGGTAGTGGCATATGTCAACAAGCAGGGGGGGCTAGTGTCTCTTACCGCTCCATCAGTTGACGGTGCAGGTGCACGAGTGGGCCACGGCTCACTCGATAGAGCTGTCAGCACGCTACATTCCAGGCAAGAGGAATGTAGTAGCGGACAAGCTCAGCCGTCGGGATCAGGTGATAGGGACCGAATGGTCTCTACACCAAGACGTGGCGGAAAGGCTCTTCAACCTGTGGGGGCGACCGTCATAGACCTGTTCGCCACCCGGCACAACAGAAAATTAAACTTCAAGGTTTTCATTTTTTCGGCCGTGCCGGACCCATGGGTCAGCTGCAGAGGAACGCTTCTCACCAACACCCCTGGGACAACCTCTTCGCCTACGCCTTTCCTCCCTTCTGTCTGATTCGGAAAGTGATCAGTCGAGCGCTGGTCACTCCCAATCTCAGAATGATCCTGGTGGCTCCCAAACGGCCTCAAGCCGTTTGGTATCCGGACCTGCTGGCTCTTCTTGCGGACGCACCGAGAGAGCTACCCAATTGGTTGGGCACAACCTTCTAGCCCAGCCACACGTAGAACGGTACCACCAAGCAGTTCAGTCCCTTCAACTTCACGGCTGGCTGTTATCCACCATCTCTGCGAACGAGAGGCTTTTCTCGTAGCGCAGCAACAGAGATGGCTGGACACGTCCGACAGTCCTCTGCAGCTGTGTACCAGGGAAGTGGGCCGTCTTCTGTGGTTGGTGTCGTAGACAGGGTCTGTCTCCTCTCAGAGCCACTCTTCAGCAGGTAGCGGATTTCCTCGTGTTTCTTCGCCGAGAGAAGCTCCTCTCAGTACCCACAGTTAAAGGATATAGAGCCGCCCTGGCTCTCGTCCTAAAACTGAGGGGACTTGGACATCTCGAACTCGTTCGAGATCTCCTTGCTAATGATGGAGCTTCGAAAGGTCTTGCCCACCCAGGGAACTCAGGCCCCCTGCGTGGGATGTGACTCTCGTCCTTAGGAGTTTGACTCGAAGACCCTTCGAGCCACTCCGAGAGTCGTCGACAGATCTGACCCTCAAGACCCTCTTCTTGCTGGCCCTGGCATCGGCGAAGAGGCTAGGGGAACTACATGGTCTTTCTTATGATGTTAAACACACCAGAGGCTGGGGATCTGTGACGCTCGATTTCGTCCCGAACTTCGTAGCCAAGACTCAGAATCCGTCGATCCCTGACGACAGGTTCGAGTCTTTCACGATCCCCTCCCTTCTGGACTTCACCGATAACGATGCGGATGAGATGCTGCTTTGTCCTGTGAGGGCGCTACGGCGCTATCTGAAGAGAACTCGACACCTCAGGCCTGAGTGTCGACGCCCTCTTCGTTAGCACTCGGTTTACAAGAAAGAAGTTTCCAAGAACACGCTTTCTTTCTGGCTGCGTGAGGTGATCAGGAGAGCGTACGAGGCTGATGGTAGCGACGACATCCGTACGCTCCGACCGAGAGCCCACGAAGTCAGAGGTATCGGACCCTCCTTAGCGTTCCGTAAGAACTTCTCCGTGGCGCAGGTCCTGAAGGCAGGTGTCTGGGCCAACCAGACCACCTTCACGTCCTTCTACCTTCGGGATATTGCCCACAAGTCCTTGGATACTTTTTCCTTGGGACCTGGGTTTGGTGGCTGCTCAACACGTTGTGTAAGCTTACCCAGCACCCGAGCAGGCAGAACAGCATCGATTCCTGGTATGACTGGGAGAATGAATGTGCGAATGAGAGTGTGACTGGCTTCTCTTCACCATCTTTCTCTACCTTCTACCTGTGGGCAGAGGGATACGGTCGTTACCACGCTGGAAGGGAGTCAGATGCAGGTAAGCTACTCGACCGAGCTCCATCCTATCTCTTTAATTAGAGATAGGAGTGTATATCCACCACTTTCTCCAACAAGGGGGAGGAAGTGGATGCCTACATGAGACAAACCCATTACTTTATATTTGCTCATGTACAGGAAAAAGTTCTTACAATGCTGGTACGAAGAGATACGCTTGCCTCTCTCTTAGTACTCGGCCAGAGGTCTGACCATTGATCCTGCGGTGCACACCCCGATCAATTGGACAGAGGCTTGGATCCCTCCCTCGCTCTTACGACCAGGGAGGCATTCCAGGGATGGACGAACACCAGTCTGTTCATCAAAGACTCAGATTCCTCCCACCAAGAAGTGAGTCTTCCTATTGTTAAAGGACCGATGGTTTGTATTACGTATCGGAACAAATGACAATTTGTCGAAAATTGCATTTTTCCTAACTATACAAACCTGAGGTCCTTTACATATAGTCCCTCCTCATGCCACCCCTCACTCTGCGTATTTTGCATGGGCCAAAAGCAAAAGTGATTTGTTTACCTCCCAGTCGCGCGGCGCGCGACGATCGGACAAGCAGTTAACTACCGTTCTCCCCTTGTTCGAAGCTTACGACCGTTCCAGCTGCCGCTAGCTACTTCCTATTGTTAAAGGACCTCAGGTTTGTATGGTTAGGAAAAAATGCAATTTTCGACAAATTGTCATTTTTACACACTTTTATTTAACTTTACTTTGTCTGGACTTTTGTGCCTGTCTGTCTGTCTGTCTGGGTCAAAACTTGTATCTCAATTTTCTACCTGTTCCCTTTGTCCATTGGACTTGAAATTTTGCATTGTTACTCAGTCCTGGGTAACAAGACCAAAACCCACCTTACCTGATAAAGCATGTTGTAAAAAAACTATTATTATAATGTCTGTGGTTGTTTGTTTGTTTGTATGGTGTTTTTACGTTGTATGGAACCAGTGGTTATTCAGCAATGGGACCAACGGCTTTACGTGACTTCTGAACCTCGTCGAGAGTGAATTTCTATCACCAGAAATACACCTCTCTCACACCTCAATGGAGTGCCCGAGAATCGAACTCGCGGCCACCGAGGTGGCACGCCAACACCATACTGACCACGCCGCTGCGGCGCTTTTGTGTGTGCGGATGTGGTTATAGTTGTGGTTTCATGTAGATCAGTATGCCTCATTTACAAAAGGGCCTGTGGTAGCAGATTCATTAGCAACTTAAATTTTTTCTGACCATGACAAGAACTAACTTCAAACAGTCTCCATCTTTTCATACCATAGTGCTAACACAAATTATACACTTTTTATCTTAGGTTTGGGAAGAATGAGGAGTCCTTCAGGCCAGGGGTTGTCTTCAAAATCACACTTTTCTGGACTAGTTACAGTACTATAGGATAGTCTTAGAGCCAAGAGCTTCATTTGAACGGTATGGTAAGTGAAGAGCTGAAAATGCAATTGCCCACCTCGTAAATAGTATTTTTACTAAAGTAAAAAGTGACAATTATGTCATTTGAATGAACAAAAGTTTTCCAAGATATTTTTGTTCATAAATGCTTACTGATAAAAATTTTGCTTTTTGCTCTTCCATAATCTGTAATTCATGCTGTACAAACATCGCCTTAGGCAAAGCCGCATCAAAGTATTTGAGTCACTAAAGTTATCCAATGCCAGATTAAACACACTTGGTGAAATTTCATAATGTCTGTTGCTCAGTTATTTTCATGTTTAATTACACAATATGTCATGTCTCTCCATTTAAGTTTATGAAATTGAGATAATTTGCCCTTGATTTGATTGATATATTGACTTATATAAATTTTCTTTTTCTTTAGACCTGGAAAAGCAAGACCTGCAAGGAGCCTTTTTAATCCAGAAATTGCCTTCATAATTTTTCCAATACTCATTGTATATTTTGATAATCACATGACCATGATCTTCATTGGCAGGTAAGTGAAGAGCTAAACTATTATACTTAGTTGCCTCCCTTTTACAATGTTGTTTGACTTCAGTAAAATCAGTAAAAAGGGAATTTTGTTGTTTGAATGAAAAACATTTGCCATTTGGATCACTTGAAGAAAGTGACCCTAACACACATGGGGTTGCTTTTCTTCAGGTGGAAAATATTGGGGTCGCTTTTCTTAAGGTGAGGAATTAACAAGGTAAAAAGCCAGTTTATAAGTTGATGATTATTAGTGTAACGACATAAGTGAGACTGCCCAATAAAAGTGCTAACGGGTTACAGTAAGGCCGTGGCGGAACGGTGCTTCACGCCTTATCCGCATATTTTTAAAGATTCTTGGCAAGCTCGGTATGTTCTGGCAAGAGGTAATGTTGCGCTGCGCACACTAGCCACAGGGGTTACAGTAAGTTTGATTGGATAATAATAATGGATGCTCTTTTCCTGATGGAACAGGCGATTACTGAACATTTCATAATTTTTACGTAAATACTGAATAATAGGATGAAGATTGGAGACACCAACAAGCAGGGGTCGTTTATCTTCAGGTGAAAAATATTGGGGTAGATTTTCTTCAGGAGACGTATTAGGGGTCGCTAATCTTTCCATTTTTTTCAATAATTGTGGCAGACTATTCACTTTTTACTCCACCTTAGTCTTTAATTGAAGTGTTTTGATCCACAAATAAGATACCTGTCAATTAATTGTCACTGTTACTCATTTGAAAAAGCAACTTATCTTGGCCTCTGCTAGGGCTATGGTTGGTGAAATTGTAAGAAAAAATTAATAAGGCGGTATTAATTCAAATAATATAGTCTTAATTACGGGACTTACCCAGTAACTATATAGCTAAGAGTTTCACTCTCCAGCTATTTTTTACTTATTTTACATATGCTCTACTTCCACTGGTACTTTAAGGAATCCAGTTTAGCCCATTCAGTTACATCTCCTTTGCTGTGAGAATTCAGATGCTTGACATGTGTCTAGGAGAGATCTTATACATTGATCTACAAGTAAGCCACTATAGAATGATACTTAATGTTTAAACTTCAGTGTGCAATCATCTTCATTCATTGTATGCTACTTAGTGTCCTTATTCTTGAGCCTTTCTTTTCCTAGGAGGATAAGATTAAAAAAAGTGATCAATCACCTCAAAGTTCTTGCACAGCTTTTCTTGTGGAACTCCTTTCGTTCATTATAGGTTAAGCCAGTCTTGCGCTGGAAGGGCCTCTTGCTCTAAAGCAGCCAGTAAGACCCATTTCTCTGCCATGTACGTATAGGACTTGTCTCCAAAAGTGTTTTAGGCATTTTTGTTAATCAATTAAAAATTGCTCCATAAGTAATTGTCAGCATCCATTATTCTAACCACAGATTTGGTCTCAAGTGAGTGTGGATGTGTCTGCTCATAATTTTTGTAAGTTGGCTTCAAATTTTCCCCATTTTCAAGGACTTGCTAACCTTTTACAAAGAATGAAGTTGACTTTGTACCCAAAGTGTTTTCAGTGGAGTTGCTATTGAGAACACCATTATCTATTGACTCTGAACACTATTATCAGGAATAAAATCATTTAAAGTAAGATGAACTTCCAACTGTTTGAGACTTTGACTTACAATGCAAGGTGACAAAAAGCTTGGCACAGTACATACTTTTTGTATGGATAGTATATGAAACAAAAATAGTTTTTAAACATTTTTATCTAAAATATTAACAAAATGCACTACCACAATATCAAACACTACAATATTTCCTAGAAAAAGTTCTACAAAAAAAGTCTGCATTGAAATTTGTACTTATTGTAAAAGGCATTTACATAAATCACATTTACAGCACACTTTTGAGTGATTCAGTTGGCCTGCCATGTAGTTCCTGCAGATTGTTGTCCTGCAGCTTTTCTTCAAATATGATCAAATTATTTCACTGTTTTCAAAGCAAGAATTTTTATTCATTATGAACTATCCTTCCAGTCGAGTTGTTTCACATTCAACTGTAGGTTCACACCTTTTTTTTTATTATTATTAAAAAATAGGAAACCAGCTGCACTATGTGTGAACAGTAACATAAACATAACTATACTTTATATAACATAGTGAACACAGTTCTAAAAGCAGGGATTTAACTTGGTCTACCAAGTGTTTAATTACAGATTTAAAGTTTATTTTTCATCAAATTTATTTTGACTGCATAAACCCCATTTCATAAAACATTATATAATAATTAATGACTGGACCAAGAGTTTCATTCTAGGCTTACAGGGCTGACCTATAGCATTTGTTTGGACAAGTGTAAATTTGGACAGCAAACATTTTCTTGAAAAAGAATAAATTGTAAAGATGGAAAACTGAAGAAACGCTGCAAAGGACCTTCAGCTGATTCCCAACACTGCCCTGTTGTAGGTAGTGCCACATTGTTACACTACTTATAAATTATTTATGTGTTACATTTTACTTTAAATAATTGATAAAACTACCTTTAATATGAAGTTACTTAGCACCCATTAAATTCTGTTACCTGAAATATTTCTTAAACTTCAACATCATTCACATTCACACATTACCCGCAGCAGAAACAGTAATTCCAACCCCACTGCAGGTTTCAGCTTGATTGTGTTAATGAATCGATGTCAGGAATATCGTCAATAGGCAAGTCAAGCAGCATCTGAGCATAAGCTTTGCCTTGTGGATCTGAACGTAGAGAAGCCACACCACCGCCACCTAAAGAGTTTTCTAATACAAAATTAAGGCCATGAATACCATCCACTTCGTACCTGCAGAGAGAGAGAGAGAGAGAGAGCATGTCAGATTGTAGTCATAACAGAATTTTCAAGTCCAAAGAGACTTCCATAACATTCCAATTCTATAAGCAAACACCTGATATGCAGCACTGACTAAAACAAGGATCGTACCCCAGGTGGGGATGGGGGATGACCATTCTCACCCAGCTGATGCTACCCATTGTTTTTTGCATACTATACGAATCCAGATTAGTTTTAAAGGGAAATAAAGTGAGATGGACAAAGAGGGTTACTTCCAATATGAAAGGTTAAAACTTTGTGTAATAGGAAAAATAATAAAAATGAAAAAAATTTAGTATTTGTTCTTACAACGAAACCAATATAATGCCTTTCATATATAGAATCACTATACAGGCAGGCCCATTCCATCCCCATGACCTGGTCCTGATGCCCCTGTTGTTGCAACTTTTTGCCCGAGAGGTACCGAACTCTCGGCCTGATCCCATTCATGCATCTGGATAATTATAGCACAATGAGGAGGAGGCTGTTCCCCTTGCTCATTGTTGTAGGATACTGCTGTGGTGTGTCACTCATAGCTACCAACTAGTGCCCTCCAAACATTGATAGAAGGTAAAGAGAGCACCATCCATAATGCTGTCGATCTCTAGCATGTTGATGTGCACTCTGTTCATGCTCGAGGGCCAAAGGTCATCTGTTCATGCTCAAGGGCCAAGTCCCTGAAATGAACTCTTCTTCCATTGAGAACAGAAGTATCTTGGTGGGAGCTTTCAGCACAACTCCACGAAGGAGATTGTTGTCCAATAGCCACCACTCAAGTGTCTTTCCAAACTTTGTTGTCAATGAGAATGCACCACTGAACAAAAGCAGTTTTCAATGTGAAGGATATGTCTGATGTAAATGTTTAGTGCTAAGAGATGTATAACCGGCCTCTTATCATCTTGAACCTTTCTCCATTAGGAATAGGCAGCTGTAGAAGCCTGGAGTTCTGGCCTGAGCAATCTAGATCACTCCCTTCTGCTCAAAGGATGATGTGAGGACTGAATTGGGACCTCTGGGCATCTGCCTGCCAAAACAAGATCATTGACTTTCACAGAAAACACAAGCCTAAGATGATTAGGCTGAGCTATCTACTTCATGTATTGTCAGAAGTTATAGTATTTCATTTGTAGAACCAAAACCACTTGTAAAACTTCTCAAGCTATTGAGTAATGTGTAATGGAAAACTTCCTTATTTGGTACAAAGAATTATAGACTACTATGAGATTCAGGGTCTCTGTAACACGGTTTTTTGGACTTTGCTTCTTGTCAAAGCATCGGATGTAGCTGAAAGTTGACATATGTATATTTTACAACCACACACAAAATTTTGTCAGCATGTCAATAACCTACCCGATAGTTTTAATTTTTATAGAGTAAAAATGAACTAGCCGACGCCATGGCCAATGATTACGAGCCAAGAGTCGAAAAACATTCATTACGTAAGCAAGGTAAACAAACACCTTCTGACTAAATGTTGCCCCGCCCATCCACCAGACAGAAATGCCATCGCTCTAAAAACCCAAAGACTCTATGAATGGCGGAACGATACTAGATGTGGGTGCTAGCGTAGTAATACTACTGTAGCAGTAGTGCCGCAACAGTATAGCAGTAATATACATTGGAATTAAAACGTTTAAACCAACTGCTGGGATCCTTGAGGATCATTTAGCACTTCTTACAACTACTCGAGAAATTAGTTTTTATAGCCAGAAGTTAAATTTTCTAATCCAACAATGCCCATGGTAGCCTTCAGTGTTATCCGGAATTATAACGAGGCGAAAGTGGGTGGAGCCTCATGAAGTCACCATTCTGACGATAATTATTGGTGAAGGTTTCAAAGCCAATATACGGTACCGGCTATTTTTTTTCAGTAAAAATTAGGTAGATAGCCAATAAAATAAAAATTGCTTGACATTGGATATAGCAGTTATCAAATCATCTTGTCTACTATGTTTTTGGTAATTACCAACTATTCCCTACTATTGTCGATCTGATTGTGACCTATAAAGTAGACTAACTCCCAAAATAAGTTTCCAAAGAAATTACAGACTAATAATCGAAGTGTTTTTGTATTTATTAACATATTTTGTTGGTTTGTTCATTATGACAATTATCAGTGGGGAGGTTCAAGAGTTCAGAAAGGTGTACTGCTTGCTTGTATTTAAATTTGTATGTATTGTTGCCAGAGGTTTAGCTTTCGTTACGTACAGCCAATCATCCATCGAGAAAGAGGGAAGAAATGATGTCATAAGTTACGTAACGAGTGCGTTCGAAACCTTTTCTCTGAGTAAGTTGGCCCGTCTTCAAAAAGGTCACTTTTACATTATAAGTACAAATTTATTCAACTACGTAGTGCAGAATACAACTCAAAATTTATGTGTTGATATAATGTATTCTGAATAAGCGTTATATATGAAATGCATAGATAAAAAGTTATTGCGAAAAAACCGTGTTACAGAGGCCCTGAATCTCATAGTAGTTTTCCAGGTGTGAAAAAACACACTTGACTGTAAATTGTCTTGTCTGATATTAGATATTATTTTCTGCAAGTACCAGATGCAGACTCTTAATCTCTCCTCATCTCTACACAGGTGACCACCAAGATGACCGAAACAGCCAGTGACAACACCACAGCAGCATCCATCATGAACACAAGCCAGAGGATTGGCTTTTCATGGCAGAGACCATCTTCAGATCCAAGAAAATCATGCCCTCTTCCTGCAAAGCAGACGCCATCCTTGAGTTCCTGCTGGGCAAAGTTTTCAAGTAGATCGCAGATTGGCTGGCTGAGCCACAGACCACCATCACATGCGAGACATTGAAGGCACAACTAAGTTCGTCCTTCAGCATGTCCCAGCCCTCAAAAGTTAGGAAATTCCTACACGACATAGGAGCAGTGACAGGAGACAAGCCAGAGGATCTTGACACTCCAAGACTGGCAGAAGGGAGAACAAACACGTTTAAAACCAAAAAAGAAGAGTACCAAAGGGCCTATATTTCTTCCATTGGAGAGTTAGGAGCAAGGCCTGAAAATGTAAGAACCATTGCCTGCAAGAACCATTGCCTAGCAGGCAGGCATATATATAAAAAAAAAAAAAAAAAAAAAAAAAACTTGCAAGAGGTTTGTAGCAGCAGCCCAAACAAACACCAACGATGGGCAGATCAGACAATTTGTAAAAAGATACAAGTTTGCTATTTGCTGTCTGTCTTCCATGTACAGGCAGCAACACTACTTGTGCTTTCACAGCCTGCCAACCCACACAAATGCTTCAATTGCACCCCCAAGCACTCTCCAGGTATCCACTGCCAGCAACGCCCCACTTAAAATTTATGGAAGCCGAATAGTGAATGTATCTTACACCCGTCAATTCATCACAGCAGATGTTACAATTGCATTACTACTTGGAGTCGGACACCAGCTGGTTCCAAAAGATGACCCTATAGCTCCCATCACTCCAGTAGCAGCAAGAAAGAATACGATGGGACAGGAGATCTGTAACTTCTTCAGGAGTTCCAAAAATATATCAAGACACCATCCTGCATAACCTTACCAGCTCCACAAAGCATAGCATCAACTGTTGCATCACTGTTGTTGCATATGCCAAACAACTAATCCATCATCACCAAAGGTCCACATGTCCCTGCACACTTTGCATGATTGGCCCCACACAAAGTGGCACACTCCAAACAATTCATCTAGAAAGCCTCCAGCCATAGGCATCCTCCTTCACATAGTACCTCAAGCAGACAGTACATGGGAGCCCTGCGGTGACTACAGACAGCTTGACGTTGAGACGGTACCAGACATACCCCCTGGCTATCATCTGAGACATAATGAACCAGTTGGAGTTAGACAGAGTATTCACGAAAATCATCCTTATGAAAGGGCACTACCAAGTCCTGGTAGCATAAGAAGACAGATAAAACAGCCATCATCACCCTTTCCAGGACAAGCACTTTCAACACTGACAGCTCAATGTCAAGATGCTACCAGACATATCCCCTGCCTATCATCTGAGACATAATGAACCAGTTGGAGGAAGCCAGAGTAATCACAAAAATCAACCTCCTGAAGGGCACTACCAAGTCCTGGTAACAAAAGAAGACAGATAAAACAGCCATCATCAACCTATTTGGGACATAAACACTTTCAACTACAGCTGTTGCGGCCTCCAAAACATTCGCCACTTTCCAGTGACTTGTGGACAAAATCCTCAGAGAATTACCTACTGTGTTGTCTACGACATTCTAATTTCTAATCCCAACTACAAATGGCATATCAAGGATGCCAGGAAAGTCCTCCCGAAACAAGTGTATTCTAAGTAGTAGTCCGACAAGATAAATGGGAATAGGCCCAAAGCACAATAGAATTTCTCGGTCATCAAAATAAACTCCAAAGGAATAAAACTCCTGCCAACAAAGATCCAAGCTGTCACTGACTTCCCAAGGCCTAAGAACATCAAAAATTGCTAAGAAGGAATTGGCCAGCATGATATCCACTACCACCACCATTTGTACCAAAACCTTGCTGAAATAATGGCAACTTTATATGACTTCTTAAAAGGAAAAATTAAAATCACCGACTTGGTCTGACAAACAAGAAAAAGCTTTCCAATTACCCAAAAAGCATTTGGGAAGATTACCGCAGAACATTACTCCCATAGGTCCCTAACCCAGCAGTTGTTGTCCAATGGCATTCTTCAACAAAAAATGTATTGACAGCAGAACAAAAAACCTCCATATTCACAGAGTTGCTAGCAATCCACTGGGCCCTCATACATTTCCAGCATATGATTGAAGGATGGTAGTTTCTAGTGCAGACAGGACCATCAGATGACCTTGGTCTAGGCTTTCACAAAAAAGGCAGACTGTCAGTTGGCACATCAGCAGTACCACCTGTCTGCTATATCAGAATTCTCCTGCATGATCAGATACTGGAACGCAGACACCCTTCCCAGAAACACTATCAACACTGTCCATATCGTGATATCATATCCTGAGGTAGCACAGCTCAAAAGGATGACATGGACTTTCAGTGATTCCCCACCCTCACGTGGAGGGATTTTGCAATAGATGATGAAAACACGAGCATCGCCTGCATAACAAGTACCGGATGTCCTTGCTCATATTTACATTAGCACTGAGGAAAAATGCTTCCGATCTCACCCATGACCCATCGGGCGTATCCTATCGGAACATCTGGCAGACCATTTACAAGGACATCAAGTAATGGGCTGGAGAATGTCTTGACAATCATCAACTGAAACACCAGATGGCTGGTGATGATACCCATGAAGTAGCAGACTGCTGAAAATTGTGCAAGAGCATTAATAAACAAGTCAGTTGGCATGAAGTCCTGCAGTAAAACACAAGCCCATGACGATCGACTGAAGCGAACATTTTCAGAAGTTACAACTGTAATTTTTATAACTAGGTTCACTTGTAAATTTAAACCTCTGAAAGCTTTAACTAATTAATTCTTTCCATTACATATTGTTTTGTTTTCCAAGTCACCTGACTTCAAAATTATGTCTTCTTGCTTGATGTTAGATGTTACTCCGTTGGTGGAAGTTTGTCTTGTCTGAAATTTGTGAACAATACAAATTAAAAAAGTATCCAGACGCTGCCTCTTATTGCTTGCCTCTCTAGTGTCATGGGAATCTCTCTTCGAGCCATGTTGTAATGCCAGTTTTAGTAGCCTTAATTAATTGAGAAGAACGTAGGGAGAGGGTGGGGAACTGAGCTGGATACAGTGAGAAAGTCTTGGGAATGAGCATGGGATCTCTGCTACACAAAGTTTTAGGCTTCCTTCTCCTCTCACCATAATGCTCCAACTGTGAAGACAGCCATTCAGGCCAGGGGGAAACATGAGAATGCTTTTCCTCCACAAGAAATACATCCAGTGTGGATCTACCACTAAAGGTGACATACAACAACTACGTCAATCATGACCTTCACACTACTGTCACAGTTCGCTCTCCATGAGACAAAGAACCAATAAGCACAAAAGCAAATAAAAAAAATAAGAGCACTTGCACTTTTGGGCACAAAACTGCACCAGTAGCACATGCAAAGCATTGAGAATGTAACATACACTAACACAAATAACACAATGGAACTGCTAGCATACGGTAAAACACAGAACGAAAGATGTACACTGTATCACAGCACAGATGATGTCTGTATTGTGGGTGGAAGAGCAACGAATACCATAGGCTGGACGAGAATGGCATGCTTTCTTCCCGTAGCCACCAGGGTACCACCCTGTAAACAGGTTTGGAACATAATGGACCTTCATTGTAAACAGGTTTAGAACATAATGGACTTTCATCTTAAATTAATTTTGTATCCATTTAAGTGTCAGACAATGATTCCAAGGTGATTTAGAAAACCTACAGTAATTATATGTTTTCAATTACCAGCTGAAATGAAAAAGAAAAAATATTACCTAGTAGCACCTCAACTTAATGGACACTTTGGGGCTCGAGCTTTCTGATAAGTAACAAAGACTATATTTTAACCTACACTTGAATTTTTCTAGTGATATAACAAAGAGCCTACATTTTAGCCTGCACTTCAATATTTTCTAGATATGTATCTCACAGCTAACAGCAATTCTACAAGATTCCTAACCTAAAATAATCTGTACTTTACACTTAGCTGTTAAAGCTGAGATTTACTGAAAAAGATAACCCATAGCCATCTAATATTTTAACATAGCAAGAAACAAAGAACACCTAATAACAGAAATATATAAATTTTAAGTACAGAAGTCATGTAAGTTGAGTGCTACTATATAATCTATTATTTATCACTGCAGTCAAAATGCTGCCTTAAAATCTCCCACAGTGAAGTAGCAAATTTAAGCTTTAATGTACTAAATGGGAACTGCATAAGATATACCTCTTCACACATTCAAGTGGAGAAACTTCAGGAGGAAATACATGCTGGAAATATACAGCTACAGATATGGAAGATAATGCTCTCTTCAAATAAGGGTAGAATGCTGGGTGTCTAGCAATCACACCAATATTACAAGAATCAGCCTTGTCACCACTCCTTGTGAAGGCCAAGTCTGCGACTGTGTAACTGTAACTGTAATGAGATGAATTCTTGAAAAGCCTCAATTACACATTGTATACTATCATCAAAATATTTTTTAATTTAGTTTGTATCACTGGAATTCATGTTATGAACTGTATTGCTGGTTACTTTTTCCTTCCTAATAATTTAAGGCTTTATCAATGGTAAAATATTTCTCTAATATTAAAATAATATGATGAAACTTAAGTACCACTTTTGAAATAAAACTACCCACTAACAAGTATTAACATTCACAAGCAAAAAAAACCAACTGAAAGCGCACCTTTTAGAGCCTCTTGAAATCCCTGTTATTTCTGAGACAGGTTGGTCATCATATGCATAATGTTCAGTTGGTACTCCTTTTAACTTATCAGTCCACTCTTCAGTTTTTTTCATCAATATTTACTTTTACCAATAATAGAAAAAAGTGAAGAAGAATTATGTTTCAATGGGGAAAAATTAAAGATCCAATATGAAACAGACTAATTAAAAATAACAAAGCTTTTACTTACATTATAATAGAATAATAGCATGCATATATACTAATAATTATAATCCAAAGAAAAACATTTTTAGGTAATCATTCCTAGTTTGGACAAAGGATGGCAACAACTATCTTCCTAACTTAGACAAAGGAGGCCGATATCTTACAATTAAAATATGATAAATTCAAGAGTAATCACCATATTCCTACAGCAACACACTCCATATAAGAGGTTTTGAATTAGACAAACTGTTTCCTTGCTCTCAACTTCGGTTGCATGGTCACACAATGTCATTACTCTACTGTATTTTTCAAACATATGCAGCAAACATGTTTGTACATCTGGTTGAACTGATTGTACTGAGCACCAGACATAATTATAATGATTATGAAATTAATGTGACCCTATCAATTTCTTGAATTATATATTTTTTTCTAAAATCTTCAGCCTGCACTTTATGCTTATTTGTACTGCAGATATGTATCTTTATGTTTTAATTATGTATATGAGAGAATAGTCACATAAAATGTACTAATTCTGATTTTCTTGTTTCTTTTCCCAGATATTCCAACACACTACCTCTTGGTAATTATTTGATTTTCCAGTTACTATATACAGTGTAAAACCAAAGTTAAGCATTTTGCTTTACTTGATAGTACTAAATATTTTTGTCAGTGAAATGTACTTATGTAATGTAATGTAAAATTTATCAGTGAAACATACTTGTGTAACGAAATGTACTTTGTCAATTTACATATGTACTAGTAATTATTTAATGCATTTTCACAAATTCTTAATTTTATTTTTTAATCAAACTTATCAGACACTGATGAGAATTTATTTTATGTTGTGAACATAATAATGGGAGTACGTATATATTTTCCCTTATGTTGATACATAAGAAGGCTGATCTTCCACAGTCCAATACCCACTTAATTTGGTGTTGCTGAAATAAATATTTACCTGATAATGCTTTTTAACTTGATGTTATTACCAATTCTTGCCCATTTACTCACTGGACTGACCTTCTGCTAGTCTAACAAAGAACTTCCAAAATATGGCCGATTTGTACATTTGACAAAGTTCTTTGGAAGAATTAAAAAATTTTTATTAGTCTTAATTCACCTCCTTGAAATGCAGAGTAGTACGTATTAGTTTCGACCAATTTATACATAAATGCATAATCAGGTTTAATTTTTTACATTACAACTTTAGTCACCCATTTTGTTCAAATTATGGGAACCTGAATAACAGATTGGCTGCAAAGTCTATTTTCATAACATAATGGACAGGGGTGCCCATAAACTCACTGGCGAAGCTTCCACCTTCAGCAGGAACGCTAATCAACACTAAAAAGTAAACTGCCCAAAATGTTTGACCACATGCCTTTGTTCACCGTAACCAATTGATTGACATAACTGTTGCTGATTTTTAACTAATGAAAGGTGAATGGCTGCTAAGAGGTTGTTACATGAACACCAAAATACAGAATGTTTCAAAAAATACTCAAAAGGAAATTTGAGACCTTGTACAATCTCATTACTTCTCCCCGGGGATCAAGTAGTATGTTAAAATCATTGTTCAGTTTGAGTGATTTGTGATTTTTGCCTACTTGAAAATTTTAGTAGTTACAAAACAAAACAGGAATGGTTTTCAAAACTAAATCTTACCTTACAATCTTCCTTCTTTATCAAAAAGGAGTGAAGTCGTAGCAATGGAGATACTTTGGGTCTTCCACCAACAATTGCTGTTAGTCCAGGAGCCATGCCTGTTCCTGCAGCTGCTATTTCTCGTGAAAATAATTCCAAGGCCTTTTTGTCTGAATGGTGTACAGACATCCATATAACTCCTTCTCGAGGTCCATCTCCTGATCTGATATAGGAATTAATTATCCTTAAGCTTATCTAATAAAAAAATGTACACAAAAGAATAAGATAGACATTTTGAGTAGCAAAAAAGGAAAAGAAAAAATTTTCTGAAAGCATAGCCTAGCTGCGATTCTTCCACAAAGAAGTTACACTTATGGTTCCCCCAGGGTTCCATAAGAAATATCAACCAATTACACAGAATTCTCTTTTAGCTGTTGTCAACCAGAATAGTGCTTGTGCTTGTTGGCACACTTGATACAATATAGAGGGACTCAGGGACAGGAGGGCTCTATCGCCTGTCCTTTATAGCGACTGCCTCGGCCCTCTACATGCCATTTGCACTCATGTGACAACATATGTTAGCATCTTCCCCATTACACTCTAGTCTGTCCAAGCAAGCAAATCACTCTGAATGAGTTAATACAACAAAATCAACTTACCTCCACCCTTAGTTGATTTTTCAAAAGCAAAACATTGATCGCTTTGTTTGTATTTTATAATACGTACCATAGTAATATGAGACTACATACAGTAGGTATTATTGGATACAGTGAAGTAAAGCATAACTTTTTAAAAAATCCAATGAAAAAATACATATTCGTTATGTTTGTATTTTATGAGGGTCTCACGGCGCTTAGGCTAACCAGACAGTGGCGTCATCTATAAAAAAAAAAATCATCAAGTTCACAACATGACACAATTATAAGTCATATTTTGACTTAAAATATAGTGCAACAACAATTCTAATGAACCAAGAGGCAACAGCATTATGTCTTCACTTTTGGAACAATCATGTGGAGACAATTTCAAAATGTTTCAGTGACTGGGAAACGAGAGCTTAAGGCAGAAATAAAGCCATTTGTCTCTACTATCCCAGTATCTGAGAGTATAATAAATCAATGGGCAACACTTGTTCTTCATTTTGACAGAAAAAGCTCCCAATGGATATGTATAGTGTTTTTACATTGCATGGAACCAGTGGTTATTCAGCAACGGGACCAATGGCTTTATGCGACTTCCGAACAACGTCGAGAGTGAACTTCTATCACCAGAAATACACATCTCTCACACCTCAAGGAATGCCCGAGAATTGAACTCGCAGCCACCGAGGTGGTATGCCACCACATACTGACCACGCCACTGAGGCGCTTCCCAATGGACATAGCTACCCAACAATTTGGGAACCATAAGAGAAAAATCTCAGGATGGCCATGGCTGAATTTCATGCTCGACTCCACTTCCACAATACTATTATGTACAACTTCTACTAAGCACTATACTGGAAGTAACTATTGAGAGCTTCTAGAGTCTTCCAGAACAAGCCAAAACACCTATGCTCACCTAGAGAAGCATTCTATAATTTTCTGGAGTGTCTTGCGTCCTTCATATTCTATCACTATGGCAATAAGCACTATTCTGGCCAAGACCAATTATAAGAGGATTTTTTTAGAACAGTTGGTTTGTCTTATGTATGTCCCGGGAGGACATTACAATCTTGGTTGGCTTGTCTTTTGGAGCCCTGGGAACCATGAGTGTAACTCCTTGAGGACTCACAGCATTACCAAAAATAGGTTTTCCTATGTCAAGATCCATGTTATTTTTTTTAATAGTTATTAGCAATAATAAATATACAAAATTCAAAGCAAAAAAAAAAAAATAAAAATGCTAAAGTAAAAAGAAAGGAATAGTCAAAAGAGATTCATTACCTTCTTTGATCTCCATAGGTGTCCTCAGCTCCTAGAACTTGAACATGAGTCCTAGTGAAATCTTTCATTTTCAGCATTTTAAATATATTTCTACATCTCTGTATAATTGCTTCTGCAGTTTTTATCCCTTTATCTCTAGGACTTTGGACCACCAATGCAACAAACTGCTGGTCACTTTATAGCCATCAAGATATGTAGCACTGACCTGAAATACAAACCCATTGTATTTAATACCTCTGTTCATATACTTTTATTCAAAAATAAAAGTAACAACTATAATTAAATGTACATCTTGAATGTTGCCTTTTATAAACCGAACATTTATTATCAGGAAAGGTAACATGATGAGACTACAAGAATTCAGTATTCTAAACAAATACTCAGTCTTTTTTGTTTTCAATTTAGGCAAATGTGAGGTATGCAAGGTAGAGCATATACTAGTAACAAACTTATAACTGATAAAGAAGTATTGTTCATGTAATGTTTCACTTCACAGTGACAAGATTCCTGAACTAGGCTCAAGTTCAAGAAAACTTTTTTAATCACATTCAATTAAAACTTTTCACTGAAATTCATATTCCATAGTGCTGTAAGCACAGAAAAAGACTGCTCTTTTTATATCTAAATTTCAAGTTTGTTCATGAAAGAATTTTTTTTATTTCTACGTTACAAGAATGAAAGGTAGCAGCCGTGAGATTTGTACAGCCATCTGAGAGGGGAATACCCATACCTCAGCTTATGAAGCAAAAACCAAATGATATTGTACCTCTACAGCTGTAGTTGTACAAAAGAAAAATTATCACTTTTCGAAATAATAAAATTAGAATAATAGGTTTATTAACAAGTTCACTGGATTTTCCTTGCCTAGAGGAAAAAAAATTACCCAATAAATATTGAATGCATCAAGAGGAATGCATGAAACCTATATAAACAGTTCAATTATTCTCACCAGAAGAGTTATAAAATTGTATATGTATGTAGTACTGCACTTCTCCAGCAATAAATTTTTATTTTGAGATTGCTTCATTTCTGCACCAAATATTAATGAATACATGGTTACAATTTTCCCATCAAACTGAAATAAATTGGAAACAGGAAAATAAAAACTGTCCTAATATATAAAACATCGTTAGAAAAGGGGTTAAAGATTAATCAATATACGTAAACAGTATTAGGATAGAGCTATCATAAGAAAAATCTTATCATCAAACTGATTACTTAAAGCAAATGGACTGCAATATAACTTGCAACAAAACACTATGCGAGTTTAGGAGGAAAGAGATATTATACACCATGGTGTCTGAAAGAGTGATTATAGAAATTAATGCGAGTGAAGCCAGTGGGAATAATTCGATTTTCTTAAAAACTGAATCAACAAGTTTTTTAACAGGATTACCTGATACAAGTACAGTATAATCTCCCACAGAACATTAAAAAAATAAAAAAAAAACGATAAAAAATGGCCCAAGTGTTCCCAGAATCAGTAAAGAAAGCAGTGAAAGTTATGTGGAAATTGAGACTCAGGAGGTGCCTCAATTGCTGCAAGATTTTCAAACACCTTTTAGTTTCCATTTGCAAATTACAGGCAGTCCCCGGGTTACGACGGGTCCACCTTACGACGTTCCAAGGTTAAGGCGCTTTTCAATTATATTCATCAGAAATTACTTCCAGGGTTACAACGCATGTTCCAAGGTTACGACGCCTACAAAACTGATCTGCCAGAAGAAATATGACACCAAAAATGCAAAATAATCAATATTCGAAGGTTTATTTGATGAAAATGCAATAAGAATGCAGTTTACATAGTTTTCAATGCACCAAAAGCATCAAAAGTAAGGTTTTCTTTTCTTACGATTTTTGATGATGTTCCGGCTTACGACGATTATTTTGGCGGGTACAAAGTGTCTCAAGAACGGAACCCCTGTCGTAACCCGGGGACTGCCTGTTTTCATGCCATATGGACATGTGGCAAGCAACTTCACCCCAAACATAAATACCTGGAAGCTTGCAACAAACCTTTGAGGAATTTATTGTAAGTAGCAGTAGATCATGAGTCCCCAAACACCCCAGACCCCAACATTGTGATTCCTGAGTTCTTTACTGTGTCCTAACTGACAGGCAATCCTTTAAAATTCCTGTATTCCTACTGCTTCTGTGGAATTTACTCTTCTCCAAATGACCAATTAAAACTTCTTGTAGAAGGTAGGGAGAATTTTTTTAGATTTTTCATAGACCTTGTGCATTTCCATATCTTCCTCTTTCAACTGTTTTTTTTTAGGGAAACAAATTGGTGCGAGCTCAAAGTCTGGCATTCTGGGGTGAATTTTTTTAACCTAGTTCTAAAGGGTTCAAAGCAGTGCAGCTAAGTTATCATTATGATATTACTGGCATAAAACTAGTTATTACCTTATAAGGACTCTGTTGGTGGTTTCCCCTTCCCCTTGAACCTTCAACCGACACAGCCTTGATCTTCCTCCAATTTCACTTGTGAGAAATCACATACAACATCGGGAAGAATATAAGCACGTGGATCACCTATTTCATACATCATCTGCTCTGCTATAGTTCCTTTAGTAACTATACCGCCGGTCTTGGGAGGTTTAGTGATGATAAAGCTTCCATTAGCAGACACTTCAGCAATTGGAAAACCTGGAAGTGTAATTAAAGATTAACACCACTAAATATCTATGATATAAAAAAATTCCACCTTGGAATTCTTCCAGCTGCAATGTCAAGAAAAATCTACAGTGACCATAACTTCTCATGAAACTCAAAAAGTATAAAAAGTATTTTACAAATACCACTGCTTGTGGAAAAAAGTTATAAAAAAAGTTGAATTGTGACACTAAGATAGGTGAGTATCACATTATAATTTACAATAAAATAATGAAAAAGCTTCAATGAAAAAATTCAATTTCATCTAAAATTCCCCTACTGTAGGGGAATAACAAATCAAACAAATGATGAAGTATATATATGAATTTTTAAGCTTGGGTAACTTGTAACATAAAAACTTAGGCTTTATTATAGTTCTAACTTCTGTCTTTGGAGATGGTAAACTATGAGGAATATATTTAAAGCTTTATTTACTGCTCTTTGGTTCCCCGTCCCAACTCTGTTTTGTTGGGAGTAAAATTATCATATGTCTATATATGATATCTACAATGCACTTCTGACTATTTGTAGTCTCTAAATAAAGCATTTTCTACTAGTTTTTGTGCAGCTATGGTACTCAATATTCCTGTTTCAAGATGTGTAAGTCGTTGATCACTCTTACAACAGTTTTCAGCTTCCATAAACATGGGTTCTCTAGTAATCACCCTAGGTGCCCTCTTACATAAATGACCTCGACCTCTTTCTGCAATAAAGATATTTCTGCATGCTTACAAGATTTAATCTAACTATGGAAAGTAGTAAACTTTGCAATTCCTTCTCTCTCCAGGAAAAAACACCTTGTAGAATATAAAATTCATCTTAGAGTACCTTGTTCTATAGATACAGCACTGGGATCAACCACTGATTTATCGTCTCATACTTGAGAGACTTCCAGACCTCTATATTTAGTAGCATTTGCACAAGTTTTGGGGCTAACTGGATATTTGAAACTACATCTGAGGATGGTTTTCCTACAATTTTATCATAACTTCTGTAGCTTCTCTATTTTTATATTTCACATCCAAGCTATAGTACTTTAAATAAAAACAGAAGGAAATATCAGAGGAGATTATGCAAATACATGTAGTACATAGTACCAGCTTGAAGCTTCAAACAGGAGGCTTATTTTAGTTACATTAGAACGTTCCCACAGGGGAATGCACAGTTGTGAAAGTTGAACTCACCAATATTATGCCAGTCAGGAACTTTCTCCCAATCAGTAAAAATGCCTCCAGTTGCTTGTGGGGCCCCACATTTCAAAATCAAAAATGGCCTGCTAAACTGCCTGCAGCAAGGAGGTCATAGTCTTCTGGATGCCAGTTGAACTGTGAGTGAGAAATGTTTCTTTTAAAAGGAATCACTGGTTTTGGATTATAATCAGTTAAAGCAACTTTAACTGTACAAGAACATGTCTTTGAAAAATTACTAGCTGCTCACTACAACTCTATTAATCATATACCTATGTTTATTTCTCTCTGTGCAACAGGGCCCAATCACACCAACTTGTACATATTCAAGATACGAATGCCTTCTCATGCTCAGTCTCACTACAATACGTACCAGTTTTGGTCAAGAAACTTCTTGAGTGAAACATTTAGATCTGGATATTTGATCCAGATCTAAAACAACAGTTTAAACTGCCAACTAGAAATTATGGCTGACACCCCGCGCCACCTCTGATGATCTTGATGACATCCCTGCATCAGGTTGACCAATACTAACAAAAACCAGAACCTTCTCACTCAACCAGCAGTTTTCTCCTTCTTTCTTTAAATATTTAGCTGAAAACTCTTATGGACAGAATCAACAGTCCATGAACCCAAGAAAGCCCCAAAGGGAAATGAGCCTAGAGAAAGAGACAAGTTACAAGAAAGTTGATAATAAGATATGAGGGAATAGAAAACAAAACCGATACACAATGGAAGTTTTGGAGATATTCAGCAGGATGCAGAGAAAAATGAATTTGCCTACCATGACTTAAAATATCTTGGAAAGCAGGCAGGATTCCTACAACTGCACTAAGACCCAACTATTTCCCACCAATTTTTAGTTGTAGCCTAAGATCAGCTCCTAAGGCAAACCGAGGGTTATTAAACCTGATGCTAGAAAACAGCACAGTGTTTAGAGCAGTTGCCTTCCTAGCGTTAGCAGCCAAATCTTTGGGTTCCTTTATTTCCAGTTTTTACTTTTGTCTTTTTTTTTTGACAGATTAAAGTGCCTCACTCTTAGCTGGTGACACATGATTATGCTAATTAGAAAGATCATTTTCATTAATCTTTAAAAAGGTTTATACACACACTAGTCACATTATAGCCTTTTCAGTAGGACTAGCACTATTTACAAATTTGTTATACATATATTCATGAAGCAGGTATACTACTTACTTTGGGTTTCACCTCCATCTGCCCAAAACTACCCATTTCTTTCATGCTTGTGAATTTTTAATGGTTGAAGTCTTTTCCACAGACATGAAGGCTCTCCAGCTTTCTCCACAGCAGGAAAGATTTCAAAGTATTAATACTCATGTCACTAACTCAAGAATCAAACCACACCCTCCCCCTTGCATAGTACATCATTATACCATGACCAGTAATAAGTACAAATCCACAATTATGTATACGATGAGTAAATCTGAATTTTCAAAATACACAAAATCAAAAGGGGGCTTCCAACCTTTGCACAATGGTCTTCTTCAGCCAACATTGCTCATATACATAATTGTGGAGTTTTACCAAACCATTTTGCGTAAAACTCTGTTCTTATTGAGTCTAGCTTCAGGTGCCAGAATATCAGAGCTGTCATCTTTATCTAGAGATGAAGCGCATATTGAGTTCCTTTCCTCGGGGGACGTGTTGCTTTCGCCAAATAAGCAATTTCTAGCTAAGAATGAAGACCCCCTTGATGAGGTGGTCTCCATGGAAAGATGGCCCGCTTCCGCAGGATAGTTCCACGCTGGACGAGTGGTTTTCGAGCTGGGCTGCCAATCCGGTGGTCCCAGGTTCGATTCCCGGCTCGTCAACGCGGAATCAGAGAAATTTATTTCGGTGATAGAAGTTCATTTCTCGATATAGTGTGGTTCGGATCCCACAATAAGCTGAGGTCCCGTTGCTAGGTAACCAATTGGTTCCTAGCCACGTAAAAATATCTAATCTTCGGGCCAGCCCTAGGAGAGCTGTTAATCAGCTCAGTGGTCTGGTAAAACTAAGATATACTTAACTTTTCCGCAGGATCCATCGTTATGTCCTGTTTAAACTCTTAAGGGACTATTTATCTAGGACGTCTACCTATTCCGAAGGCCCCCTTTTCATTAGAAAAGATGGTGGTACACTATCTCTAAAAGGCATTAGGCAGCAGATTTTATTATTTATCAAGAAAGCCAGCCCAGGGTCATTTCCCAAGGTGCATGACATTGGGCATAGCAACTTCTGTAACTTCTTCAAAATATATGGACTTTGATGATCTGAAGAAGTATACTGGTTGGAAGTCACCCTTGGTTTTCAAAAAGCACTACCTTAAGTCTTTAGAGGATCTTAAATATCATGCAATAGCTGCAGGGGAAGGCCAGTGTCTCCTACTGCTACATCATTATAGTACCGTCCTTGTGTCATATGAATCTTTTCAATTATGCCAGCCTCATTAACATTTTTCCTACCTCAGCAAATGCCTTAGCTATTAGAATAAGTGTATTTAATCGTGTATAGTGTTTTACGTACATACAAAGTTATTCTGTTAATTATTTTATTATGTATGTGACTTGTTGCAAATGTTGCCACATGTTTGGCTATATAGTATATTTTGTAAATAAATTGATTTTTTTCCAATTCTAAACTATTTTATTATTTATTTCCTTTGATTTCATTAATATGATTTTCCTTTCAGGATAGTATAGCTTGGTGTTTCTCTGGTACAATTTCACGGAGCGACACGGCTGAGCCCAGAAAAGGGATTTTGACGTAGGAAAAATCTATTCTGGAGGAGGAACCGTGTCGCCAGTGAAATCCCCCCCTTTTTTTCCTTTTTTTTCCCCCCCTTGCTGTGCACCAAGCTTTCTATGCTATCGATAAGTATGACGCCGCAGTCCCCTTCAACAGGGTAGCTGGGTGTGACCTATAGGTCGGCTCCCCGTTTCACGGGTCTTTTGATGAGGAAAAGGCTAATTGGAGGGGTTTGCTGTGGTAGTGTTTAACACTCGCCCCAGTTCTATACCGACACCTTTTATTTAGGTGAGCGAGTCAGAGACTTCTGACATGTCCAATTTAGCAGTTCTCTGGTATCATAGCAATATTTTACTAGAAATAGTGCTAAAAGAGACACATTTCACTGGGCGACACGGCTTCCTCGCCCAGAAATAGATTTTTCCTACGTCAAAATCCCTTAATTATGCAAGTTGGTGCCTGCTTGGGGGTCATTATATTCTCTACTTTTCCTATACTTTTGGGCCAGCTACCTTTTCTGTATATACAACTGCTGTACATTTAATGGTGAAAAATAGTGTACTAATCAAGGAAAATGTACTTTCCTTAATTAAGAATTTCTGCATTGCACACTGGAAAGTTTGCAATCTGCAAGTTTGGAAGTGGGGATGATGTGAATATTGGCACCTCATGATCACTTTACTGTAACTATTGTAAGGTGTAAGCTGAGCAAGTTCAGCAGACTCCTGTATGATCATTTTTCCCAAAAGGATGATAAAGCAAAATATACTACTACTTACAGAATGCATAAGTGGACCAAGGGCCAAGGAACTATCTGCACACCTTCCAGTAATTACAATATCTGCTCCACAGTCAAGAGCTTTTGCTATTGGACCAGCTCTGAAGTAAAAGAAATAACTACTATGAAGCAAGGGACTTTTCATTTAAAGAATCTGCTTATATTCTCAAGTATCAGTTACATTATATAACCCCTTTACAATTATCTATTATTCTTTACACAGGAAGAAAGACACTAAAGTAATACAGTAAATTATCCTAAATCAGTTATCATACTGCTCAGAAAATTTTTACAGCTGTTCTGCTAATCAACTCTTTCACTAAAGTTTTTGATAAAAAGTGTCATAAAAAAAGGGCAATTAACACTTTTATGACAAAATAAAAAAAAATTACAAAACTTTCAATGCTACAATATTACTACATTAAACTTTTCCTCAGATTTCTTCACATGACAGCAATTTAGTCTAAGCTTTTTCTTTACTCATTCAGGAACTCTTCTAAGAGAAGTATAAACGTTTCACTGCCATGATTCAGTGCAGATTCAGTTGACAAAAAATTATGAGTACCAAAGCTTATTAGCAAATGACTTGTTCATGCACAGGATATGGTTTTGTTTTGTTTTATATACATAAAGAAGACAAAAAAAGAAAAAAGTAAATATGAAAAGAATCCTACAGCACACCAAATAATTTCCGAGACTGCATAAAAGCACAACATAGGATCCATCATCTTGGTGAAAATAACCATATTCTTGTTAATTTACCCATTACATACCTACCCAAAATAAGCATTCATGCTATGTACAGACTTGGGAAGAGGCAGCCCTGTTTTCATGTCTGGAATTCCTGCAGCTATCAAGTCTCCTTTGACAGGCATCAAATCATCTCCAGTTACCACTGCAACCTATCACAAAATCAAAGAAAAATCAATCTGTGGAATATGTTTATGAAAAAGTACTTATGTCTACTTAATACTACAATACAAAAAAATAATTTAGTACTGTATAACACTTTAGACAAGACAAGTAAACTTCCAGGTGTAGGGCAATTACATCAGGATTGAGAGAAATTGTTTTACTTGATAATGTGATATGAGGACCCTCATTGCTCTCAATAAAAAGTAAAATATGCACTGAAGTTTCCTCTGTGCAATCAAGTTTCCTGTATACATTGCATAATCAAGGCCACCAAAAATTAGACCTATCCTTCTGTGGTCTTAGAATAATGCTGTCTGAGCCATGGAACATGAAACTTTAACCATGGCTTGCTGGTGGCCTGGTCTGTATTGCTGCCAGATGCAAGATTATGGCTAAATTCAACCTTAATATAAAAACTGAGGCTACATGGATGCAATTTGGTACTTTTGTTGATTGGAGGATGGATGATCAACATACCAATTTGCAGCCCTCTAGCCTAAGTAGTTTTCAAGATCTGAGGGCAGGCACAAAAAGTGCGGAAGGACAGACAAAGACAGCATAATACTTTACTTTTCAGAAAAGTAAAAACAGCCAAAGCAGCACTTACACAAAAGAACATTTATACAAGAAAAAAGTTAAGGTTGGGTTATTGATCTAACATAATACCCTCACGAGCCAGGCTAAAAAATCCATGCAGCATCCGAGTGGGCAAATTTTGAGGTTGGCCAATTTAATAAAAAAAATGCCAATGGAAAGAGGAATTCAATAAAAATGCAAGGGTCAGAAAAAAATTCTAAAACATAATCCCTACCTTCCATGAGAAGTTGAAAATGACTATTTACAACTCCTTGTGGGGCCTCTTTTACAAGGCAATCATAAATTTTACTAAGTTATGCAAGTTTTTTTTATAATAATTAACATTATTTTTTTTTCATAAAATTATAATTACAGCTCACACAATATCATAACAGATAAGAACTAAAATCAGTAACAAATTCCGAGTATGTACTATATATACAGTGGTACCTCAGGATACGAAATTAATCCATTCCGAGGCGCCCTTCGTAACCTGATTTATTCGTATCTTGAACCACATTTTACATGTAAATTGCCTAATTCGTTCCAAGCCCTACAAAAACACCCCAGTAAACTTTATAATAAAGCTAAATTGACCAATAAACAATGAAATACAATAATTTGGACCATTCAATACCTAACTTAAACTACATATACTACTAATATGTACTACATACCTGTAAATAAAGTGTATTAGTGTACATGGTATACAAGAAATACTGTACATACATACGTACGTATGTGGTAAAATGTGGAACCTTACCTTTCGAGTGAGGCGATCTCCGAAAGTGGCTCCAGAGGAGGAGGACAAATGGCAGAAAACTTGAACACTTAACTTTATGAAAAACATTAAAAAATGTCAGGAAACATTAACACTAAACTTTACAAAACACATTAACAAATGACACAAAACGTTAACACTTAACTTTACAACAAACTTAAAATTAATTTTTTTTTTCTTTTTTGATTTTTACCTTTTTTTTTATGTTTTTTATACTTTACGGTTTTTTTTTTTTTTTGGTTTTTTTTTTTTTGTTTCTTTAAATAAAATTTCAATTTCTTCACCAATTTCAACTTTGTTTTTTCGTAGTATTACTTGGATCTTCCAATTTGCTTACTCCTACTAAAGGCCTCTTTAAAAAATAGCTATCCAAGGAAGATTGCTTCTGCCTGCTTTTGACAATTTTCCTGAAACGACTCAGGCAAACATCATCGAACTGTGCAAGCATACGGCCTGTGTAAGCCTTTTCAGGGTGTCTTTTCTATAAATGATTGCACCTTATGAAAAGCAGCTAGAGCATCCTTAATTTCTGCCGTTGTCATAGGGTTGTCCTCCTCCTCCTCTCCGCTGCTAGAGAACTCTTCTTGAACGACGTTATGTTGCATGGCCTCCAACTCCTTCAGGTCATCCGTCGTAAGCTCCTCTTGGTGTTCCTCGAGAAGGTAATTGATGTCGTCCTCGTCGACAACCAGCCCCATGGACTTGCCAAGTGCAACGATCTCGTCAAGATCTGGTTGCGAAACAGTTTCAGGATTGTCAACCGTTTCTGAATCTGCATCAGCTTCACTCACGTCGAATCCCTCGGAGTCTCGGGTGGATATGGCATCAGGCCAAAGTTTCCTCCACGAAGAATTCAAGGTTCGCCTCGGAACCTTTTACAAAGCTTGATCGATGAGTCGAATGCATATGATGATGTCGAAATGCTCCTTCCAAAATTCACGCAAGGGGAGGTTTGTGGTATCGGTGATGTCAAAACATCTCTTGAAAAGATGTTTCGTATACAGCTTCTTGAAGTTCGATATCACTTGCTGGTCCATGGGCTGGAGGAGAGGGGTGGTGTTAGCGAAAGATAAAGAACCCTGATGAAAGAATACTCCGCTAGGATATCTTCCTCAAGGCCAGGAGGGAGAGCAGGGGCATTGTCCAACAACAGCAGACATTTCAGAGGGAGGCGCTTCTCTTCCAAGAATTTCTTCACTGTCAGGCCGAAACACAGATTTACCCACTCGGTGAACAAAAGTCTCGTTACCCAGGCTTTCGCATTAGCCCTCCACATCACTGGAAGCTTCTCCTTTAGCACTTTGTGGGCCTTGAAGGCTCGAGGAGTCTCCGAATGATAGACAAGTAGGGGCTTCACCTTGCAATCCCCACTAACATTCGAACAAAGTGCGAGCGTAAGCCTATCTTTCATAGGCTTATGCCCGGGTAGCTTCTTCTCTTCCTCCATAATGTACATCCGATGAGGCATTTTTTTCCAAAAAAGGCCAGTCTCGTCACAGTTGAAGACTTGCTGAGAACTGTAGCCTTCGTTGATCGTCATCTCGTCGAACATCTTAATAAAGGCTTCAGCCGCTTTTGTGTCCGAGCTGGCCGCCTCCCCATGCCGCACCACCAAATGGATGCCAGTCCGTTTCCAGAATTTTTCAAACCACCCACGAGAAGCCTTAAAGTCTGGGGTTGGCGTTGATGTCCCTTCTCCTCCGTCGTCTTCAGCCTGGGCAATCAAATTGCCAAAAATAGCGCTGGCCTTGTGGCAGATTACCGTCTCGGTTATCGTATCGCCAGCGATTTATTTGTCTTTTATCCATACAATATGCAGCTTCTCCATCTCATTGTGCACGTGGCTCCTCGTTGGACAAAATAGTCACGCCCTTGGAAGGTGTAGCTGCTTTGATGGCTTCCTTTTGCTTAAGGATAGTGCCTATCGTCAACGGATTTCGGCCGTATTCCTTAGCGATTACACTCAACAGCATGCCAGGACCCATGACTATACTGTACGTAATTAGGTTATGTAGTATACTAATTAAGTTCTCACACAACACGATAAAGTACAAAGCGAAATCACTAACACGAATTTATGTTAACAAACGAAATTGTATATGTGAACGAACGAATTCCACGTGCGCACGATAACGCTGGTGCAACACAGTGGCCGAAGAATGCCTTTATGTAGAGCACGATGGGAGAGATGCTGACCAATAGGAGAGCAGGATCTTATGGCAGCGACTAGCATCAGGAACCAATGGGAGAGCGGGAGGATGGTGGCGAGTCTACTCAGTTGGTGGTGCGCGAGTTTTAAAATTGTTTTAATGCTAAATAACTGGGAGGAAAGAAAGACTTTATGTCCTCTCAACATTATACTACCTACATTTCAGAACCATATTCAGTAAATAGTAATATGAACTCTACAAGGTGACTTCACCAAATTAACACCTGCTTAAAGATGGTCTTTGTTCCCAACAATTACATTAAATGGTACTACAATGAAAGTTGCAAATGTGCATGAAAACTCCTCTGAACAGTTATGCTTCCATGTCATACTGCAATAAGGACTTTGGGAGGATACCTGCTTCCAGACTGTACTTACTTGGCCCATACTTCACTTACTTTAAACTGGTAAAGCAATTTAGCCATGAACTTTAAGAAACATCATTTTCACATGATTACATTGCACTTGTAACAATATTAAATTCTTTTTATGTGGCCATACTGAACTTATACGCAGGTGTACTATTTGGATAACAAATTAACAGTAAGTAGTACAGCACTCTTTAAAAATAAAGTTGCTATCAAGAAACATACATACCAACCTTCAATTCAACTCCTGCCTTTTTTGCAGCCACTTTTAAAGCTTCTGCACATCCCTCAGGATTAATTCCACCAGCATTACTCAAGACCCTAATACCTGATAACAAAATATGCCACAATAAGCAAAATTCATGTAGAGAATTAAGAATTTACCTTACTCATTTTTAAGCAAGTAACTGCAATATTAAGAGCACAAACATGAGATGTAACATCAAATATTTATTATGAAGCCATCAACTAAGTGTGGAAATACTGAATACCTGCTTATACACTACAAGATGGCAAACGCAAGGTATATTTAAAGCTTGCTTTCAACGAAACAAAGAATTAGAACATTTTTTATATATTTAAAATATAAAGACTTCATATACACAATAATGGCAAATCATAAAGAAAACTTACCCTTTCTTTTGATGTCATTCAAATAGGGTCCAATTGCAAACAGAACAAAATCAGGTGCATAACCAAATTCTGGTTTTTTTGCACGAGCAGCAGTAAGGAGTGACATGGTGATTTCCGATAAGTAATCAAACATAAGAAAGTCAAGTTTCCCATTGTGAATAAGCTGAGGTGCTGTGGAGAAAAGGTAATAAATAGACTAATATATTTTCCATCCATTACACCAAACAAACTTCTTTTCAAGCTTAATCAAACATTAATTTCAGTAGGCTCATCAACTCGCCTATTTTTCATTTGTACAATTACACTAGTTTTGGAAGAAAACTGGAACTTTTTGGCATCCTAAAAAATTGTTATTTGGAACAATATATGCACCATTCTACTCCTGAGACAGATTCAATTCGACTGTCATGGGATACTATGCTATTGATGACTACATATACGTACTATTTAAAAAGTTGGTACAATATTAAGTCTCATTTACTGGAAGGACTAAGGGTAAGGTATAACCAAAATGAGAGCTTTGCCTCACAATAACTTCATGAAACACATAAATGGTCATTTACACAGCCATTGCACACAGAGTTCTCTGTATGGATAACTAGCAAAAATCAAGCTTACAGGAATTAACCAAACCTCAAGAGACTTCCCAACATAATGAATGGAAGGTGGTGCAACACTAGGACCATACACAAAATTTAAGGTAAGCAATAAGTTTAAGATAAGTTGGGCAGGATAGTTACTGGAGGGGAAGAAGCTTTGCCCACAACCTGGTCTGGAAAGATGCTGCATTCTACATAGGGTTATATTAGTGTAGGTTATGTCAGGAACTGATACTGCTGCATTTTTTTTTTTTTTTGACAACATGCATTTTCTTATTACTTATACTTTAATCTATTGCCATCACTTTTTGTGGGCTATTTACTCATTTTTTCATTTTCTTGGACAAATCCAAGGTTTCAACTTTTTGTACAAATAAGTGAAAAGTTCACTTAGTGAATGTGCCAACAGTCTGCCAAAAAACACATACACTTCAAGACAAAGTAAAACGAATTTATAATAGTAGTTTCTTGCCCAAACACACAAAACATTTTTCTGAAGGCACACCTGTATAGCTGTTGCAGTGTGTATGACTGTTATATGTCCTATCAGTGCTTTATTATAAAAGTCAAGAATTTGGTCATATTGTAACAAACTTTAGAAATAACCAAGTCTGCCCTAATGCAGTGAAAATCACGCTTCAAATGAATGTACTACCACCACCTTAAAGTGTAAAAATTGTGAAAAGAAAGACCATAGTGAGAGAGAACATAAAACACATGATGGGAATAAGTGGATAGTATATAAAGAACAAGTATCTAGGGCAAAAAATAATACAGATCATGGCTTTGACAAATAATCCTCTATGCAACCGTCAGTAAGAAATAAAACCAACACTTTTAGAAATCTTAAAAATGACCATCTAGATATATGTACTATGTATGCTACATTGGCTCCAAAATAATGCTTCTTACAGTTTTTAAAGCACTAAAGTATAGTGAACCAATATATCTAAGAAACTACTTAAGTTTCTTTAGACCTGAAATTAATATTGTGATCAGACATGCAAGTAAAGCACATAGGCTGTTTGAACCTAGAGCAAATTGTAAGTCAGGTGAGAGAGCATTTGAACATTGCGCACCAAGACTATGCAACAAAATACCACCTTAAGTGAAGATCATACAAGAAGAAAGCAAATTTAAAAAGTACTAATTATTCTGCAGTAGCTACGATACTGATGAAAAAACACTAAAATACAATTATATAATATAAGAAGCAACTTAAGTAGAAAACACAAAAAGGCTCGCCAGAGAGAGAATCATCCCTGTGGAGGGCTGTACATAAAACCAAATAAAGTGAAGAGCGACAGCGAGTCCAGGGGATGAAGCCTCCTCAGTCAATTCAGGGCATAACATCCTAGGTGAGGATAGGTTATGGGAGGTTGTACTATGATGTCTCCCTGTTGAAATTAGATTTTTGCAGATTTTTGGTTGGCAAGTCACAGGTCCTCAGACACTGTTAAGATCACAATGACTTAGAAAATTTACGTATTTATTCGACATGAAGCTAGATGTTGAAGCTGCCCCTTACAATAAAATCCCATAGGGTAAATGACCAAACGGCTACACAGCAGCCACCAATCCCTGAATACGGCCACCTTTCCAAAAAGTATTTAAATTCACTGCCATGAGTATCAGTCAAGCGTTGTGGCCCACCCTGGCATCACACCAAGACCTCTACGTTCCTTTCGAAGTGAGCATTTTCTCCTTAATTACAAAGTAATGGCATAGGTAATTGAAGCACTTTTTAGGGAAGTGGCTGCGTTCCGAGAGCGATGGCCTGTAAGTCATAGTTCAGTCATTTACCCTAAGGTAAGGGTGCATGCCAACCATCATTGTACAACTATTGGCACTAGGCTATAAGCTTAGGTATTTCATGTTGCACGAAATGATTTGTCAATACTGTCATACTTTATCAAAGTATGCTTACCAATGGGAGTCAGCTGGGAACAACTGATACAGGTTCAGCACACGATAAGAAAACCTTGGCCTGTCTTTGAATGACACGTTCTGACCTAACCAGACCTTACCTTCCTGACTGGGAGCCTGAACCCCCTCCACCCTTCCATTTGACACTGATCACACTTAAGACGGACTAAGCTTCTGCCCGGACTGATCTGTCAAACTTATGACACATAAGCCAGCTTAGGCTACTTCAATTGGTCCTACATAACCTACGGTACATAGGTACCTAGTACCTATCAAGTGACCTACGGTACGTTAGTTAAACAAGATACCTAGCCTGTGAGCACCAAGCATAGCAACACGTCAATGGATATCCTCCATTAACTATAAAAAAAGCATATTCTAAACTGTGAGTTAAGAGCTAAAATTGATAAATTTGGTCAGGGCTGCTAGATAGTAGTAGTGGGTTAGTTAGTAGGTACTGTACCTGCAGTTGGAGTGTCGCCCCAAAACCCACTGGCACATCCAATTCTTACAGTTCTTTCTGGAGTGTCGCCAGAGGAAAACGTCCTGTGTGGAGACAGGGCATTATATAATACACGGCCGGGGAACAAAGTCTTCACGTACGATCGTAACGTTAAGGACACCACCATCTTAGAGTTGTCTGTTTGCCGGTGTTTTCACTGTCACGAGAAAGAAGAAGACAAAACTAAAACCTGAGAGTACTTTTGACAGTCTGACTGGGCAGTGGGCACTTATTGGTCCCAAGTCAGAAGTCATTGGGTTATCAGTGGTGAGACCGAGACAGCAGCAGCTCCTGCATAAGCAGATAACTCTTATGTAATAAGTTTCAAAGATTAAATAAATATGTCGTTGAAGAAGTCACTCTACGCTACAGATACATAGTTTATTTTAGAAATAATAATAAGCGAGTCAATGAAATTTAATGGAAAATTGGTACTACTGTTATTATAGTAGCCATTTGAATATTTAAAAGTACCCAGTTATTTTCTATTAATACAACAGAGGACAAGTGCTTAGTTTTTTGCATATGCTTCCCAATCTAAAATTAATTCATTCCACATGAAAACCATTACTTAGAGGAAAACGACTGATGCAGGAGTTCTCAAAACGAGCCTATGCTTTTACGCATGCGCAGAATCAAGAAACGACAACGTACTAATGAGGGATCTTAAATTACGCGATGAAGATCAGCTGATCCACCTTGTCAACAAGTTCTTTGAGCAACGTTTCGAAAAGTTTTTCCATTACAGTGAAACGTTTAAAGGATACTGTTTTTTGCAATCGAGAAACCAAAAGTACAATATTGTTGTGATCACAGAAAACTTCAAGTAACTGCTGTAAGGAGCAGACGGTATATCAGCTTATTTTGATAGGGAAATTATCTCAAAATTCCCCATCTAGGTAATTTTGGCCTGGCCGTATCCAGCCGAAATGTTCATAGCAAGTAACGTTTGTGCCAAACTACCTCAAAGCACCATGTCTCTGAAGCAGGTACGTAAGATATTGATTCCTTCCAAATGTTTGTTTGGTTTGTTTTAGGTATATGAGCCCTTTCGGTATTGCCTTGCCTTTTCTCTTACTTTGTAAAAATGGAAATTTTCGTGACCAAATTAATGATGGGAAAATTCAAAATTTTATGGTAGCTGGGCACCTAGTAGGGTAAGTTGGATATATAGCCTAGTTTAGGTCTATGATTGCAAGGTGAGGCTTTATCAGGATAAGCATCGATTGATCCCACGCAGCGAATTGTTTCCCCAGGCATACTTCCTAACCTTACCTAGAATGTAGTACCTATTCTACTTTACCCTGTTTTCCTATCCTCTTCTCGTTCCTACCAGTTTGGCTGCAGTTTATAGCCTACATACTAATCTGCAGTACCTCACCTAGCCTATCGCTTTATCTTATAAATGACTTGGGTAAATGACCGAGTGGTGACATACCAGTCACCTCTCCCAAAACACAGCCACCTTCCCGAAAAAGTACTCGAATTTGCTGCCATGAGCATCAGTCAAGAGTTGTGGTCCATTCAGGCAGCACACTGAGACCTCTACGCTCCTCTTGAAGTAAGAGTTTTCTCCTAAATTATGAAATGATGGCATAATTCAAGTGCTTTTTCGGGAAGTGGGAATGCCCGAGAGAGGTGGCCATTATGTCGCTGCTCGGTTGTTTACCCTAACCAGTAGATCTCAACCATTTATGAAACTATGTAACTGAGGTTATATTGTTTTTACAGTTTATGCTGCGTAGAGAAGCAATCTTATTATACAGAAACATTCTGAGGCAAGCCCAGCGTCTTCCAGATAAAAATCAACGCAAAGAAATAAGGGATTGGACTCGTGCTGAATTTGAAATGCACAGACACCAAGAAAAGGAGGTTAGTCCATTAATTGGTTATTATTTTAAAGCCTTAGCATTAGAGGACTTTGAGACCCAGAATTAGAAATTTTAACTACGTACTTAGAACAGTCAACCTGAAAGCATATTTAGATACTACCTGTTTCTTTCAGCAGATTATACCATGGAAGTCAAATAATAGTGTTAGTCATAAGTAGGTTACCCGAAAAGGTTGTGCAGTTCCACGAGACACTCAAGATTTGACTGACTGAGTTTTAACTAAGTGTGTCATTTTTTTATAGATTGCAACAAGCCAGTTGTGGGAAAAAGGGTAAAAAAAGACTAATAAGTTTGAAAGGATAATGAAAGAGTAGCTATATATTATGGTTTTGTACATGAACTTTCCTGCCAGATATATACTTAGCTTACGTCTCTGACGTCACGACAGAATTCAAAACTCGCGGCAAAAGCGACAGGTAGGTCAGGTGATCTACCCACACCCACCGCTGGGTGCAGTGTATGAACCAATCCCCTTTCCAGTCATAATTGTTTTTTCTGTCGCCGGTGTCGACTACATCTGTTGTCGATACCTCTCGATTTTGGATTATTACTCGTTTTCGCCCTGGATTGTTTCATCGGACTTTTGGTGAAGTACCTGCTCCTTGGCTTGGCATTTGCGATTTGTGGACCGGTTTTTTATTATTCTTGGAATTTCATTATGTCTGATTTAGAAATTAAAGAAATCAACTATGTTCAGAGTTTGTTCTGTTAGTGATTGTAAGATGAGGCTACCGAAAGCTGCGGTAGACCCTCACACAGTATGCATGAGGTGTAGGGGGAATGACTGCTCATTTATTAACCCTTGTAATGAATGTGGTAATTTGAATGAAGAAGAATGGAAGGCGCTTTCTTCTTATGTAAGAAAGCTTGAGAAGGACAAGGTTAGGAAAGCTTCATCTAGGAGTTCTAGTAGGTCTCGCGCTAGCGAGTTTGAAGTTGATAACCCTGTTGTAGACGTAGCGCCTTTACCAGTTTCAGCCCCTGCTTCCTGCATCGAACCCGAAGATGCGCCTTCGGAGGTGGACACTATGAGAGCCACTATTCGCAGCATGGAGCTGAAAATTAAAGTGCTAGAAGGTAAGAGTGATAGCAATTTTGTGCAGTGATCCAGTGCAGTGGAGGGTGCGTCTGATCGGCTCCCTAATGCTTCTAGGCCTAGACTCTTCCAGACTCCCAGACCCAGTGGGAGGAGGAAAGTCGAAAGCCGCCCAGGGAAGGTTAGGGAGGAACCCCCACCGGTCAGGCGTCCCCTCGGTAGCGCCTGATGTTCGCTCCCAGGCTACCTTGGATCGCGCCAAGAGAGAAGTCTTACGGCAATGCTTCTCGTCTTCCGCCCTTCTCCTTCGCCCAAGCGTGGTTTGGAGCTCCTCGGAAGCTTCTCGGCCGTCGAAGAGAGCCTGGCAGGCTTCTTCCGCTCTCCACCCTCCAGCCCTGAAGTTTTTTCGGAAGATCCTGGATTGGATGTGAAGAAACCGAGGATTTCTTTGGATTTCGCTCTCCTAGTAAGGAGTCGAGCTGCGTCTCCCGTGAGGACTTTGTTAAGTCTCCTACACGTGTTTTGGCTAGTCTGCAGGCGCAGATTATGGCTCTGGCTGACTCTTTGATTGTGACTTCTTGTCGTAGGAAGGACGTCTCGCTCCCGGTAAAGAAGTCCAGGGGCGCGCTTCTCCAGGTTTACGCTATTCGTCAGTAACCGCCCTCTCTCCAGGAGTGGATCGTAGTACGAGGCGCTCTTCAACGGACAGGCGCTCTCCTGCGGACATCGTTTCTCCATCGGACAAGGGGCATGCTTCCCGTAGACGAGCCTCTCTTGACAGGCGCTCGTCTCGAGACAGGATCTCTCCCGCTGGCAGACGCCAGGAGCCTGGTAGGCGTTTTTCTCATGGTAGCCGCTCTCCTTCAGGCTTCCGCTCTCCGTGACCAGACGCCCTTTGGTAGACAGGCGCTCTTCTCCTGTCAGCGCCCTTCGTTAGCAGGCACCCCAAGAGCCTGGTAGGCGCTCTTCTCCTACAAGGCCCCGCTCTTCTCCCGATTTTCGCTCTCCTGAGTTAGGCGCCGGGAATCCTGTCAGACGCTTCTCTCCTGGTAGGCGCTCGTCGCCAGAGATTCGCTCTCTCGCAGCAGGCACCAAGAGCCTGATAATCGCTTGCCCGCATGACAGGCGCTCTTCGCCAGGCAGCCGCTCTCCTTTAGACAGGCGCCAGGAGCCTGATAGAACGCTTTTCGCCTAATAGGCGCTCTTCGCCAGATTTTCGCCCTGCGTTCGTTAGGCGCCAAGAGCCTAGAATACGCCCTCATCCTGACAAGAAAAGGAGTTTCAGGCAGAATCTCAACGGAAGTTATGACTTCCCCGGTTAGATGTCAGAGTTCTTCCAGACGTTCTTCCAAGGATGGACTCTCGGCTGAGGACAAGACAGCCTATCATCGTAAGGATCGTGAAGGATCTTCGGCGGAAGAAGAACAGGATCCCTCGGAAAGAAGAAATTCCTAAAGATTCCTCCGTTTCTTCATACAAGCGTTTGACGGACCTGTTGCTTCAGGAATTCGGAGACGCCCTTTCTTCCTGTCGCCCCGCCCTCGCCTCTATCGTATTTTCGACCTCGAAAACTTCGAAGGTTTCATCCTGTGTCAGGATGAAGCCTGCAATCTCTATGAAGAAGGCGCTTAGAGGTTTGGTGAGTGGCTTCTTTCGAAGGAAGAGAAAGGGAAGACGGTGTTCTCTTTCCCTCCCTTCTAAAGCTAACTGGAAAACTAGATTCTGGTATGAATCGGGAGAACCCTTGGGCCTCGTTCTTCCCTCCTCGGCAGACTCGACTTCTCTTCACTGGTGGATTCCTCTCGACGCTCTGCCCTCATGTCTGCTAAGACGACATGGGGGATGAATGAGCTTGACCACCTGTTGAAGGGAATGTTCCGAGTCCTGGAGGTGTTTAACTTCCCTAGACTGGTCTTTGGGCGGCGGTTTTGGCAAGAAGACGCAGACCCCGGATTCCATTTCACCTGAGGATCTTATCAGTGTTCTCACGTGTATGGATAAGGCAGTGAGAGATGGATCGAGTGAAGTAGCTTCCCTTTTCGAGCGGGAGTAATCAAGAAAAGATCTGTTTACTGTTCGTTCCTGACGAAATCAGTATCTCATGCTCAGAGAGCCTCTCTCCTGTATTCTCAGCTCTCTCCTCAACTCTTCCCTAAGAAGATCATTCAGGATGTTTCTTGTGCCCTTTCAGCTAAGGCTACACAGGATATGCTAGCCCAGTCTACCAGGAAGCCTCACTCTTCTTTCCAGGCTAAAACCAAGAGAGAGGACTCCAGTTAGGCAGGAGCCCTTTCGAGGAGTCCCTCCTGCCAGAGCTTCTTCCTCTAGAGGATCTAGACCCGCTAAACGAGGGAAGACCTTCTCTAGATCCATCAGAGGGGAAGAAGTAGGATTTAAGTTCTCCAGACATCAGTGGGTGCCAGACTTCTGTGAAGTTTGCCGACGTCTGGGCCCAGAAAGGGCGGACAACTGGTCACTCTCGATTGTCCGCAAAGGCTACCTCATTCCCTTCTTATCAAGACCTCCGTTGACGACGACTCCGAGGGAGTTTGGTAGCCAAGTACAAGGACCCCATCATGAATCAGCCCTCTCTCTAGCAGTAGATCTTATGCTGGAGAAGGAGGCGATAGAACTAGTGAAAGATCCTCATTGCTGCGGTTTTTACAACAGACTGTTCCTAGTTCCCAAGAGCTCAGGAGGATGGAGACCGGTTCTGGATGTAAGCCGCCTGAATGTCTTTGTAGAAAAAAGGAAGTTCGCCATGGAGACAACTTCTTCAGTGTTGGCGGCTCTTCGTCCAAGGGGAACTGGATTGGTGTCCCTAGATCTTCAGGACGCTTACTTCCATGTGCCTATCCATCCTTCTTACACGGAAGTTTCTGAGATTCATGATGGGAGGGAAGATCTTCCAATTCAGGGCCTTGTGCTTCGGCCTTTCGACAGCCCCTCAAGTTTTCACGGGTTTAATGAAGAATGTAGCGCAGTGGCTACATTTGGAGGGAGTGAGGCTGTCTCTCTATCTAGAACGATTGGCTGATCAGAGCAAGCTCACAAGAACGATGTCTGGAGGACCTACAAAAGACACTTACCTTAGCAAGTTCGTTGGGGCTTCTGGTGAACTTCCAGAAGTCACAATTAATCCCCAGTCAAGAGCTGATATATCTGGGGATTCGGATGGTTTCTCCGGATTTTCGGGCATATCCGTCACCAGAGAGGATTGCTCGTTGCCGAGAGAAACTAACGACCTTCCTAGAGAAAGATGCATGCACAGCGAGGGAGTGGATGAGTCTGTTGGGGACACTTTCCTCGCTGGAGCAATTCGTTCTCTAGGAAGGTTGCATCTCAGACCTCTCCAATTCTTCCTTTACCGGAATTGGAGGTGTCTCTCTCTAGACCTGGAATTCTCCTTCATGATATCAAAAGGAATCAAGAAGGACCTTCTGTGGTGGGCAGATCCTCTCCGATTTGCAGAAGGTCTGTCTCTGTACATGCCAAACGCGAACCAAGTATTGTTTTCCGACGCGTCGGAGACGGGTTGGGGTGCGACCCTAGGGTCAAGAGAAGTGTCAGGCACCTGAAGGGGAGGGAACAGGTGTCCTGGCACATCAACAACAAAGAGTTGATGGCAGTGTGGTTGGCGTTAAAAGCCTTCGAGACACGTCCGAGATGCTATAGTTCAGGTCAACTCGGACAACACCACAGCCTTGGCTTACATAAGAAAGCAGGGGGGGACACACTCCTTCTCCCTGTACGAAACAGCAAAGGACTTGCTGTTGTGGTCTCAGGC
>NC_061106.1:40506009-40582828 GCF_015104395.2 Macrobrachium nipponense
GATACTGCTTTCGTCAAGAAAGCGCTAAACACAGATCTCTTCTTCAAGAGACCTGCTCCAAATAAGGAAGAAACTTCCCTGAGCCGTCTTGCACCGCCTTGTCAATACATGACAAAATCGCCAGGAGTACATCCGGTTCTAGCCCTTCAGGGGCATGAGCCTTCTTGGACATCACCCCAAGGGACCAATCTAGGAAGTTAAAGACTTCTAGAATGTGAAAAAGTCCCTTGAGGAGATGATCCAACTCTGAAAGACCCCAAGTAATCTTAGCCGTGTGAAGGCTATGTCTCCTGGATGCGTCTACCAGACTGGAAAAGTCAGCTTCAGCTGAAGCTGGAAGAGTGAGACCCATATTCTCCCCAGTCTGGTACCAAATCCCTCTCTGTTGGGGGCCCGTAAGTCTAGGGGGAGGCATGCAAAAGACTGTCCTAACTAGCTCTTTCTTAGTTAGCATCCAGTTATCCAGCGATTGCAGAGCTCTCTTCATAGAAATCGTCGGTCTCATCTTCAAGAAAGCCGACGATTTCGGAGTCTTCGAGCATGAAAAAAGTGAACGAGGCGAAGGAGGAGCGGCAGGAATCAATGCATCTCCGTATTCCTGGAGAAGGAGAGCTATCAAAACTTTGTAGTTCGACAGTCCTTCTTTACCGTGAGACTCGTCCTCTGAGTCCTCTTCCAAAATCGATCAGTAGGAGAGGCCACTTCCCGTTCCGGGTCTTCCTGTCCAACAACTCTCTCTACTGGGGACAAACTCCTAATAGGAGAGGGGCTAAGAGAGTGTAAAGAGCTCCTATGCTTGGCTGGCTCTTCGTACTTGGCTGGCTCTTCGCGCTTGGCTGGCGCCTCGCGCCTGGCTGGCGCCTCGCGCTTGGCTGGCGTCTCGCGCCTGGCTGACTCCTCGCGCTTGGCTGGCGCCTCGCGCCTGGCAGGATCCTCGCGCTTGGCTGGCGTCTCGCGCCTGACTGACTCTTCGCGCTTGGCTGGCGCCTCGCGCCTGACTGGTGCCTCGCGCCTCTCAAAACTCTCGCGCCTGACTGACGCCTCGCGCCTGGTTGAAGTCTCGCGTCTTCCTGGTGCCACATCCTTGCGTGACAGATGCTTGTCTGGAGCCTCACGCTTGGCTGAATCCTCACGCCTGGTTGTTACCTCGCGCTCGGCTGAAGCTGCTGATCTGGCAGACGTATCCCATCTGGGAGAATCCTCTCGTCTGTAATGCGTTTCTCGCTTGTCTGACTCTCTAATCTTAGAGGACGCTTCTCGTCTGTAGGACGCCTCGCGCTTGGCTGGCGCGACGCGCTTGCCTGGCGAATCAAAATCTTCCCACGAGTCTCTATCTGAGTTCTCAAAAGACTCACGTCTCACAGGAGCCTCACTCCTGGTGGGTAGAAGGAAGACGAGTCTTCTTGACCGGGCAGTCTGACGTCTTTCTTACGAGGAGGATCCTTCGAAAGGACTCCTACTAAGGCGGATAGCTGTTCCTGCACCGCCAAAATGATCCTCTTGGAAGCTTCTCCTGCGTCTTCTTGAACGGGAGAGGGAGACCTCGAAGGCGTGTTGCCCCCATCATGGGTACGTAAAAACCCTCTTCGCCTTCTGATAGAAGGAGGCGCTTCTTCGAAAAGCGCTCTGGGCTTGAATCCAAAACAGGATCTCTCCAGTGCCTTTTCAGGGGCCTGGACAAGTCCGAATCCTTCCACCCTCGTTTAGGAGAGGGAGAAGCGGACTAAGAGAAGCACTCTCTGAGGACGCTTTTTTCGATAGCCGTCCTGAGCAGGCTGTCTATATACAGCACCTGCTGAAGGGACGCCTGACCGGGGGGAATTCTCCACAACCTCCGTACGGCTTTCGACTTTTCCTTCTCCTCTGGGCTTGGTGGAGCTTGGTAAGAGGTCTAGGCCTGGGAGCGTCGCAGAGACGGTCAGACGCCCCCTCCACAACACTGGGGACACTCACTTCACTAAAATCACTTTCACAGTCCTTACCTTTCATGGTAGCCATTTTGGATCTCATCCTGTGAAGAGTAGCCTTCAGTTCAGCAATTTCCGATGCCGAATCTGAATGTAAGGCTAGTGAGGGTCCTGATACAGAATCATAATTAAGAGAAGAGTTAGAATTATCCAAAGGCTCAATAGGCCTTGTACTACTACCCGCAATCTTAGATGCAGCCCTTCTGACTCTATCCCTTTCTAACTTCTTCAAGTAAGAAGTTAGAGTCTTCCATTCCTCAACATTCAACCTCTCACACTCATGACAGGTGTTAGAAATAGAACAATCAAAACCCCTACATTTGCGACATACAGTGTGAGGATCAACCGAAGCTTTCGGTATCCTCACCTTGCAGCCTACATTCACACACTTCTCACACAAACACTTGAATCAGACATTCTGAAGAAAAATCAAAAGCAAGAGTCCAAATCCAGTCCACAGTAGCGAATGCCAAAACAACGATCCAGGTACGTCCACCAAAAGTTCCACAAAAAGATGTCAATTGTCTACAAAAGCGAATTCCAGTCAAGAGGTGGCAGCAACGATGTTGATACCACCGGCGACAGAAAATATATGAGTAGAAAACGGGAATGGTTCCTAGTCCTGCCGCCCAGGGCAGGCCGGTAGATCACCTGACCTACCTGTAGCGAGTGCGCGAAATTTGAATTTCTGTCGGGACGACGGAGTCTTAGCTATGTATAATCTGACAGGTAAGTTGATTGTATGAAAACTCATTTTCACATGATTACATTGCACTTGTAACAATATTAAATTCTTTTTATGTGGCCATACTGACTTATACGCAGGTGTACTATTTGGATAACAAATTAACAGTAAGTATACAGCACTCTTTAAAAAATAAAGTTGTTTCTATCAAGAAACATACATACCAACCTTCAATTCAACTCCTGCCTTTTTTGCAGTCCACTTTTTAAAGCTTCTGCACATCCCTCAGGATTAATTCCACCAGCATTTACTCAAGACCCTAATACCTGATAACAAAATATGCCACAATAAGCAAAATTCATGTAGAGAATTAAGAATTTACCTTACTCATTTTTAAGCAAGTAACTGCAATATTAAGAGCACAAACATGAGATGTAACATCAAATATTTATTATGAAGCCATCAACTAAGTGTGGAAATACTGAATACCTGCTTATACACTACAAGATGGCAAACGCAAGGTATATTTAAAGCTTGCTTTCAACGAAACAAAGAATTACAACATTTTTACATATTTAAAATATAAAGACTTCAAATATATACACAATAATGGCAAATCATAAAGAAAACTTACCCTTTCTTTTGATGTCATTCAAATAGGGTCCAATTGCAAACAGAACAAAATCAGGTGCATAACCAAATTCTGGTTTTTTTGCACGAGCAGCAGTAAGGAGTGACATGGTGATTTCCGATAAGTAATCAAACATAAGAAAGTCAAGTTTCCCATTGTGAATAAGCTGAGGTGCTGTGGAGAAAAGGTAATAAATAGACTAATATATTTTCCATCCATTACACCAAACAAACTTCTTTTCAAGCTTAATCAAACATTAATTTCAGTAGGCTCATCAACTCGCCTATTTTTCATTTGTACAATTACACTAGTTTTGGAAGAAAACTGGAACTTTTTGGCATCCTAAAAAATTGTTATTTGGAACAATATATGCACCATTCTACTCCTGAGACAGATTCAATTCGACTGTCATGGATACTATGCATATTGATATACATATACGTACTATTTAAAAAGTTGGTACAATATTAAGTCTCATTTACTGGAAGGACTAAGGGTAAGGTATAACCAAAATGAGAGCTTTGCCTCACAATAACTTCATGAAACACATAAAATGACAATTTGTCCAAAATTGCATTTTTCCTAACTATACAAACCTGAGGTCCTTTTACAATAGGAAGGTACTAGCGGCAGCTGGATAGGTCGTAAGCTTTCGAACAAGGGGTTCGGTAGTTAACTGCTTGTCCGACAGGCGCGCGCGCGCGACTGGGAGGTAAACAAATCACTTTTGCTTTTGGCCCAAGCAAAAAACTGCAGAGTGAGGGGTGGCATGAGGTGGGCTATGTGTAAAAGGACCTCAGTTTGTATAGTTTAGTAAAAATGATATTGTCATGTTACAATAAAGTTTTATACATACTTACCTGACAGATATATACTTAGCTATAGACTCCGTCGTCTCCGACAGAATTTCAAATTTCGCGGCACACGCTACCGGTAGGTCAGGTGATCTACGCCCGCCCTGCCCTGGGTGGCAGGACTAGGAACCATTCCCGTTTTCTAATCAGAATTCTTCTCTTCCACCTGTCTCCTGCGGGGAGGCTGGGTGGGCCATTAATCGTATATATCTGTCAGGTAGTATGTATAAAACTTTATTGTAACATGACAATATCATTTTTATACATTCAACTTCCCTGCCAGATATATACTTAGCTGATTAGCACCCATTGGTGGTGGGTAAGAGACAGCTAACTACTGAAATAGACAGGTAAACAACATATGTTGTAGGTATTTATAAACCTTGGTTCCTACCTTATTAGGCTGAAGACTTCGCGGCTACTGCCTTGTAGTCTGCTTAGCCTCAAGAGCCTCAGCGAGATAATGATCTATGGCTAAGAGTTCTTGTGGGTCTGCCAATGGGGTCTTATCCACTTACTCGGCAGAGCCTAAAGGCCTTTGTCATTGGGTGCTATTCCACTTACATGACAATACACCTTGTTCAAGGAGCACAAAACCGATCCCGATCACCTGATCCTAACATCCATGTTAGTTCTAAGATTGTAAGGAGTCATCCCCGAACTCCTCACAAACAACCAAAAAACTCGAAACATAATTACACTTTCATTACCAAAAATACAAAAAAAAAAAATTTTTTGTACTCCCCTACTAGTCATACATACCCTTGATCGCCTACCAGCAATGACACTCTGCTCCCGTGCGACAGTAGTGAGCTTGCTGCTAGAAAACCAAGCACATATCTGACAAGAGGGTTTATGTACGATAAAAACACAAAATTAAGGATCAGTCTTTGCTCCAAGACCCAGTACTGTATCTGCTGATACAAAAGACCTAGCGAGAAGCACTTCTCATAGGTCCACTCTCACGTCCTTCAGATAATGAGATGCAAAACACTGAATTGCACCTCCAATATGTAGTCTCGATGATATTCTTCAGAGACATATTCTTCTGGAACGCCAAAGACGTTGCTACTGCTCTTACTTCATGCGTCTTGACTTTTAGAAGACCGAAGGATTCCTCCGAGCAGTTCTTGTGAGCGTCTGTAATAACGCTTCTCACAAAGAAAGCCAAGGCGTTCTTGGACATGAGTCGTTTGGGGTTCTTCACTGCACACCAAAGACCTTGTTGACAAGCTCCCATCTGTCTCTTCCTCTCTAAATAGAATTTAAGAGCTCTCACTGGACAGAGAGATCTCTCTATCTCTCTGCCTACCAGGTTAGATAGGCCTTTTACCTCAAAACTTCTGGGCCAAGGTTTTGATGGGTTTTCATTCTTTGCCAGAAACATTGTCTGGAAAGAAACAGATGGCAGCATCTCCTTTGAACCCCACCGTGGAATCCAGAGCGTGTAATTCGCTCGTCCTCTTGGCTGTAGCGAGAGCCACTAGGAACAAGCATTTCCTAGTAACGTCTCGGAAGGACGCCAGATGTAAAGGTTCGAATTTGTCCGATGAAAGGAATTTCAGGACCACGTCTAGATTCCAACTAGGTGTTCAGGAGTAGCTGCTTTCGACGTCTCAAAAGATCTAATTAGATCGTGTAGATCTTTGTCGTTAGCAATGTCTAGGCCTCGATTCCTGAAAACCGAAGACAGCATGCTTCGGTATCCTTTTATTGTCGAGACAGATAGGTGTGACTCCTTTCTCAGAAAGAGGAGGAAATCAGCAATATTCACTATAGAGGTACTGGAGGAGGACAGCTTCTGAACCTTACACCACCTCCTAAAGACTTCCCACTTCGACTGGTAATACTCTTCTCGTCGAAGCTCTGCGGGCTCTAGCGATAGAGCCCGCAGCCTCGCGAGAAAAGCCTCTCGTCTCTGACAAGTCTTTCGATAGTCGAAAGGTCAGTCAGAGCGAGACCTGGGAGGTTGTGATGAACCTCTCGAAGTGGGGTTGTCTGAGTAGATCGTGTCTGTTTGGAAGCGATCTGGGGAAGTCCACTATCCACTCCAGTACCTCCGTGAACCATTCCTGTGCTGGCCAAAATGGGGCTATGAGTATCAACTTCGTGCTCTTCGAAGCTACAAACTTCCTGAGCACTTCCCCCAGGATTTTGAACGGGGAAAGGCGTAAGCGTCCACACCCGACCAATCCATGAGAAACGCGTCTATTGTGAAGGCTCTCGGATCCTCTACTAGAGAGCAAAAGTTCTCTATTCTTTTGGAGAGGAACGTCGCAAACAGGTCTATGTGAGGTCTCCCCCACAGGGACCAAAGACTTCGACACACTTCTTCGTGAAGATCCATTCCGTGGGAAGGACCTGGTTTCTCCTGCTCAGTCTGTCCGCTCTCACATTTTTGATCCCTTGAACAACCTTGTGAGGAGAGATATGCCTCTTTCTTCCGTCCAGGTTAACAGGTGTTTTGTCAACTGATAGAGGGAGAACGAGTGCGTGCCTCCTTGCTTTCTTATGTAAGCCAGAGCCGTGGTGTTGTCTGAGTTGATCTGTATTACCCCGTCTCTGACTATCTTTTCGAAGGACTTTAAGGCTAGGTGTATGGCCACAAGTTCTTTGCAATTGATGTGGCCAGGACACCTGTTCCTTTGTCCAGGTGCCTGACACCTCCCTTGCTCCCAGCGTCGCTCCCCATCCCGACTCCGAAGCGTCGGTAAAACAACAACTTGGTCTGGGTTCTGCAGAGCAAGCGATAAGCCTTCGTTCTTTTGAAGCTGAGGGATCCACCACCTCAGATGATCTTTTACTTCTTGTGGAAGTTGGAAGATGTCCGAGAGTTGACCCGTCTTCCAGTTCCACACCTCTTTGAGGAAAACAAATGAAGAGGGCGAAGGTGAAGTCTCCCTAGCGAGAAGAACTTCTCCAATGAGGACAGGGTCCCTAAAAGGCTCAGGTATCCCTCGCTGAGCTGTCCTTTCTTTCTAAGAAGTTCGAGATTCTCGACAAACCTCGAGCGATTCTTTCTCGCGAAGGATATACCCGAAAAACCCCCGAGAATCCATCTGAATCCCCAGATAGACCAAGTTCTGGCTGGGGATCAGTTTTGTGACTTCTCGAGTTGACGAGCAACCCTAGCGAATCTATCATGTTCCTTGTTTACTTCCAAGTCCTCCAAGCACTGACTCCTCGACTTGGCCCTGATTAGCCAGTCGTCCAAGTAGAGGGAGATGTTTTTATCCCTTCTAGGTGAAGCCATCTTGCTACATTCGCCATGAGGTTGGTGAATACTTGGGGGCTGCTGTAGACAGACCGAAGCACAGAGCCCTGAATTGAAAGATCTTGTCTCCTATCACAAAGCGAAGATATTTCTTTGACTGATGGTGAATGGGAACGTGGAAATAGGCGTCTTGTAGGTCCAGAGAGACCATCCAATCTCCTGGGCGAAGCGCCGACATGACAGAGGCGGACGTTTCCATACGAAACTTCTTTTTCTGTACGAAGCGATTCAGAGCGCTTACGTCCAGAACTGGCCTCCACCCCCCCGATGCCTTTGGTACTAGAAAAAGGCGATTGTAAAAATCCCGGGGAGTGTGGATCTTGTACCAGTTCGATGGCCTCTTTTTCCCACATTTGCTCCACCATCTGAAGGAGAGTCTTTCGCATTAACGGGTGCTCCGTACCTCGCTGACAGTTCCCGAGGCGTAGATGTTAGGGGCGTTGTCGTCGAAGGGGATTACATATCCCTTCTTCAGGACCGACACTGACCAAGGGTCGGCTCCCTTTTGTTCCCATACTCCTGCAAAAGTTCAGGAGTCTGGCGCCCACTGGTGCTTGGAGAGCAACAAGTCACTTAGATTTTTTGAATGGTCTAAATGAAGACCTTCCTCTCTTTTCAGAGCTCTTCTTTCTGGCAGGGGACGAGTCGTTGCACCTCCACGAAAGGGCTGCTGAGTAGGACGAGGTTCCTTCTTAACCGTCGCCACTACCGTCGTCCTTTCTTGGACGTTTGAGTAAGTAGGTCTTGTGTCGCCTTCTCAGTTTAGTGAGCGAGATATATCCTTGACTAACTGAGAAGGAAACAGATGATCTGATAGCGGGGCGAACAGTAAGGCAGTCCTCTGGCTCGGAGAAACCCCTTTCGATAAAAGGGAACCATACACCGATCTCTTTTTCAGGAGACCAGCACCGAAAAGTGAAGCCACTTCACCTGAACCGTCCTGTACTGCCTTGTCCATGCAGGACAGAACGCTATGGAGAATTTCTGGGTTCTTCAGAAACTCCGGATCCTTAGATTTGTTGGCCAGAACTCCGAGCGACCAATCCAGAAAATTGAACACCTCTAAAGTGACGAAAAGTCCCTTTAGAAAGTGGTTCAACTCTGAAGTGCTCCACGTCGCTCTGACCGATCCTAAGGAGTGACGTCTAGAGGCCTCCACTAAACTTGGCAAAGTCGCATCTGCAGAGGCGGGTAAAGAAAGAACCCACCCTAGTCTCTCCTGTCCCATACCAAATACCTCTCTTCCCGTGCAATCTGGAAGGAGGCATGCAGAATAACCGTCTTTCCTAACTCCTTCTTCTTGTCCATCCAAGAATCTAAAGAATGGAGTGCCTTCTTCATAGATATCGCAGGCTTCATTTTCAAGAATGCCGACGATTTAGCCGTAGCTGAGCTCGAAAAAGAGCGAACGAGGAGAAGGAGGACTGCAGGACTAAGAGAATCTCCAAACTCTTGTAGTAGTAAAGAGGCCAAGACTTTGTAACTCGAAAGTCCTCATTAGCAGGAGGATCGTCGTCAGACAACTCGTCTAACCCTCGATCCGACGAAGGAGAACGTTCTCGTTTTGAGGAAGAGTCCTTCCAAGACCTCCTATGTTCTGAAGGAGAGGAGCTTCCATTTGGCGAAGAGTCATAACCTCCAGGAACGAGTCCCCGACTCTTGACTCCTGGCTCTTGACTCTTGCCTCCTGACTCCTGCCTCCTGGCTCCTGACTCCTGCCTCCTGACTCCTGACTCCTGCCTCCTGACTCCGGACTCCTGCCTCCTGACTCCGGACTCCGGACTCCTGGCTCCTGCCTCTTGACTCCTGCCTCCTCCCGGTGGCTCCTGGCTCTTGCCTCTTGACTCCTGCCTCTTGCCTCCTGGCTCTTGCCTCCTGGCTCTTGCCTCCTGGCTCTTGCCTCCTGGCTCTAGCCTCCTGGCTCTTGCCTCTTGCCTGGATGCCTCCACACTCTTGGCTCTTGGCTCCTGCCTCCTGGTTGACTCCTCACTCCTGGCTCTTGGCTCCTGCCTCCTGGGTGACTCCTCACTCCTGGCCGTGCCAGACGTGTGATTGTTTCATCCAGGTTCGTACAGGAAACCTCACCTCGTGTAGGAGTATCGATCCTGGAGGTAGATACCTCCATACGTCTGGAGGATCTTTTAATAGGAAGGGAAGTGTCTTTCCTTCTAGGAGGCTCCTTTGACAGGACTCCTACAATGACGAAATCTGTTTCCTGCATCGCCATCATGAACCTCTTTGTAGCCTCCTCTTTATCCTCTTCGGGAGGATGGGGAAGGAGGAGGGGAGGAGTCCATAGCCTCCACCTCCTGCCTCCTTCTCACTCTGGTTGGAAGAATGGCTCTTCTCGCCGTTCTTAACTCCCGATGGACTCCTCAGGGAAGTGTTTTCAGGGCTCGAGTCAATAGTCGGCGCCCTCCAACTCCTCTTGAGAGGCCGAGATCGATCGGAATCTCTCCAATCACGTCTCGGTGATGAAGATCCCGACGACGAGAAACACTTACTTAGGACGCTTTACAATCGCGGTCCTTGGCAGTCTGGGGTGTCACAGAAACCGCCGAAGGGACACCTGATCGGTGGGGTGGGGATTCTCCACAACCTCCTTTCGGCTTTCGACATTCCTTCTCCTCTGGGCATGTGAGCTTGGAAGAGGTCTAGACCTAGGAGCGTTGCTGAGCCGACCAGATGCCCCCTCCACTACACTGGGGACACTTATATCACTGTCTAATGACAAATCACTAGCCTTACCTTGTATGGCAGCCATTTTGTTTTTCCTTATTTTAAGAAGGCTGCTTTTTTAGATCTGCAAGTTCTTTCGCTGGATCTACAGGTTCTGCAATAGGAGAAGGGGCTGCAATGGAAGGAGAAGTAGCAATACTTACCCTTGGGGAAGATCCCAAGCTTGGAATTAGTTCAGATCTAGAACTACTTAAACTTCTATGAGAAGCCTTCCTCGCTCTCTCTCTTTCTAACTTTTTCAAATAATTAGTTAGATTCTTCCATTCGTTCTCACTCAAGTTCTCACATTCTTTACAAGTATTAGTAAAAGAACATTCATACTCCCTGCACCTCTTGCATACCGTGTGAGGGTCTACCGAAGCTTTCGGCAACCTCACCTTACAGCCTACATTCACACAACGTCTCACAACCATACCAGAGTCAGACATATTTAAAGAAAATCCAAAATCAAGTCCACAAAACAGTCCACAAAAGCGTATGCCCAATCCAACAATCCAGATACGTCACCAAAAAAAAAAAAAAAAAAAGTCGGTCAAGAAGATCAATTGCCGGCGAAAAAAGAAAACCAATCGGGAGGAACCAACAACAATGTTGATGGTCCGGCGACAGAAAGAATTCTGATTAGAAAACGGGAATGGTTCCTAGTCCTGCCACCCAGGGCAGGGCGGTAGATCACCTGACCTACCGGTAGCGTGTGCCGCGAAATTTGAAATTCTGTCGGAGACGACGGAGTCTATAGCTAAGTATATATCTGGCAGGGAAGTTGAATGTATAAAAATGCAATTTTGGACAAATTGTCATTTGTTCCGACACGGCATACAAACCTTCGGTCCTTTTACAATAGGAAGACTCACTTCTTGGTGGGTGAATCTGAGTCTTTTGTGAACAGACTGGTGTTCGCCCAACCTTGGAAGCCTCCCTGGTCGTAAGAGCGAGGGAGGGATCCAAGCCTCTGTCCGATTGATCGGGGTGTGCACCGCAGGATCAATGGTCAGACCTCTGGACCGAGTACTAAGAGAGAGGCAAGCGTATCTCTTCGTACCAGCAATGTAAGAACTTGTTCCTGTACAGGAGCAAATATAAAGTCATGGGTTTGACTCTTGTAGGCATCCACTTCCCCCCCCTTGTAGGAGGAAGTGGTGGATATTCTGCTCCTATCCCTAGTGAAAGGGATAGGATGGGGCTCTGTCATATAGCTCACCTGCATCTCGTCCTCATCCAGCGTAGTGACGACCGTTGGCCCTCTGCCCACAGGTAGGAGGAGGAAAAGAACGGGAAGAGGGAGCCGTCACTCACTCATTCACACATCCATCACACAGTCACACCAGGACTCGATGCTGTTTCAGCCTGCGAGGGTCTGGGTTAGCTACACAACTTGTTGAGCAGCCACCACGGGTCCCAAGGAAAAGGTATCCAAGGACCTGTGGGCAATATCCCGAAGGTAGAAGGACGTAAAGGTAGTCTGGTTAGACAGACCCCTGCCTTCAGGACCTGCGCCACGGAGAAGTTCTACGAAACGCCAACGAGGGGCCAATACTTCTGACTTCGTGAGCTCTCGGAACGGACGTACGGATGTCGTCACTACCATCAGCCTCATACGCCCTCCTGATGACCTCCCGCAGCCAGAATGAAAGAGTGTTCTTGGATACTTCTTTCTTGGTTACCCCGGTGCTAACGAAGAGGCGTCGACACTCAGGCCTGAGGTGTCGAGTTCTCTTCAGATAGCGCCGTAGCGCCCTCAGGACAAAGCAGCAGCATCTCATCCGCATCATTATCGGTGAAGTCCATTAGGGAGGGAATCGTGAATGACTCGAACCTGTCGTCAGGGATCGACGGTTTTCTGAGTCTTCGCAACGAAGTTCGGGACGAAATCGAGCGTCACAGAGCCCCATCCCCTGGAGTGTCGTACATCATAGGAAAGACCATGAAGTTCCCCTACTCTCTTCGCCGATGCCAGGGCCAGCAAGAAGAGGGTCTTGAGGGTCAGATCCCTGTCTGACGACTCTCGGAGTGGCTCGAACGGCGTTCGAGTCCAAACTCCTAAGGACGAGAGTCACATCCCACGCAGGGGGCCTGAGTTCCCTGGGTGGGCAAGACCTTTCGAAGCTCCTCATGAGGCAAGGAGATCTCGAACGAGTTCGAGATGTCCAAATCCCCTCAGTTTCAGGACGAGCGCCAAGGCGGCTCTGTATCCTTTGACTGTGGGGACTGAGAGGAGCTTCTCTCGGCGAAGAAAAACGAGGAAATCCGCTACCTGCTGAAGAGTGGCTCTGAGAGGAGATAGACCCCGTCTACGACACCAACCACAGAAGACGGCCCACTTCCCCTGGTACACAGCTGCAGAGGACTGACGGACGTTTCCAGCCATCTCTGTTGCTGCGCTACGAGAAAAGCCTCTCGTTCGCAAGAGATGGTGGATAACAGCCAGCCGTGAAGACGTAGGGACTGGGACTGCTCGGTTGGTACCGCTCGACGTGTGGCTGGGCGAGAAGGTTGTGCCAAGGGGGAATCTCTCTCGGTTCTCCTGCGAGAAGAGCCAGCAGGTCCGGATACCAAATGGCCTGTGGCCATTTGGGAGCCACCAGGATCATCCTGAGATTCGGGGTGACCAGTGCTCGACTGATCACCTTGCGAATCAGGCTGAACGGGGGAAAGGCATAGGCTAAGCGAGGTTGTCCCACGGGTGTTGAAGAGCGTCCTCTGCAGCTGCCCATGGGTCCGGCACGGCCGAGAAGAACACCTGGAGCTTCCTGTTGTGCCGGGTGGCGAACAGATCCACACTGGTCGCCCCCATAGGTCGAAGAGCCTTTCCGCCCCACGTCCTGGTGTAGAGACCATTCGGTCCCTACCTGATCCCGACGGCTGAGCGTGTCTGCTACTACATTCCTCTTCCCTGGAATGTAGCGTGCCGACAGCTCTATTGAGTGTGCCTCGGCCCACTCGTGCACCTGCCGAGTCAACTGGTACAACGGGAGAGACACTAGGCCCCCCTGGTTTGTTGACGTAGGCCACTACCGTGGTGTTGTCGCACATCAACACCACTGAGTGTCCCACCAAGCGTCCTGGAACTCTTGGAGAGCGAGGAACGCTGCCTTGAGTTCCAGTACATTGATGTGAAGGTGCTTGTCGTTCTCGTCCCACACTCCTGAAGTCAGCAACTCCTCCAGGTGTGCGCCCCATCCCCTCGGTCGATGCGTCTGAGAACAGCTGCATGTCCGGGGGGGGAGTGCGCAGAGGCACTCCTCTTAAGAGGTTCCTGTCGTCCAGCCACCACCAGGCTAGATCCTGCCTCACCTCCGGTGTCAGTGACACTGGAAAGCTTGGGGGATCCGTCGCCTGCGACCAACTCTCCTTTAGCCTCCACTGAAGAGACCGCAGTGAAGACGCCCGTGAGGGACTAACTTCTCGAGTGACGACAGGTGTCCAGATCACGACTTGCCATCGCTGAGCTACCTGCTCCTGCCGAGACAGGAACTGGTTGGCTGCCTCCCTGAATCTGCTGATCCGCGAGTCTGCGGGGAAGACTCGCCCTGCTACCGTGTCGATCAGCATACCCAGGGTACTTCATCCTCTGCTTGGGCTCGAGATCGGACTTTTCGAGTTCACAACGATCCCAGATCGCGACAGAACTCAAGCAGTCGATCCCTGTCCTGTAGCAACTGCGAGCGGGAGCTCGCCAGGACTAACCAATCGTCGAGATACCTCATCAGACGTATCCCGTGCGAATGGGCCCAAGCAGACACCAGAGTGAACACTCGCGTGAACACCTGTGGGGGCGGTTGAGAGACCGAAGCAAAGTGCCCTGAATTGGTACACCGTCCCGTCGAGGATGAAGCGGAGGTACTTTTCTGGAGGACTGATGAATGGGTATTTGGAAATACGCATCCTTCAAGTCCACCGAAAGCATGAAATCGTTCTCCCTGATGGAGTCGAGCACTGAGCGTGCCGTCTCCATCGTGAACCGGGTCTGGCGAACAAACGGTTCAGGGGAGAGAGATCTATCACCGGGCGCCAGCCTCCCGTAGACTTTTCCACCAGGAAGAGTCGACTGTAAAAACCCGGTGACTGATCCGTGACGATTTCTACAGCTCTCTTGCTCAGCATGGTCTTGATCTCCTGTCTCAGTGCTACGTCCTTCGATGGACCCTGGAACGTACGGACTGCTGTTTGGACCGGGTTGGAGGTGAGGGGTGGCCGGAGATTCGAAGGGTAATAGATATCCCTCCCGAAGGACATCTACATCCAGGTCTCGGCGCCGTAGCGCTGCCAAGTTGCCCAATGGCTGGCCAGGCACCCCCCCACTTCCGGCAGCAGGTGAGGGGGAACGCCGTCCCTAGCGTTTCCCCCCTTTTTCTTCGACTTCTTCCCAGAGCCTCCACGGGAGGAGGAGGGCTGGGAGGGAGGGCTGGTTACGGCTCCCCTTGGTAGAAGTCGAAGAAGACAGAGTCTTTCCCCGGGGCTTTCGACGCAGCTACCGTCGTTAGCCACCGAGGAAGCCGCTAGCCGAGCTCTTAGACTTGGCCGCAGTCCGAGGCTGCCCAGAAGCCTTCGAGACTGCCTGGTGTACCAGACGGTCACTGTCGTCAGTGCGCCGTCTGTCCACCGCAGCGTCCACCATCTCTCCTGGAAAGAGACGTGGAACTCCGTAAAGTCCGTTGCGAAGTCCCAACGCCGCTTCACGCCCACGGCCGCCCTGGAAACCCGAGTAAGGACGGCGTCCCTTCGTCGGAGAACCAGGTGTTGGCCCACAGGTTCACCGTCTGGTGGGCAAGGAAGGAGATGGCTCTTCCTCCAGACTGGCAAAGTCTCCTAAAGGCCGAGTCATCTTCAGGAGAAATTCCCCCGGAGTTGGCTGCGACCTTCGATACTGTGAGGGACACAGATCTAACCAGGAGACGGCCTGGAAAAGCTGCCATGGCGGTAGATTCCAGGCCGAGTGCCTCTTGCTGCGAGAACCATAGTTCTCGGACAGGAGCTGCTGCAGAGACACACCCGGAGTCAGCCTGGCTAACTCCGGGTTCACCTGTTTGGGCGGCATCGGGTCTTCAGATGGCACTGTAAAAACGCCGCTGTCGCAGCAGAGGAGGCGGAAGCAGCTTGCTCGACCTGCCAGACTTGAGCGAACCGTCTTGTCCGGAAACAAGCGATTCAATCCTGGTCCAGCACTGAGTCTGCAAGCTCGGAACCGCGGCAAACCCACCACCGTCGGTCTGGGTTCCCTCTTCGGGCCCCAGAACGACTCGAGCCGGGACGTGGGCTCGATGGTGGGAGCGGCGATCCTTCCCCGAGGTCGTTGTGCTGACGAATCAGCGCAATAACCTCGGCAAAGTTCCTCTGGATCTCAGGAGTGACTGCGTCCTGCGGAGTCGGACCATCCAGTCCCTCAAACAGGAGCATCTCCCGAGACCCTCCTCCCTCAAGGGGAGGAACAGCGACAGACCCCTCTCGGTCTCCTCCAACCACTCGTGTGCGTACGACCTGGCTGGTCCGAGAACCGTGCCTGGTACGTACGACGACGTGGTGGGATCCTGAGGGCGCAACCCTCACGATCACTCATCAATACCTCGCCCCTCCCGGTGTAACCCGAGGAGGTTGAAGGTATGGGAGAGGCAGACCTGACGCTCCTCCTCGCTCGCTGGCGAGAACCAGCGTGCTTGGAAGACTGCAGGCATCGAGCTGCAGACCTAGTCGAGCCGTCTCGCTGTGGAGAACGGCTGGACCGAGAACAGCGGCCCGGTCTCGTGTGTCAGAAGAGCTGGTGCTGGTCGCCGTACCCGATCGCTCTCTGTGCGAGTTGACTGGTCAGGCGACCGGCGAGCTCTACTGTCACGGTGAGACCGGTGCGTGTCCTCACGGCGCGTCAGTTCGCTGGTACCAGCCGTGGCTGGTGCCGGCGAACGGGGGGAGGGGGGCCTCTTCCCAGCCTCAGCCCGTGGCCGGTCATGGACCGTCACGTCCGCCCGGTAGCCAGCTGCTCGCCACGAGAGCGAGAGCTGGTCTGGTGAGAGTCGCGTGAGCGGCTGTCACCAGTCTTCCGCTCCGTGCCGTGAACCTGACGCTGAGCGGACTCAGAGGTCTGGTTCCTGGCTGCACGGTCGCTGTTAGGCGACCGTACACTCGGTAACCTCTCGCGAACGAGAGGCCGAGACGGATCCTGCTGCCGTGGCCGAACCACTAACAGCAGTGAGGAAGTGCCGGTGTTAGCCGGCACTCCTCTGGTCCCCGTAGTCTTCTTCCTCGCGGAAGAAGAGACGGGTCCTGCCCCGAAGGAGCAGGGTGACCAGCGGAAGAACCCCCCGTCTCACCAGAGCGAGACGGGCCCTTAGAAGTTCCCGAAGGAGACTTCTTAGGGGGAGGCGACCTTCTTCTTCTTCGGCGGGGGAGCCTTAGAAGAAGAAGGGGAAGAGGCGGCAGACGACAACGACGACGAAGAAGACGATGAAGACGACGACGACACCTTCCTCCTCTTCTTCTTCTTCTTCGTCAACCTCCTCAGGACCGACGTCAGATCTGTCATCCAGAGCGGAGCCGGGCTGCTGTTGCCGAAGCAACAGGGCCCGGACGCACCTGTCCGAACAGATCAGCATCGGGAGCAGCGGGGCCAGGAACAGGACAACGTCAGCAGTGCAGGCATCACAGGAACAGCAGTAGAGACGGCAGGGGCAGGTACAGGAACAGCAGCAGTGGTCATCAACGTCACGTCCGAGAACGGCGGCTGGGCAGGTACGGCAGGTACGGCAGGCTGTGCAGGCTGTCCAGTTGGACGGACCAGCGGCACAGACATCCTTGGTACTGGTGGGAGGTCCAGGGGCGAGCTCTTCGGGCACACGAAGTCCGGTCGCGGCAGCACGGCAAACCCAGGTGGCGGCATCACACTCCCCCGTGATACGGCGACTGGCCCCTGCACCGATGTAGTAGGTGTTACAGAGACCGCGTGCGGGGTGTACACCAGGTGAGGAGGTGAAGCGTAGCCAGGTGTTGTAAGGGTCGTGGTGGTCGTAACCGTCGCATGAGTGACCGCCACGGAGCCAGCGAGATGGTAGAGCAGCCCCTGGACCCTCGGCACGCCCTGCAGCCCCAACGATGCCCCACACCTGTCCGATGGTCGTCCTTCGCGGCAACCGCACCTGAGGAAGGCAAAGTCGGGTGATTAGCAGGCTCCTCTACCCGCTCGCCCGAAGACGAACGGATAGAGGACCCAGAATACAACTCGACGTCAGGGTATCTAGCGCCCTCCTCCCACACTCGACAAGTAAGGTGAGGAGAAGGACCTAGAAAACCCCCCCCACCCCCCCGAAGGGGAAGGCGCCAAACGTGGAAGCTGAGCGGGCGGCAGGAAAGGACGACGAAGTGTCCGTAACCAAAAGGAGTCGCGGGAGAGCTTTCCGACGACTCCTTTGCAGGCCTTCGCTTCTTCCTGCCCTCATACAAAGTCCACTGCGCTCCTGACCAATTATTACAAACTTCACATGGCTCGGCTCGGGTGCATTCGCGCCCCCGACACCGAGCGCACAAAACATGTGGGTCAATTTCCGGGAATGAGCGGAACTTTCTCCCGCATTTACGCCCTTCGGTACCCGGGCATAGTCTCCGTGGGGTAGCGAGGCGAGGAGATTCCATAATTGACCAAAATATCACAATTCAATGAAAAAAGAGAAATGATTGTACTTACAATGATTCTTTCATACACAAACACAAACCATATACTTAAGGAAAGCAAACGACGAGAAGCGGGCAGAGAGCGTCGAACACACACGTCTACTCGCTGTGAGGCCGAAAGCAAAGTGATTTGTTTACCTCCCGTCAGCGCGCTGCGCGCGCCTGTCGGACAAGCAGTTAACTACCGAACCCTTGTTCGAAAGCTTACGACCTATCCAGCTGCCGCTAGTACCTTCCTATTGTAAAGGACCGAAGGTTTGTATGCCGTGTCGGAACAATGGTCATTTACACAGCCATTGCACACAGAGTTCTCTGTATGGATAACTAGCAAAAATCAAGCTTACAGGAATTAACCAAACCTCAAGAGACTTCCCAACATAATGAATGGAAGGTGGTGCAACTACGAGGCCAATACACAAAAAATTTTTAAGGTAAGCAATAGTTTAAGATAAGTTGGGCAGGATAGTTACTGGAGGGGAAGAAGCTTTGCCCACAACCTGGTCTGGAAAGATGCTGCATTCTACATAGGGTTATATTAGTGTAGGTTATGTCAGGAACTGATACTGCTGCATTTTTTTTTTTTTTTGACAACATGCATTTTCTTATTACTTATACTTTAATCTATTGCCATCACTTTTTGTGGGCTATTTACTCATTTTTTCATTTTCTTGGACAAATCCAAGGTTTCAACTTTTTGTACAAATAAGTGAAAAGTTCACTTAGTGAATGTGCCAACAGTCTGCCAAAAAACACATACACTTCAAGACAAGTAAACGAATTTATAATAGTAGTTTCTTGCCCAAACACACAAAACATTTTTCTGAAGGCACACCTGTATAGCTGTTGCAGTGTGTATGACTGTTATATGTCCTATCAGTGCTTTATTATAAAAGTCAAGAATTTGGTCATATTGTAACAAACTTTAGAAATAACCAAGTCTGCCCTAATGCAGTGAAAATCACGCTTCAAATGAATGTACTACCACCACCTTAAAGTGTAAAAATTGTGAAAAGAAAGACCATAGTGAGAGAGAACATAAAACACATGATGGGAATAAGTGGATCGTATATAAAGAACAAGTATCTAGGGCAAAAATAATACAGATCATGGCTTTGACAAATAATCCTCTAGGCAACCGTCAGTAAGAAATAAAACCAACACTTTTAGAAATCTTAAAAATGACCATCTAGATATATGTACTATGTATGCTACATTGGCTCCAAAATAATGCTTCTTACAGTTTTTAAAGCACTAAAGTATAGTGAACCAATATATCTAAGAAACTACTTAAGTTTCTTTTAGACCTGAAATTTAATATTTGTGGATCAGACATGCAAGTAAAGCCCATGGCTGCTGTTTGAACCTAGAGCAAATTGTAAGTCAGGTGAGAGAGCATTTGAACATTGCGCACCAAGACTATGCAACAAAATACCACTTAAGTGAAGATCATACAAGAAGAAAGCAAATTTAAAAAGTACTAATTATTCTGCAGTAGCTACGATACTGATGAAAAAACACTAAAATACAATTATATAATATAAGAAGCAACTTAAGTAGAAAACACAAAAAGGCTCGCCAGAGAGAGAATCATCCCTGTGGAGGGCTGTACATAAAACCAAATAAAGTGAAGAGCGACAGCGAGTCCAGGGGATGAAGCCTCCTCAGTCAATTCAGGGCATAACATCCTAGGTGAGGATAGGTTATGGGAGGTTGTACTAATGATGTCTCCCTGTTGAAATTAGATTTTTGCAGATTTTTGGTTGGCAAGTCACTGTCCTCAAGCACTGTTAAGATCACAATGACTTAGAAAATTTACGTATTTATTCGACATGAAGCTATATGTTGAAGCTGCCCCTTACAATAAAATCCCATAGGGTAAATGACCAAACGGCTACACAGCAGCCACCAATCCCTGAATACGGCCACCTTTCCAAAAAGTATTTAAATTCACTGCCATGAGTATCAGTCAAGCGTTGTGGCCCACCCTGGCATCACACCAAGACCTCTACGTTCCTTTCGAAGTGAGCATTTTCTCCTTAATTACAAAGTAATGGCATAGGTAATTGAAGCACTTTTTAGGGAAGTGGCTGCGTTCCGAGAGCGATGGCCTGTAAGTCATAGTTCAGTCATTTACCCCCTAAGGTAAGGGTGCATGCCAACCATCATTGTACAACTATTGGCACTAGGCTATAAGCTTAGGTATTTCATGTTGCACGAAATGATTTGTCAATACTGTCATACTTTATCAACGTATGCTTACCAATGGGAGTCCAGCTGGGAACAACTGATACAGGTTCAGCACACGATAAAAAGAAAACCTTGGCCCCTGTCTTAGAATGACACGTTCTGACCTAACCAGACCTTACCTTCCTGACTGGGAGCCTGAACCCCCTCCACCCTTCCATTTGACACTGATCACACTTAAGACGGACTAAGCTTCTGCCCGGACTGATCTGTCAAACTTATGACACATAAGCCAGCTTAGGCTACTTCAATTGGTCCTACATAACCTACGGTACGTTAGTTAAACAAGATACCTAGCCTGTGAGCACCAAGCATAGCAACACGTCAATGGATATCCTCCATTAACTATAAAAAAAGCATATTCTAAACTGTGAGTTAAGAGCTAAAATTGATAAATTTGGTCAGGGCTGCTAGATAGTAGTAGGTTAGTTAGTAGGTACTGTACCTGCAGTTGGAGTGTCGCCCCAAAACCCACTGGCACATCCAATTCTTACAGTTCTTTCTGGAGTGTCGCCAGAGGAAAAGGTCCTGTGTGGAGACAGGGCATTATATAATACACGGCCGGGGAACAAAGTCTTCACGTACGATCGTAACGTTAAGGACACCACCATCTTAGAGTTGTCTGTTTGCCGGTGTTTTCACTGTCACGAGAAAGAAGAAGACAAAACTAAAACCTGAGAGTACTTTTGACAGTCTGACTGGGCAGTGGGCACTTATTGGTCCCAAGTCATTGGGTTATCAGTGGTGAGACCGAGACAGCAGCAGCTCCTGCATAAGCAGATAACTCTTATGTAATAAGTTTCAAAGATTAAATAAATATGTCGTTGAAGAAGTCACTCTACGCTACAGATACATAGTTTATTTTAGAAATAATAATAAGCGAGTCAATGAAATTTAATGGAAAATTGGTACTACTGTTATTATAGTAGCCATTTGAATATTTAAAAGTACCCAGTTATTTTCTATTAATACAACAGAGGACAAGTGCTTAGTTTTTTGCATATGCTTCCCAATCTAAAATTAATTCATTCCACATGAAAAACCTATTACTTTAGAGGAAAACGACTGATGCAGGAGTTCTCAAAACGAGCCTATGCTTTTACGCATGCGCAGAATCAAGAAACGACAACGTACTAATGAGGGATCTTAAATTACGCGATGAAGATCAGCTGATCCACCTTGTCAACAAGTTCTTTGAGCAACGTTTCGAAAAGTTTTTCCATTACAGTGAAACGTTTAAAGGATACTGTTTTTGCAATCGAGAAACCAACAAAATTATAGATATTGTTGTGATCACAGAAAACTTCAAGTAACTGCTGTAAGGAGCAGACGGTATATCAGCTTATTTTGATAGGGAAATTATCTCAAAATTCCCCATCTAGGTAATTTTGGCCTGGCCGTATCCAGCCGAATGTTCATAGCAAGTAACGTTTGTGCCAAACTACCTCAAAGCACCATGTCTCTGAAGCAGGTACGTAAGATATTGATTCCTTCCAAATGTTTGTTTGGTTTGTTTTAGGTATATGAGCCCTTTCGGTATTGCCTTGCCTTTTCTCTTACTTTGTAAAAATGGAAATTTTCGTGACCAAATTAATGATGGGAAAATTCAAAATTTTATGGTAGCTGGGCACCTAGTAGGGTAAGTTGGATATATAGCCTAGTTTAGGTCTATGATTGCAAGGTGAGGCTTTATCAGGATAAGCATCGATTGATCCCACGCAGCGAATTGTTTCCCCAGGCATACTTCCTAACCTTACCTAGAATGTAGTACCTATTCTACTTTACCCTGTTTTCCTATCCTCTTCTCGTTCCTACCAGTTTGGCTGCAGTTTATAGCCTACATACTAATCTGCAGTACCTCACCTAGCCTATCGCTTTATCTTATAAATGACTTGGGTAAATGACCGAGTGGTGACATACCAGTCACCTCTCCCAAAACACAGCCACCTTCCCAAAAAAGTACTCGAATTTGCTGCCATGAGCATCAGTCAAGAGTTGTGGTCCATTCAGGCAGCACACTGAGACCTCTACGCTCCTCTTGAAGTAAGAGTTTTCTCCTAAATTATGAAATGATGGCATAATTCAAGTGCTTTTTCGGGAAGTGGGAATGCCCGAGAGAGGTGGCCATTATGTCGCTGCTCGGTTGTTTACCCTAACCAGTAGATCTCAACCATTTATGAAACTATGTAACTGAGGTTATATTGTTTTTACAGTTTATGCTGCGTAGAGAAGCAATCTTATTATACAGAAACATTCTGAGGCAAGCCCAGCGTCTTCCAGATAAAAATAACGCAAAGAAATAAGGGGATTGGAACCTCGTGCTGAATTTGAAATGCACAGACACCAAGAAAATGGAGGTTAGTCCATTAATTGGTTATTATTTTAAAGCCTTAGCATTAGGACTTTGAGACCCAGAATTAGAAATTTTAACTACGTACTTAGAACAGTCAACCTGAAAGCATATTTAGATACTACCTGTTTCTTTCAGCAGATTATACCATGGAAGTCAAATAATAGTGTTAGTCATAAGTAGGTTACCCAAAAGGTTGTGCAGTTCCACTAGACACTCAAGATTTGACTGACTGGAGTTTTAACTAAGTGTGTCATTTTTTTATAGATTGCAACAAGCCAGTTGTGGGAAAAAGGGTAAAAAAAGACTAATAAGTTTGAAAGGATAATGAAAGAGTAGCTATATATTATGGTTTTGTACATGAACTTTCCTGCCAGATATATACTTAGCTTACGTCTCTGACGTCACGACAGAATTCAAAACTCGCGGCAAAAGCGACAGGTAGGTCAGGTGATCTACCCCACCCGCCGCTGGGTGGCAGGTGTATGAACCAATCCCCCTTTCCAGTCATAATTTTTCTGTCGCCGGTGTCGACTACATCTGTTGTCGATACCTCTCGATTTTGGATTATTACTCGTTTTCGCCCTGGATTGTTTCATCGGACTTTTGGTGAAGTACCTGCTCCTTGGCTTGGCATTTGCGATTTGTGGACCGGTTTTTGATTATTCTTGGAATTTCATTATGTCTGATTTAGAAATTAAGAAATCAACTATGTTCAGAGTTTGTTCTGTTAGTGATTGTAAGATGAGGCTACCGAAAGCTGCGGTAGACCCTCACACAGTATGCATGAGGTGTAGGGGGAATGACTGCTCATTTATTAACCCTTGTAATGAATGTGGTAATTTGAATGAAGAAGAATGGAAGGCGCTTTCTTCTTATGTAAGAAAGCTTGAGAAGGACAAGGTTAGGAAAGCTTCATCTAGGAGTTTCTAGTAGTCTCGCGCTAGCGAGTTTGAAGTTGATAACCCTGTTGTAGACGTAGCGCCTTTACCAGTTTCAGCCCCTGCTTCCTGCATCGAACCCGAGATGCGCCTTCGGAGGTGGACACTATGAGAGCCACTATTTGCAGCATGGAGCTGAAATTAAATTGTGCTAGAGTAAGAGTGATAGCAATTTGTGCAGTGATCCCAGTGCAGTGGAGGGTGCGTCTGATCGGCTCCCTAATGCTTCTAGGCCTAGACCTCTTCCAGACTCCCAGACCCAGTGGAGGAGGAAAGTCGAAAGCCGCAGAAGGTTAGGGAGAAAACCCCCACCGGTCAGGCGTCCCCTCGGTAGCGCCTGAGTTCGCTCCCAGGCTACCTTGGATCGCGCCAAGAGAGAAGTCTTACGGCAATGCTTCTCGTCTTCGCCTTCTCCTTCGCCCAAGCGTGGTTGGAGCTCCTCGGAAGCTTCTCGGCCATCGAAGAGAGCCTGGCAGGCTTCTTCCGCTCTCCCCCTCCAGCCCTGAAGTTTTTCGGAAGATCCTGGATTGGATGTGAAGAAACCGAGGATTTCTTTGGAGTTTCGCTCTCCTAGTAAGGATCGAGCTGCGTCTCCCGTGAAGGACTTTGTTAAGTCTCCTACACGTGTTTTGGCTAGTCTGCAGGCGCAGATTACGGCTCTGGCTGACTCTTTGATTGTGACTTCTTGTCGTAGGAAGGACGTCCTCGCTCCCGGTAAAAAGAAGTCCAGGCGCTCTTCTCCAGGTTTACGCTATTCGTCATTAACCGCCCTCTCTCCAGAGTTGGATCGTAGTACGAGGCGCTCTTCAACGGACAGGCGCTCTCCTGCGGACATCGTTTCTCCGTCGGACAAGGGCATGCTTCCCGTAGACGAGCCCTCTCTTGACAGGCGCTCGTCTCGAGACAGGATCTCTCCCGCTGGCAGACGCCAGGAGCCTGGTAGGCGTTTTTTCTCATGGTAGCCGCTCTCCTTCAGGCTTCCGCTCGGAATCCTGTGACCAGACGCCCTTTGGTAGACAGGTGCTCTTCTCCTGTCAGCCGCCCTTCGCTTAGCAGGCACCAAGAGCCTGGTAGGCGCTCTTCTCCCGATTTCGCTCTCCTCGAGTTAGGCGCCGGGAATCTGTCAGAACGCTTCTCTCCTGGTAGGCGCTCGTCGCCAGAGATTCGCTCTCCTCGCAGCAGGCGCCAAGAGCCTGATAATCGCTTCCCCGCATGACAGTCGCTCTTCGCCAGGCAGCCGCTCTCCTTTTTTAGACAGGCGCCAGGAGCCTGATAGACGCTTTTCGCCTAATAGGCGCTCTTCGCCAGATTTTCGCCCTGCGTTCGTTAGGCGCCAGAGCCTAGAATACGCCCTCATCCTGACAAGAGGAGTTTTCAGCAGAATCTCAACGGAAGTTATGACTTCCCCGGTTAGATGTCAGAGTTCTTCCAGACGTTCTTCCAAGGATGATGGGACTCTCGGCTGAGGACAAGACAGCCTATCATCGTAAGGATCGTGAAGGATCTTCGGCGGAAGAAGAACAGGATCCCTCGGAAGAAGAAATTCCTAAAGATTCCTCCGTTTCTTCATACAAGCGTTTGACGGACCTGTTGCTTCAGGAATTCGGAGACGCCCTTTCTCCTGTCGCCCCGCCGTCGCCTCTATCGTTATTTTCGACCTCGAAAACTTTGAAGGTTTCATCCTGTGTCAGGATGAAGCCTGCAATCTATGAAGAAGGCGCTTAGAGGTTTTGGTGAGTGGCTTCTTTCGAAGGAAGAGAAAGGGAAGACGGTGTTCTCTTTCCCTCCTTCTAAGCTAACTGGAAAACTAGGATTCTGGTATGAATCGGGAAAACCCTTGGCCTCGTTCTTCCCTCCTCGGCAGACTCGGACTTCTCTTCACTGGTGGATTCCTCTCGACGCTCTGCCCTCATGTCTGCTAACTACGACATGGGGGATGAATGAGCTGACCACCTGTTGAAGGGAATGTTCCGAGTCCTGGAGGTGTTTAACTTCCTAGACTGGTCTTTGGGCGTTTTGGTCAAGAAGACGCAGACCCCGGATTCCATTTCACCTGAGGATCTTATCATGTTCTCACATGTATGGATAAGGCAGTGAGAGATGGATCGAGTGAAGTAGCTTCCCTTTTCGGAGCGGGAGTAATCAAGAAAAGATCTGTTTACTGTTCGTTCCTGACGAAATCAGTATCTCATGCTCAGAGAGCCTCTCTCCTGTATTCTCAGCTCTCTCCTCAACTCTTCCCTAAGAAGATCATTCAGGATGTTTCTTGTGCCCTTTCAGCTAAGGCTACACAGGACATGCTAGCCCAGTCTACCAGGAAGCCTCACTCTTCTTTCCAGGCTAAAACCAAGATCGGAGACCTCCAGTTTAAGGTCAGGAGGCCCTTTCGAGGAGTCCCTCCTGCCAGAGCTTCTTCCTCTAGAGGATCTAGACCCGCTAAACGAGGGAAGACCTTCTCTAGATCCATCAGAGGGAAGAAGTAGGATTTAAGTTCTCCAGACATCAGTGGGTGCCAGACTTCTGAAGTTTTGCCGACGTCTGGGCCCAGAAAGGGGCGGACAACTGGTCACTCTCGATTGTCCGCAAAGGCTACCTCATTCCCTTCTTATCAAGACCTCCGTTGACGACGACTCCGAGGGAGTTGGTAGCCAAGTACAAGGACCCCATCATGAATCAAGCCCTCTCTCTAGCAGTAGATCTTATGCTGGAGAAAGGAGGCGATAGAACTAGTTGAAAGATCCTCATTCTGCGGGTTTTTACAACAGACTGTTCCTAGTTCCCAAGAGCTCAGGAGGATGGAGACCGGTTTCTGGATGTAAGCGCCCTGAATGTCTTGTAGAAAAAAGGAAGTTCGCCCATGGAGACAACTTCTTCAGTGTTGGCGGCTCTTCGTCCCAGGACTGGAATGGTGTCCCTATATCTTCAGGACGCTTACTTCCATGTGCCTATCCATCCTTCTTCACGGGAAGTTTCTGAGATTCATGATGGGAGGGAAGATCTTCCAATTCAGGGCCTTGTGCTTCGGCCTTTCGACAGCCCCTCAAGTTTTCACGGGTTTAATGAAGAATGTAGCGCAGTGGCTACATTTGGAGGGAGTGAGGCTGTCTCTCTATCTAGACGATTGGCTGATCAGAGCAAGCTCGCAAGAACGATGTCTGGAGGACCTACAAAAGACACCTTAGCAAGTTCGTTGGGGCTTCTGGTGAACTTCCAGAAGTCACAATTAATCCCCAGTCAAGAGCTGATATATCTGGGGATTCGGATGGTTTCTCCGGATTTTCGGGCATATCCTTCCGTCACCAGAGAGGATTGCTCGTTGCCGAGAGAAACTAACCGACCTTCCTAGAGAAAGATGCATGCACAGCGAGGGAGTGGATGAGTCTGTTGGGGACACTTTCCTCGTGGAGCAATTCGTTTCTCTAGGAAGGTTGCATCTCAGACCTCTCCAATTCCTCCTTTACCGGAATTGGAGGTGTCCTCTCTCTAGACCTGGAATTCTCCTTCATGATATCAAAAGGAATCAAGAAGGACCTTCTGTGGTGGGCAGATCCTCTCCGATTTGCAGAAGGTCTGTCTCTGTACATGCCAAACCCGAACCAAGTATTGTTTTCCGACGCGTCGGAGACGGGTTGGGGTGCGACCCTAGGGTCAAGAGAAGTGTCAGGCACCTGGGAGGGGAACAGGTGTCCTGGCACATCAACAACAAAGAGTTGATGGCAGTGTGGTTGGCCGTTAAAAGCCTTCGAGCCCCACGTCCGAGATGCTATAGTTCAGGTCAACTCGGACAACACCAACAGCCTTGGCTTACATAAGAAAGCAGGGGGGGACACACTCCTTCTCCCTGTACGAAACAGCGAAGGACTTGCTGTTGTGGTCTCAGGCAAGGAAGATCGTTCTCCTCACCAGGTTCGTACAGGGAGAAGGAATGTCAGGGCCGATCTCCTGAGCAGGAGGAATCAAGTGCTCCCCCCTCGGAGTGGACTCTGCACTCAGAAAGTTTGCCAGGACCTGTGGAGGTTATGGGGCAGACCTCATATCGACCTATTTGCGACAGCAAAGAACAAGAGAATAGACCTCTACTGCTCCCCGATCTCGGACCCAGGAGCAGTGTCAGTCGATGCTTTCCTCTAGACTGGAGAGGTCTGGACGTCTATGCTTTTCCTCCATTCAAGATTCTGAGTCAAACACTCAGAAAGTTTGCGGCCGGCCTCGGAAGCGACAAGGATGACGCTGTAGCTCCATTCTGGCCGCCCAAGATTGGTTCACAGAGGTACTGGAATGGCTGGTGGACTTTCCAAGAGCTCTTCCACAAAGAGTAGATCTGCTCAGACAACCCCACTTCGACAGGTATCACAAAAAACAAAAACTCCCCGCTCTCAATCTGATTGGCTTTCGACTGTCAAAAGTCTTGTCAGAGCGAAGGGGTTTTCAGCTAAGGCAGCGAAGGCTATCGCCTCAGCTAGAAGGCCCTCTACCCTTAGTGTCTACCAGTCGAAGTGGGACATCTTTCGCCGTTGGTGCAGAAACCAGAAGCTTTCCTCTTCCAGTACCTCTGTGACCCAAATCGCAGATTTCCTGGTTTTTCTCAAGGAAAATGCGGTACTTTGCAGTTTCGAACCATCTAAAGGGATATCGGAGCATGTTAGCAGCTGTGTTTAGGCACAGGAACTTAGATATCTCCAACAACAAAGATCTACATGATCTGCTAAGATCTTTCAAAACTTGCAAGAAAACCCTCGTCTCAAATTCCGAGCTGGAATCTGGATGTGGTTCTTCGTTTCCTGAGGTCCTCGAAGTTCGAACCTCCCCAGTCATCTTCTTTCAAGGATCTTACGAAGAAGGCTCTGTTTTTCTTTTGGCTTTAGCATCTGCCAAGAGAGGTTAGCGAGCTTCATGCTCTAGAAGGAAGGGTAGGTTTCAAAGGGAAGATTCCGTGATTTGTTCCTTCCTTCCTCCTTCTTTTCTAGCTAAGAACGAGAACCCCGCCTCAAATCCTTGGCCAAGGAGTTTTGAGGTTCCAGGCTTAGCTCCCCTGGTAGGGGAAGAGCCGGAAAGAACTCTTTGCCCTGTGAGGACTTTAGATACTACCTCCAACGGAAGAAGTCTCTTAAGGGCATTAAGGACAGACTTTGGTGCTCTGTAAAGGATCCCAGTAGACCATTGTCTAAAAATGCTATGTCCTTCTTTATTAGAAGCCTCGTGAAGGAAGCGCATTTGGCTTGCGGTGAGGATCAGTTCAAGCTTTTGAAAATCAAGGCATCACGAGGTAAGAGCCATTGCTACGTCCTTGGCTTTCAACAAGAATATGTCACTCCAGAATCTGATGAAAGCAACATTCTGGAGATGCAATTCAGTATTCGCGAACCACTACCTTAGAGACGTCAAGATTACTTACGATAAGTGCTTCGCATTAGGCCGTATGTATCAGCGGATTCGGTGCTGGGGCAGGGAGCTGAGGCATATCCTTTGTACATTTTTTCCCCTATTGTTTTGTATTGTTTTTATGGTTGTTTTGTTGAAAGAGGATGCGGGTAGGCATCTCTTTCTATTCGTATTGCTAACATTAGAATGGTTAGGTGTCTGTTTGTGCTAGAGCTCCCTGCATTGGTAGTGGTCAGGCTCTGTCATTTAAGAGGGCGAATCCCCATTGACATGATCCGACTTGGATTCTACTGAGTAAGTGGAATATCAAATCCCTTCGGTAGAACCCAAACAAGAGTCTTTTCAGCTGTAGGTCACGCCCTCGCTGTAGCTCTTCAGGCTTTGCAGACTAATAGACAGTAACTATGAAGTCTTCAGCCTTATCAGGTAAGAACCAAGGTTTGTTAGTATCCTCAAACAGATGTTGTTTCCCCTTTTTCCCTTGTTAGCTCTGTCTCTTTCCCTCCACCAAGGGTGTCAATCAGCTAAGTATATATCTGGCAGGAAAGTTCATGTGCCAAAAATGATATTGTTTATTTTATTTAAACAATAAAGTTTTGTACATACTTATCTGGCAGATATATACGATTGATGGCCCTCCCAGCCTCCCCTCAGGAGACAGGTGGAAGAGAAATTATGACTGGAAAGGGGGATTGGTTCATACACCTGCCACCCAGCGGCGGGTGGGGTAGATCACCTGACCTACCTGTCGCATTTGCCGCGAGTTTTTGAATTCCTCTGTCGTGACGTCAGACGTAAGCTAAGTATATATCTGCCAGGTAAGTATGTACAAAACTTTATTGTAAAATAACAATATCATTTTTAGGGAAGCTTATCAATACCAAAGTAAAAAAGAATTAGTTTTTGGACTCAAATTCCTATTTTATTTAATTATACATTATATATTTTATATACAGTATTTAATATAATGTTTTTGACCTTAATCAATTAAACTACAGACTGACAGTAATCAAAACATTGCTGGAAAAAACAAAAAATATGGAAAAATAAATCATTAGAAATGCAAAAACTTTACAGATTTCAATTTAAGCAAGATTTCCTTAAGAATAATTGGATTGACAGACATTATTAGGGAAATGAACTTACAAATACAGTTATATTTGAACTGGCACCTATTGTTTTCTGTACATATATTAAATCTAGGACACTTTGTGTTCTTGGTTCAGTGCTATTTTTAAAATTCAGAGAGGGCTTATTTCTTATCTGATTAACAAGTACCGTACAGTATCTATCATGTGTAAAAGTTATGTAAGGATTTTGTAGAAAAGTTTTTTAAAAGAAATGCCATACAAAAAACAAAAACTAGCTAAATGGTTCTGAGCAACAGATATAATTAAATATTGTAATTACTGATACTTCACTGCCTTACCAGTTTGCCATCTAGATCCAGAAGTGTTGCCTAGAATTAGCATAGCTATTTTGTCTGATATTGAAGGGTTAAAGGCTCGCTTGTAGTCAAGTGCTGTTTATCTTAGTTCAAGAGCCTTTAGGATAAACATTACTGAAGAAACTTTAAATTCTAATTCAAATAGAGGGAATTGATCAAGCCAACCTTGGTTCAGATCTTCATTTTGGAGGAAATCTGGATTTTGGGAAAGCTGCTATGTGGTAGTCTCAGCTGGAAGCTTTTAGAAGAGACCCTGGTTTAGTTTAGATTTTTGCTATTACGGTAAATTTATTTTCTGTTGAAGTGCTTCTCTTTAAGCATTACCTGCATAGGTAATACAAATGATCTCATGGTGGTAGAGATGGCCTTCAAGATGGAAAGCAATCTCTGTAGGCAGGGTTAAGATCCCATACATTTTCTAGAAACAGAACAGAAGCATCCTGATCTTACTAGACCAACATGATAACTTTGACAATCCAGATTAAATTGAGTGTAGCGTTTACAGAGACAGGAACCATATTTTTCCTAAGCAGTAATTACAAGGTGTCAGATTCAGAGATTTGGGGAAGTAAACAACAACCCGCCAGGCAGGGTGAGATTTTTTGGTGGACCAAAATAAACATACAGACTTAATTCTATGGGAGTGCCCTACTCAACTCCTCCCAGTTGATACACAGCTCTTTTAAGTAAATGGGGTCATTGGACAGGAGAGGTTGTGGACTCCCAAGTGTGAGGATTTCACATCTTTTGCTAACCATCTTATCACTAATTTAAGTAGTGTTTCATCACCTACTATAGTTAATCCACCTAATGGGAGTTGTGGTTGCAAGTAGAAATGAAACTGTGTTTGTGTAATCTGAGAATTATTTTTTATTTTGTTTTTTTGATAAACATTCGGTTAGTACGTAGTCTCATGTAAGAGTAACTGCAATGAAGAGTTTCTGAATTAGGACTGTAACAGTAGAGAATAGATTGTATGTAGTATCTTTAAATAATTAAAGACTAACAATGTTTTACTCTTCATTATTTCAGCATTTCTTAATTGTGTGCTTTTTACTTTCTAAAATTATGTTGTAATGTTTGGCTCTTTTATAAAAGTAAATTTATAAAAAAAAAAAATCAGGAGACATTCTTGAATTTTTTAAAGATCTTCAGTCATTACTTTAGAAATCTTATTCTCCACTTTTGTATGGATCCCTCTTTGACTTAGTAATCATCAAACTAACATCACTTGGTTTCTTTCTTAAGTAACAAAAGCATTATGTAGAAAACATTATAGTTCTGTGATATTGTGCTTACCTTTCAGTTAGATATTGTAACAGTGGGAATGCAGTGCTGTAGAGAATTTTTGACGAGATTCAAGTGTTGTTGGTCATTGTAGTTATAGGAAGATGTAATTAAAATATGCAGTTTTGTTTATACTTTAATAAGATTCTTCACTTCAGTATAATAATAATCTTCACTTCCTTCTCTCCTCTTTTTCAGGAAGTTATCAAGCAGTTAATTTTCCAGGGGAAGAAACAATTAGAACAATTAGAAGTAACTGTTAAACTGGCAAATTCATAGGATTTTTAAATTGACTAAGTGATAATGTATATACAGTACCTATTTATTTACTGCCTATTTTATTATAAAACTAAGACTCATAGATCTTGTGTTACTCCTTTACCTCATTAGCATTAGATCTTTTTCATTCTCTGTAATTTTACACCATTTGATCTGAAAATTATGGTTGCTTCATGTTGGAAACTGTGCAGTTGAAAGTTGTTTTGGTCAAAGGGACACAATCTTCAACTGTCATGCAACAGGCCTGTATGGTCGAGCAACTGATGGTATCTAACCTTTTGGATATGATGATGGTTCATGGCGTGGTTCATTTGGTAACTCCTTTCATGACCCAGATAGGGATATGATTTGAAAATGATTGAGTACTGATGTTTGGTTACCTTTGAATATGTAGAAGACTTGAGAAACTGTTGTATGAAATGCTTCCAGGAATAAGTTGGAGGTATGGAATGAGGATGACAGCCCTTGCCATAAGTTACGAAGTTCACATTAGCACAGGAAAAACAAAAGCACACCAGACTTGTAGTGAGGTTTTTTAATATTTTTTGTTTATTAGGCATTTCACCTTAATGTATCTTATTCAGTCTGTGAATCAACTGATTCTGAAAGCAGTAAGCACTAGCACAAATCTTCTGTAAGATCTCTGAGTTTGGAAATGTTTTCAGTATCAAAGCACCAGGGTAAAATGCTCTGTTAAAATATAGTACATATATATATTCAAAATCACTGCCCCAAACAAATGATTATGTTCTAAAAACCTTTTATCACACGTTTAAAATGGATTAAAATGCAAGGTTGATGTAAGCATAGTTTTTATGGTGGATTTTTAGTATCAGGAATTTTATCAAAGGAAATGCTCCAGTTGCTCCTTCTGAAGTAACTGAAAATTTTTGTCTTATAACAGTCATCAATGTTGTGTGATTTATTTCACTTATGTTACTTAATTGACCCTAGTATTTTTGTATAGCATTTGCCATCTTTCTTCACGTTGTAAGGTACAAGAATATATGATGCCATTATGTCATCTATAGTCATTACGTACTGCCAGGAAAATCTGGTGTAAGACCTTTGTATATTCGAGTTTCAGCACCAAGTCTTTTGAAGAAATTTGAACTAAACGCTAATATTTTATGTATCTGACAGAAATCCATCAATGAGAAGCTGTTTTAGTTATCCTTAACTTATCTGGAGAAGTTGATTGATAAATCTTAATAGGACTGTGACCTCTTTTAAAGGTAGGAAAAATATAGTTCATATATACAGTATGTACACAGTGTTGTCTTGAAAGTTTAACCTAGTTTCAAGGTAATGAATTTTTTAATATCAAAAGCCTGCAGGGGCTATAAGGAATAATATTTTCCACTAAATTATATTTTTGAAATGGCCAGTATGACAATTAAAAAATTAATAAGGAATAATAGTTGTAAAAGTGCCATATGAAGCCTGTATGTAATTTCGTAAGTATGCTTCATTAATCTTTGTTTTACTCAGTTTATTTTAATTTAATGGAGCAGGTAGAGGCCATTAGGTACCTGTATTTGAAAATTGGCAGATATGTTGAAATACTGTCAAGTGTGACAACGAGGAATTTTGAAGGTTATCGTAAAGTTAGATATGGTTAGTACTTAGTTCAGTGACCACTTAAAAGAGAAAATTTTATATATATATATATATATATATATATATATATATATATATATATATATATATTTATTGATAAAGGGAAGAGACACACACAGATGTACAGGCTGTCTTTATTGCAATGTTTCGTAATTATCCAATTACATCATCAGGGCTGTTAAAATGAAAAATAAAATTCCTAGTAAAATTGTAAAAACAAAACTAAAAATTTATTCAGAAATGCAAAAGCTAAAAATTATCCTTGCAAAGTGTACGAAATATACACATTAAAATTAAAGGAATAAAAAATTTTAAAAGGACATACATTAAATTGAAAGATAAATCAACATAAACGAAAATTGAAAGCAGCAGTGAACAGTTTCAGAACAAGAGGTTAAGTACCGACCTAGAGGAGTGACAGTTAAACTAAACATAAACATAAAAACATAAATAAACAACACAAGTCAAGACAAATACAGAGGGAAGGATGACGTATGAGTGTTCAACGACGGAACAAGTTGTTTAATAAAGAGAGATTCCAGAATAACCAGGTCTTGCGGGTTGGTGGTATGGCCTAAAATGCAGATGTCTTTATTATCGATAAGTGTTCTACAGATTTTGGGATGGTTTCTAATATTGGAGTGTTCTGGGTTTGCAATTCTACTGCCAGTATGGAAGCTTACGCCACGATGAGAATCGATACGCACCTTAAGGAGTCAGTACTTAGAACCAGATATCAATGTTAAAAACTAGAGGGGCTCTAGTACCACTCCATCATAGAGAGAGTTATATATAGTATAAACGTTTATATGTGTGTTCATATGAGTATACTATGGTAAAATGCATTTATAACTCGAGTATTGCACAATTTGTTGTCCACGGGATATATGCTGTTCATTGTGCACGTTTGCCTGTCATTTCTTTCAATGGGTAATGCATTGCATACATGCATTTCTTAGGAAATCTGACCCTTCCCATTTATGAAGACGATTACAGCCTTATGTACCTGCAAACGCAGCTGCCCGGAATGTTGAAAGGGGGGGTTACGCAAAAGGGGCCAAAGGTAAACAGGCAATAAGAAAAATGGAATAAATATTTATAGAGCCTGGTTTTCGACTTGGTTCCGTGCAATATAAACTTAACGAGAAATATGCATAAGCGAAAACCAAACAAGACCGAACACGTAAACATGACGTAAACCTTATGAAAACGAAAGTCAAACATGACCGGGGAGGGAAACGTGAGTGAGTTCATGGGTGTATAGTTTTTGAGCTCCAGCAAATATACGTGATGCCGAAGCAAATAGCCTTATCAGTAGCCAGAGTTGAAGCATTTTGCTAAAGGAATGAGAAGTGATTCTGGTTAAAATTTTCGCTTCTGTCATCATATCAATAAAATAAACATTTATCCAATGAAGTAATTGGGAAACTGATTAATTAAAAGCTTTGGAAGGAAACTTGTTAATTTAGGACAAAACTGGTAACCTACAAGATATCGTCCAGTCTAACGAGTCGTAGATCTTACAAACTCGTGTAATGAACTCTCACTCTTGGTACAAGTTACTTTGATCTCCCTGACCTTTTTTTTTTTATCTCTTCCTCTCTTTCTTTGTGCGTTTGTTATGTCACGCTGATCAACATTGGAAATTAACTGCATAGAAACTATGGCAGGTACAGTCATTATTTCGTAAAGGTCTGGGATGTTGCCCCTAATTGTATACCGCTCATAATTGTCATCATGCTTTTGAATTTGATTATCATCATCTTGTTTGAAGGTTGGGGTGGGAGTTGGCTTAATGGCATTTGATGGGGAAAACATTCGAAATACAACTTAGTATTATGTATTTTTAATTCCAAAAAATGAAAGTGCTTGCAAAAACTGCAATTTTACTTGTACTTGCACAGAAGAAATAGCATAACATAGATAGGAATGATGCTTGCGAAAATACAGTATTAGAAATTTCAACGTGAAACCGAAGCTCCTCTTCTTAGCCAGTGCCTTTTGCTCATAGGCCTATAAAGGATTCCTTCCGCAGTGGGTTAGTGTCGTCAGTGCATCTCATGCGGTGCACTGTAGGCTAGGGTGACCAGACATCCCCCGGATACAGTCCCCATTTTCAGTTACTTGTCACCGGAAAAGTCCCCGATTTTCACTGTGACTGAAAGATCCGAAATTGGAATTCGAAGAAAAAAGGAAATAAAAAACGAAAATGTTGACCAAACTATATAAATAGTTGTGCCCCGTACTACTCGCATTGTACAATGTACAGTGTATGTAAGGAAATGATAAACAGCTTTGCACGGCATAATTTGCGAGATTACCTTCCAAGAACATAAAACCAGGTTTCCTGCCAAATTATCGTCGGTATCGTCATGCGCGTCCCAGTAACCAGATATAATTTTAATACTGTTCAATCATTGGTAAGTAGTCATTAAATTATAGCCTACTTTGATTTAGATTCAATATAAGGAATTCAAGAAGGTTTGTAGGGCCCTGAAAAAGCGTAAATATTGAGATATACCATTTAGTGACGGCAGCCGTGTACTGGACCCGTTCAAATTTACGTTTGATAGGAAGTTTTTGGTAAATTTGTCATAAATTTGTGCAGAGCGACTACAGTTTATAGCACCAAGTAGCATCAGCGTCTTGAGCTCTAATCAAATAAGGAATTAAACTAACAAAACACTAGCCTAACATAGGCCTATCCGTCATGAAAAAATAATCGGCCTGCATGGTAGCTAGGCCTATTACCAGTTTATATTGGGAACGGAATCTAGTGCTTATTTTTATCTCGGCTACTTTGATCAGAGAGGGAAAATTCATTTTTAATCAACTGAATTGTCATTCAACTCCTTTGCAATTTAGGATAAATATGGCGAGAGAAACTTTTGAATGCTGCTTCATGAATGGTAAGGGTACAGTGTCCCCGATTTTAGTTTTTCAATGACAAAAACACGTCATGTTTTGGAGGTTTTTATGCCAATGAAACGCAAAATGTCCCCGGATTTTGTCCCAGAAGTCTGGTCACCGTAAATAAGAAGGTACATTGCACGAATGCATGATTTTAAAACAGTAAAAAAGAAAGAATGATCATCGTAGCCTATTAAGCATGTATATATATAAAAAAGCAAAACTAAATACTGTGAAGTAAAACTTTATTCTGTCAATTAGCTGGTGACCAGGAGATGGTTGGGTGGAGGAAGGGTGCGTTTGGTTGATGCTACTTTGTCATCAGAGCGTATATCATCTACCATAATTATCCCAAGAAGGCGGAGAGGCAGGGCCGTTGAAAATCATCTTCTTCAACGTTTCTGGCCATTTTTGTGCGAATAAACCTTTCTCATTTATGTTTCCATAATTATAGGTAAAGACGGGGGAAGGCAAACCTTATTATTACCAGAGGATGTACAAGAACGTCTGTCACAACATTCTTCCACCCTGTTCTTTCTCCCCCAACCCTCTACGCTCCCCACGTAACTTAAATTTCTAGTTAATAAGCGGAGGCTGAAGAGATGGGAAGGAAACCTGCGGGAAGATTGCATAATCTAATTTTTTTACATATATATTCCCTACCTCATTCATGAACTCTAATTTCAGAAGTTAATTTGAAGGAACGTTTCTTACGAGGATATTCTGTTTACGGATTCTTAAACCCCGCTTTTCTGGGATAACTGATGAGTTTTTCTTGTTCAGAGCAGTCGTCGCCTTTGGCTTTTTTGAAGCGTCATTACCTGGGATAATGAGGGACCCTTGTCATCGAAATTAGATTTCTAGTCCGTTTTTTTTTTTTAATTCCACCTGTTGATTTCCCATGTAGGTGGTCTTTTATATATATATATATATATATATATATATATATATATATATATATATATATATTACTAGCTGACCAACCTGGTGCTCCCCAGGAAAACTGTGAATGACAACTGATAAACTCTCTCTCTCTCTCTCTCTCTCTCTCTCTCTCTCTCTCTCTCTCTCTCTCTACTCTCTCTCTCTCTCTCTCTCATGTTAAGACAGTTGCTTCAGTTACATTACCCAGCATTTTTGACATTTCATATTTCACCACTTCTCACCTCCATTCCTATTGGGGCTGAGCTTGAACTTAAAAGGCTTGGGAAGAGTGCTATTCATCCCAGCGACCACAACAACTATGGATTAAACACTAATATTTTTAGTTTTTGTTTATTTTTTACGTATTTTTTGGTTATTTTTATATGTCACTATTCCCCCTCCCCCCTTTCCTATTTTGGCTGAATGTACATAGACTTATAGGACATCGGGAGTGTCACTATTCACCTCAGTGACCTTGAAAACTATATATAAATCGCTAATATCTGTCTTTTCAATTATTTTTACATGCCCTCCCACCCCTACCCTCTCCAGCCCCCATCCTGTTGGGGCTGAACATGAACTTAAAGGGCATCAGGAGTGTTACTATTCATCTCAGCAACCTCGAAAACTATGGGTTAAGGGCTAATATCTCGTTTTCGGTTATTTTTACATGTCACGCCCTTTCCCACCCCCTTCCCACATCCCCCTTTGGTGCCAGTGATGTCTTACCCCCACAGTATTCTTTTCCAGAAGGTAAGTCATGTGTATACCACGTTTGGTTCAAATTGCTCAATGCACATACACATATGTACGTACATACTCTATCTTGTCATTTATTATTCCTTCGTTATTGTATCTATCTATTGCGTACTTATTCAGAAATAACAGAGGCCAACATGGCTAACAGATATGATGACTTCGGAATTAATTTTTCATGGAACTGAGACTCGGAGGAGATGTCTACTAAGTCTTCCTATGTAAGTGATATGGATCTCAGGGTGTAGGGACCTGGGAACTGGGGTATGGGACTAAGGGCTCTTTCTTGAAATTGAAAGCCAGGTAAATGAAGTTATAACAAAAACCTGTTTTTTTTTTTATATGAGCTCCTTGTTTTATTAGGAAGTCTACTTATTGATTATGCCATAATTTCCATCAACAACGATTTTCTTAGTACAGGAAGCTAGCTTATTACCACATTGACAGAAAACAGAATAAGTAAAGATGTGAACCATTGCAAGCAAAAATGAGAAGGATAATGAGAGTGAAAACAAGAACAGCGTAGACTAAGGAACAAAGTTCAGTTTAGGTAAAAAGTACAAACAATGAAAGAGAATACCCGGTGGGGGTAGCTCTGTCAGTGTACCTCGTGCTGTGTACTGTAGGCATTGCTTATTGTTCTTTGTAGCATCCCTTCGGCTTCTAGCTGCATCCTCTCTCATTCCTTTTTCTGCATCTCCGTTCATATTCTCTTTCTTCCATTTGACTCTTCACCCTCTCTTGTCGGTGACCCTGGTCGTTGTGACGCCAGATAACTAAGAATCAATCATTCAAACCACCCTCTCTTAACAATTGTTTCATATTGCAACTGCTTTGAGGTTTTCCTCCTATTGTGCCTTTCAAAAAACCTTTTTGGTGTCAGCCAATCCAATCCAGTCCAATAAAAGAGAATAAATCTGTTAATTAAAATAATTCACATAAGAATAAGCATGAAGACTGAAGTCATGCAAGAAAGTTTGGTGGAGGAGTGATATGTCTACTTTAGAATAATGAGAGAAAGACCAACTATTATTCATTGTATTTTAGACTGTATGCATTGTAAGGTTGACTGATCTGACTTAATGTGCAGGAGGAATGGCTTATTATATAACATGGCGATAAGGGTTTCCGGCACTCACGCTCGTATGAAGCTTTCAAGAATTTTACGCGGGAATTTCATTCCTGAATCAGGCGCTATAGGATGAATAATACATGAACAGTAGCAGACCTTTTTTTTTATTTTTCTTTTCAAACTAATCCGTTTCCGAGGGGAAAAGTGTTTTTATATGCTAGAAACTCGCGCGCGCGCACACACATGAATACATATATATGTATGAGGAGATAAAAGAGGCAGCCAACTTCTGTTGTAATCTTGTTTATCAATGGACGGGATATGCTTGCAGTGTTGAGTAATACGAGAGAGAGAGAGAGAGAGAGAGAGAGAGAAAAAACAACAACAGTAAAAAGGCATATCACCTCGACACGAGTATAGGTCTAGAGTCTAGACATTTGTGTATACGATAGGAACAGCAGCACACGGTTTCCGTACCAACCACCGCCTTTACAATTTTTACGCTGCACGTATATACCTTGGCCATTTGATACCCGCATTCGCCTATACTCTTGAATGTTTCTGCCTGTCTGTTGATTCACGGAGCAAATGAAGCACGGAAACATCTTCAAGTACAAATACAGGTTTCCTCGAGAGAGAGAGAGAGAGGAAGTTAGTTCACAGGTTAGAGCTACGGGGTAAATAAAAGATTTAAAAGTGATCAGAAAATCGACTAAAGAGGCTAGACAGTTCAGGACGAAAGAGAAAAATACTTAAGGATAAATCGTCTGAAAATCTGTGCAAGAAGACTATGCGCTTCCTCGTCAACCGAATGAATTGACTTTGCAATTTAAACACAAGCGAATAAAGAGAAACTCATGACGTGCATAGCTTTAAATAGTACCACATACAGCGTAGGTTTTCCCCTGATCAATAAGATATAAGACTGGCCAAATAGTTACGTTCCCCCGTAAGGGAATAGTGCCGTCAGTGAACCTCATGCTGTGCACTGTAGGCATTACTTCAGATTCTTTGCAGCTCACCTTCAGCCCCTAGCTGCAACACTTTTGTTCCTTTTACTGTATTTTCTTTCATATTCTCTTCCACCCTCTCCTAACAAGTGATTCATAGTGCAACTTTCACTGTCAATTTCAGTTTCAGCGCTGAACGACCTCAGTGTTCCCAGTATTTGGCCTTTGGTCTAAAATCCTTATTCAATTAAGTTTAATAGCTGCATTCACATATTTAGTTTAATTTTTCACATTATCGTTCACTAACCATTTGCCATTATTCATTATTTGATTTAAGTAGTGATGGTAAATAAAATCAGCTTACTTCTCAAATTACTTTTGGTTCTGGCATATATTAAATTTAAAACTTAATTTTATACACAGATAGTGTTTGCTTCAGTTTAAATCATTTTTATCTTTTTCTGTTGCGTCAGTATCTAGGTTTTATTTTCGATGACGTACGGGAAAAATTTAAGTGACTCATTTGACAAAATCTTTTCAAGTGGCATTAGTACTAAACTTTTCATTTATTCAAATTTTAGTATGACTATAAACTACATTGATAGATTCGACACTATTTTTTATTAATATTACCGAAACAATAGAACAAAACCTAGGAAAACATGACACTTAGAATAACGGTTTGGAGTGACGACAGACTTGTATCCACAACTGAGCAGCACCGGCAAACGGCCCGAGTTCCAGCAGCCTCGGTGTCTAGCCAAGGAGACGCTATCTAAACATCAGCCAAGTTATATTTGAATGCAGGTCAAAGGAAGGGTAATTACTGATCTACCTGCCGGAGGGAAGCGTTATACACAAGTGGCAAAAAAGCCGGTGATTTATTCGCCGACTATCGAGACAAACAATGCAAGTCGTAAAGTGACATAGGCCTAAGGAGATTCTGGCGAAATTGCTATGGCGGCCGTTTCCATAATTCAGTTTTCGTATCTAGAATTTTTAATAATCATTGGGCTACTAAGATTGTGGAATTAATGGCCGAAACTGTTCATGGCAGAGAGTAAAATGGAGCAGCATAGCGGCAATTTTCGTTTATTCCTCCAGAACTTAATTCCAAGGTTTAAAAAAGTATAGGGAATTGGAGAAGTGTCGATTCAAATGACTGATTCCACGACTACATACACACACATGCAAATATGTGTCGTGCAAGGGTTTTTTTTTTTTTCATCAATTTATATTCATCTATCATCAGAATAAATAAAACTACCTGTGAAATTTCCATGGATTCACAGTCTAAACATATGACACGAGAGATCTCAGCGCCAGTCATATTGTCGCCTTATATATAAAAAAAGAAAATGTCCATTTGCCATTGCTTCTTGCATCAAGATTAATCGATACTGGCAATGAACGTTAGCTGCCTGCTAATTTCACCAATTTAGTCCCGGGCCGTATGAAAGGAACGTTCTGTTGATTATACGTCGTGTATATTTACTTGAAACACAATGATTGATTTGCCTTTGCAAGCTTTATTGCTTAGCGCAGCGAGACCCGGCTGTATATGGAGGAAGGGAGGAGGGAGGGACGACGAGGCAGCATATAAAAGATGGTCTCGCGCAAGCTTAGAGCTCAGTGTCGCTCAGAGTGTGAACGTGTAAATATTGTTCGTCTCGTCTCGGCTCCCATCACTGGTAGACCAGACCTGGGCAAACTGTGTGCTGTTGCTGGGCTGGGCAGTGTTTAGTGCTCGTTACTATGATAAGCGTCGGTCTCATACCTGAACGATTATCGCTGTCGTGTCGTTACTGTGTACAGACAACACGGGGAATGCAGTTTTATATATCTGTGTACACGCATATGATGATTATAGAATATACAAACATGTAGCTTGATTCTGTTTGTCTATTCGTTTCTCATCGGGTTTACTCGGCAAGGAACCCCAGATTCTCCGCCGTTCCTGAGAAAGTATCATTTGCATGTGCAAATGCGCCGACATAAATAGCAACACGGACAGAAGTATACACATTCTCGCATCCGAACTCGTTCGCAAGAAAACATCCCAAAATTGATGGCAACTTTTGCAGCATATATATGCCTTCATTGAGTTACTGAGCCTTAAGTTTAACGTGTTGATGTAGGAGCAGAGCTTTAATATAACTAAGTATTCAAGAATATATATATATATATATATATATATATATATATATATATATATATATATATATACCCTATTATCATATGTAAACTATTCATTAAGCGTATTCAAACCTTGCTAAATTCTTCATTTAGTTTAGATTTTTGTCAATTTTTGTCTTGGACACTATGAAGTTTTAAGTGACTGTCTTCTTTGTGGTAGGAAATTCCATTACACATAATTTAGATTCCTGAACTTTGTTGCTGGACGTTGCAGGCCTTTGTACTATATACATTTATTTAAGCCACGAGTTTTTATTGAAATACGTTATGTTATAATTTCATACTGGTGTACAATGTAAATGTATACATAATAGGCCCATACAGGGTATAACTCTAGAGGGAAAACAACATTAGTTACCATCACATTCATACTCTAACATCTGAGCATGGATGAACACCGTGTGCAGAAAACTTCCATAGTATTAGCTGCTTTATACCCCTAAACAGAGGGGTCATGTGCAACGTGCAGAATACTACTATATATATATATCTATATATATATATATATATATATATATATATAATATATAGTGTGTGACTTTCTGAATGAATGGCGAGCTCTATATACTCCGCTTTTATATTTCTTCCTTCCACGCTGGCAGATTGACGCCAGATAGCTAGCTATCAATCAATCAATCAACCCTTTCGCTTGTCTCAAAGACCTGCTTAGCTTTCCCGGCTGAGGGCGACAAACGAATGACAGTTTGACGTTTCGTGAAGAACGCTTTGTTACCCTTGTAAACGCTCTATGCCATTGTCTCGTTCGAAGCAAGAAGTGCATGCCCTTAACATATGTAGTTAGTACCAGTCATCATTTATTTATCTATACAGATTTAATGTTAAATGTTTGCTCTTATACAGGTGTCTCGTTAACCACCCTAGTTGTTTTACAAAGAGGAGTTCCTCATTTGTAGCGAAAGCTTGACAGAAGTGAGTCGCAAACGATTTATCACTTCGGTAGTTCAGTTACGAGATTGTCTCACTGCGCCGTACGTCCAAAGGACATGTCATGTGACAGGGAGGAAGAGAAATGATAGGCAGTTATTTAGTGGCTCTTCATTCCTTTTCATCATGTGGGGTTTTGGTGGGTATTTTCATTGAATTTTGTTACTCAAAATATCCGTCATGTTCTTACGGCATTTTACCGGATGGTATTACACGTGGGGTTATTGTAGAATTTCACGGAATGAAAAAATTACACACACCTGCACTCTGAGAAATATTGATTTTCCTCCCCTAGACTAAGAACTAAATAAGAAAGGAATAAAAGTAACATCTTTCTTTTTAATATGGAAGTATTTCGAGGACTCTTGGACAAAAAGACCTCAACACTGTTGTGCTTACCCACTTACAACACAAGATAATAAAACCGTTTTTAGGCAAACGTTTAAGGAGAACGTTGGAGCATAAAGGCTATTGCTACAGCAAGAAGAGTTAATTAAACGACTGTGCTGTGGACTCGGGTATTAGGAGATTTTTCATTATAGAAGAAAATTTGGGAGACAGAATTTTAAAACACTTGAATTTCGTAACGGTTACGCCTAAATTGAAAAGCATTGTGTATAGCATATTCAGTTTTGTCTTCATATAAATGGCAATTTTGGGTTCTGGAGACTGCATGTGTAGGTAGTGCAGGATTTGCAATACAATATTGAATAGAATGATTAACGAGGCAGGACAACTATAGACTGATTTCCCTTATCAGTTTTGTAAGATAAACCAGCCGTTTACATGTCAAGTCATTAGTGTTGGGTGGTTATGTGGAGCGATATATTTTATATATGAACAGGGTCGTCATTTCCATTTCGTATTGGGTTTTATTGTTTTGTTCTGATGCATATTGTCTTGAGTAATTTGTCATAAACAAATTAAACCCTTAGTGAAGGTGGTTTCAGTAATGAATGATTTTACCGGCATATAACTTTTTAACAGTTACTCTTATATTTACAGACATTAGAATTGCCGACGAGGTACAGAAAAAAAAACGAAACCTTACAATTCATAAGGTATTTTATGCAACGCGAAAAATAAACCCCCAATAAACTAGACCGACGTACTACAGAGCGTTTGTTGGATCTGTGGTGTGTCCTCTTCCCCGACTTATGAATGGAAGTACAAGGCTTGAGAAGAGCAGCGCCTTCGACAAGAGTCCTTTGAGCGACGCTGATCGCCTTTCAATAATTCATGTTGCATTATATGCAAAGCTTGTGCGGTAGCATCCCCAAGACTTATTGGCCCTGTGTGGCCTCTCCATCCGTGGAATTTAAGTAGCCGAAAGCTGTCTTTGCATGTGTATTGATAGTACGTCATTTTTTTCCACCTCTGCTGCGTAAAACATTCAGTTGTTGAAGTAATACCGGTCATCATAATTATTATATATATATAATTGATTATTCTGATGTTTCAGTTATATGATTGCTATTATCACTATTTTTTGTTAATGGGAAGCAATCGTAGACGCATAAACATTAGTAGGGAAAAATTAACATTGATGGCTGAAACAGCAATGCATGCAGATGGAAAATTTGATTTTAAATGTTTCGATAAGGGAATTTATCACCGCGTCCAAGCTTTCGCAAAACAATTATTGGGAACCGATTTCTGATGTTGTCATATGCAAAAACTGCAATGAAATTCAACTCTCTCTCTCTCTCTCTCTCTCTCTCTCTCTCTCTCTCTCTCTCTCTCTCTCTCTCTCTCTCTCCAAACTCTGGAATTTTGGGTGCTTATAATTCATGAACAACCCCATTCAGAAAATGTACCGTTCCAGTTTGGATAATAGTACTATATTTTGCTTGTTCTTCGTCCTCGACATATCGCTTTGGGTCCATAATTTGAACTTCCATTCCTTGTTGTCGTGTTATTCAAATTACATTTCAGTATTCTGCATTCATAGAACACGGCCGCTGTTAGAGGTGCATTGTTTGGCCAAGTCAATGGATTATTCAGATGCATTGGATTTCGGTGTATTGTGTATTCCACATTTAAGCGATAGCGTTTTTCTCGTTTTCCAATACACGTAGTAAACTTTATAAGCAAACCCTTTTCTTTTACCATTATGTTGATATTGCAATTGATATCATGTCGGATGTGTCCTGGTTCTTATAAAAAACGTGACAACTATTAGGCCATATACCTCAGTTTCGTGTCAAGTGGATTATTATCTTTTTTTTTTATCTAGGCTAACGCGCCAGTGAAGAGCCCCTCTCCTCGGCGTGAGTTAGTGTATATATTACTGCCAGATGCGTATGTATCGTTGGAGCTGATACACTTCGTGGCATATCCTGATGTTTGGGATTTACTCGAGAAGGAACGTTGGCATTTCGAGCTTATCTCGAAGTCATATCGCGTATCCCGTGAGTCTCTGCTCTCTATAAATATTTTCATAATGAGGGTGTACATGCAGGGACTAGATTATTATGAAAACTAATACACAAAGCAACTGGGAAGTGCTGGGAGCCCACCCAGAAATCAAATTAGAATATGGTATTTGGATTCGCCGAACAGAAAAAAAAGTGAAAAACAAATTCTGAACGATCGTTTTTTTTATTACTATTGTTATTTATCATATTTTTGTTTGTTTGTTTGTTGGCGCTATGGGTCATTGTCGAAACGAAAAATTCCCGTGATTTACCGACTCTCAGATGTCGTGATATACTGGGAAGGCAGCTGACAGTGCGCATCTGTCAAAACAGGCGTCTGGTGTCATAGTGCGCCTATTGTCTTGAAAATCATCGTTTTCTCCCGAACACTAATCCGTTTTTTGCCTGTGACAGACGAACACTGCTGAACTACCGTCGGTGATTGAAACTGGGTGTCATTGTGTCACGCGATATATATATGACGTCCATCACCATTGTGCGCCATTTTCTCCGAATAAACGTCGTATTTTTCTTCAGAAGGTTTTTCTGAGCGGGGGGAGGGGTGTGTGTTGCCAACAGCTGGTCAGCTGAATTAAAGAATGCAGAAACAAAGTGTGTGTGTGTGTTAGAATTTATATCTGTATCGAATGGGTGATATATTCTTGTCCTGGTCTCTAAAAAGTATATCGTATAGTTTAACCAAACCTCGAAGCTGATTAACAGCTCTCCTATAGGGCTGGCCCGAAGGATTAGATATTTTTACGTGGCTAGAACCAGTTGGTTACTTGAGCAACCAGACCCACAGCTTATTGTGGGATCCGAACCTCATTATTTCGAGAAATGAATTTCTAATCACCAGAAATAAATTCCTCCGATTCTGCCTTGGCAGAGTGGGAAAGCGAGCTCGGACTACCCAATCGTCCAACGAGAGTGCTAGTCTCTAAGGTAATGCTAAAAACAAATTGGGGATGCAGAGCTAATTACTAGACTGCAGTGCTAGTTAATTTTGATAGCTGTTGATGTGGAATAGTCAAGTTGCTGGATGTTAGTAAAAGGGACGGAATGCATTGAGGCTTAATGAGATTCATACCGAATTATGTCAGTTTATTATAAAAGCCTGCATAATGAGATTTTATTTAGATTGAGCAATAAAAATTTACCGAAGAACATTGATTTCATTTTGAATTTAAATTGCTGAGGAACAGCTAGTTTGTTTGTATGGTGTTTTTTAACGTTGCATGGAACCAGTGGTTATTCAGCAATGGGACCAACGGCTTTACGTGACTTCCGAACCACGTCGAGAGTGAACTTCTGTCACCAGAAATACACATCTCTAACCCTCAGTGGAATGCTTGAGTATCGAGCTCGCGGCCACCGTGTCTGTTTGCGTTCAGGCATTAATACACACACATATATCTAATGATTGTCATTTTTCCCAGCGTATATGCTTCAAGCATGCATGTCGTTTCTAAGTGTTAGGGATTTTAGTATGGAATCTGGTTTTGGAGAGGAAGCAAGCCAACTGAATCACATTTGAAGCCAGCTTTTATTAACTAGAGACCAGAACAACCCTCGGACACGCGAGCTATCAGCTCACACATTCCCAGAGATCTCTTGTAAAAGCGAATAACGGTTGCGCAACTGTGAGTTGACCACTCCGTTGGGAGGTTGACCGCAAATTTGCGGCACATTTCGTTCAGCTGAGTAGGAGCTGTCCTTTTCTTTTCAAGAGCCGTCACAACATAGCAAAAAGAAAATATGCTAATACATCAGGCATTTGAAGGTATCATTAGGGTGGTATAACCAGCAATAATCCGGGCAAAACAGTTATCCTTTTCCTTAAAAAGTCCGGTATCCTCGCTCTCCATTGCTTCTCTCTTCATTTCATGGTCTTCGGCGTAAATCTAGGTTTGCACAAAGAAAATAAGCACCGCCTTCATTTGTTTAGGATATAGAAACCTATGAAATAAAACAAAAAATCCCAACGAAACGATAAAAGATATGAATACATAAGAAATTGGCGCACTCCATGGTTTCAGAATTCCCTCTCAAAATCAATATAGGCGACATTGAATGTACGTGCATCAGTAATTAAAGAAGGAAATGTAAGGCAGGCGCACTACACCACACCACGCACCAGCACAGTTGTAGAATATTCTCATCAAGGACGAACGTGGCTCGTCAGACCATCATATCTGGGAAGATTTCAGTTCATTTCAGAGATTGCTAACCTCAAGTTTAATCGAATTAAAGACGACACTTTTTTTTCGTTACAGGACAAGCATTGCTTTGGTTTATTTTATTTGCTTCTCACTTTGTACGTAGCCTGTTTACATACGATAAACACACACTATATACATACATGCATACATACGCATGTATGTAGGGTGTGTGTATTTTGGTTGTTTATGTAAGTACGAAAGAACTGGGAGGCAGGTAAAATAATGCAAAGCAAGGCAAAATTGTGAAGTGGAAGTATAAAGATAGGAGCTATGTGAAAGAGCAAAACACTTTTTTAAAATGGTTTATTTTCAACATTAGGCCACCTCCCCAAGCAGGGCTGGCTCTCTCGAGAGAGGACAGTGTTCCCTGCCGCGGTCACACTTGAGCTGCGGAGTCGTGGATGAACCCTCACTGCATAAAACTTCCACATGTACTTATATATATATATATATATATATATATATATATATTATATATATATGATATGTCTGTGTGCATACGTATCCTCACATTCCACCAATCCTATGGACACTGCCAAAGACAATCATATCTCAAATATTATACTTTATTTAGTTCAGAGTATCTTGCAAGTCAAAAAAAGAGCCTCGAACTGACGTCAGTATAAACACTGTCATGACGAGAAGACATGATGAAAGGTTCGCAACTTCTTCAGAACATTTAAACTGAAAGAATTGGAATTCAGCGCGCCCTCCCAGGTCTTCATTCAGTATTCAAGGCAATGCATGCGATATGCGAAAGTCAACAGTCTTGGCTGGAATTACACCAAAAGTGCGTCTCGTTCCATCGCCGTTCAAGGTTTTTTTTTCTTTCTTTCTTTCTTTTTTTTTTCCAAGCTCTGCACGAACTTCGTTCCGAGTTCTTTGGGGTAATAGCTTGAAAGTTATTTTTAATTTTTTTTTATTTCCTTGATTGTTTTGCGAAATATGAGCGCGAGAATTAGCACGATTTCAGTTATGCCTGTGATATTGATTTCTGGAGAACAGGATATTCCATTTTCGTTCATTTAGTCTCTCTCTCTCTCTCTCTCTCTCTCTCTCTCTCTCTCTCTCTCTCTCTCTCTCTCTCTCGTGGTTGTTTAGCTACAGAAGGCGTTATAAAAATATTCTTCTCGTGTAGAACTTTCCGTGTAATGTTTTTCTTAAATAATTTTTTGTCGCCTAAAATTGCGAAATGTTTATCATTGTGTTGCGTACTGTCAAAGTGAGTCAAAATTACCCTTTGCTAGCCATCCCGTGCTTCCTTTCTATAAGCCTTGGATAGCCGTGTTCATCCCAAAACCACAGACTCTTTACAGGTATAAATTTTGTATACGATGCTTTATTTGTTCTGTTGAATCTTTAGCTGGATTCGTCGTATGCTCCCAAATCCCATTTTACCAGACGCATTCTTTTATAGACGCAGCAACGAATGAACTCTATCGGTTACAGAAGGCTTTGTTTAATATCCGCTGCAGTTACAGTTCTCAGATAGCATGGCCGCGCGACGGGAAATTGCATAGATTACGGAAGGCAGCCGCGAGCGAACTTTGGCCACTAAATTAATCATACAGCCCTGGCGCACCCAGTGTGAAAGTGCGAGAGAGAGAGAGAGGGGCTTTTAATTTGTTAGATAAGATTCGTCCGCAAACAGTGACAAAAAACTGTTCTAAGTCATAGTTTTCATTGCTGGACATGGCCGCCGCCTCCTCCTCCTCCTCCTCCTCCTCCTCCTCCTCTCCATTTGTTAGAGAAGATTCACCCGCAAGCAGTGACATAAAAGCATTTCTACGTCATAGTTTTCTTTGCTGGACATGGCCTCCTCCTCCTCCTCCTCCTCCTCCTCCCTCCCTCCTCCTCCCATTTGTTAGACGAAGAATTCTGCCGCAAGCAGTTGACATAAAAGCAGTTTTACGTCAATGTTTTCTTTGCTGACATGGCTCCTCTCCTCTTTCCTCAGATTTTTGTACCGACGTAATTAACAATGACGTCAAGGAAGCAGGTCCAGGGATTAATTAACGAATAGTGCTCAAGAAACTTGAAAGTTTCGTATTATTCGAAAAGTTATGAAGCTCTGAACGAGAAGCCGCTGAAAGTTTTGTGAGGAAACTGATTTTACTCTGCCCCGAGCCATAATTATAACAGTAACGCACATTTCATATCACAAGCAACCATCATTTTGGACTCATGTATAAAACCTTCATCTTTTGTATGTGCATTCATATAGGTAAATGGACGTGGGAATATTTACAACAGGCCTGAGCGATTTTTTTTCCCTGTAGGCGGGTATAAATAGTGCCTTCAGTGTATAGGCATTACATAAGGTTCTTCACAGTGTCCCTTCGACCCCTAGCTGCAACTCTATTGATTCCTTTTACTGTACCTCCGTTCATATTCACTTTCTTTCGTCTTCCTTTCCACCCTCTTCTCCTGACAATTTATCATAGCGCAACTGCGACGTTTTCCTCCTCCTACACTTTTCAAACTTCTCTACTGTCAGTTTCCATTTCAGCGCTGAATGACTCCATAGGTCCCAACGCTTAGCCTTTGGCCTAAATCCCATTTTCGATTGTATTATTTACTCAACATAAAAATGGCTGGGAAATGATCGCTGGTATGTCGATCAACCACCATTTCCGAATTGCAATCATTGATGGAATCTGTATCACATTTAGACAAAGCATTTAGTTTAAACGGATTTTTTTTGCACATTGAAATCACACTTTAGTTTCTCTGTTAATGATAGGTTTCCTTCACCTTGGCATAGAACCGTTTTAGTTATCACGTCGGCTCTATACTGCCAAATGAACGACGTAGTCGAAGCAGGGGTAATGACTTACTTTTCGTGACAGTCATCCTCTATATTATCAGTTTTCTTATTTTATATTATTATTATTAATTCAGGAAACTTACTTGTAGTTTCATGACCGGGCTGCTTTTTGAATTACAGTGGGATCTATGTTGTAGTTACTGGTGATTGGTAGAAGTTTCTTGTTCTCGTACACAGTATCATGATTGGTAAAGGCTTCTTGTTCTGCTACCATATCATGATTGGTAAAAGTTTCTTGTTCTCGTACAATATCGTGATTGGTAGAAGTTTCTTGTTCTCGTACAATATTTTGATTGGTAAAAGTTTCTTGTTCTCGTGCAATATCGTGATTGGTATGACGTCTGTACTTATTTATTATCACCTGAGGTATTATTGAAATCCTTTGATCAGTTTTATGAACGATTTTATATTCGTTCTGAAAAATCTTAATAAGAAGGAAATGTACTCTTGAAATGCGCTATTATGTTGTCATTCTCTATACTGTTTATTACAGAGGAAAAAAACAAAGTGCGGGGAAATAAAATGAAATAATTGTAATTAAATTTTTAGTGTGGGAAAATGTTGGAAAAAACGAGAAGCCCTTTGGGGTGGCTTCGTGGAAAGAGTGAAAAAAAGTCTTCTGCATAATTTCGGAGATCTCTGTTGTTGGTAGTGAAACCTACCGCCGTTCTGGAACTTGATGAACGCAACCCACTGGATGGTACTGTGACCTGAAAAAGAAAAATGGAAAGTGATTAAACGAGGTGGAATATTGACTCAAGGGACTTCATTTCAGACTTCTGCGTAAGCTGGTGCGTAGTGCAGTCAACTAACATCTCTGTCAAAGAGCTGGAAAAGATCCAATTTGGCTGAAGTACCGGAAAAGAGGAGAGTCGAGTGTGTCAAAGTGATCGCATAAAAGCGTCGCCATGATTGCCTTCAGTAGCAAAGGATTCCCCGTTCTCCTCCTCCTCCTGGTCGCTTTCTGCCTCCTCCTGGCGGAGGTACGCGCCACAGAGGAAGAGGAGGAGGATCCAGGGAGGAGTGGAGGTGGTGGGGGAGGAGGAGGAGGAGGAAGAGGCCGAAGAGGGCGCGCAAGCAGGACCAGCGGCCAAGTTAACGAAATTCAGCGGTCGAGGAGCAGAGGGAAAAAAGGTAATGTTTCTTTCTTTCTCAGGTTCTTTTGTTTTCGTTTCGTAATTTTTTTTTTAAAAAAAAAATAAATAAATAAACTAAACCATATACATATTACTTCATTAGTTTGTGAGAGCATTTTTATGGAGCTAAAATAGGCGATTCAATATTTTTTTTTTTTTTTCAAATTTATGATCAATATTATAAGCAATAAGTGTTTCACATATTCATTGAAAGAGGGCAAAAAAGTGGACACCATAAAAGTTCAGAATGAATTCCCTCCAGTAAGAGTTAAAAAAAAAAAAAAAACAAAAAAAAAAAAAAAGTAATGATTACTCGGTGTTTGATTTCACTGCAGACAATGGTAACGACAATTTCATTTTTAGCTTCGGTAAAAACGATAAATTCATTTATGTGCAAAATTTCTTTGCGTTTATAAATATACTGTAACTTGAAGTTTTATTTTCTGTTTTTATATGCACAGGAATATCGTTACAATGCCGTTTTTCTATTCTAGTGAATATGCCATTGTGGTTTTTTTTACTTGTGCGATATTTGTTTTCTTTTGGGGACTGTGAACAAAAACCTGTTTCAGAAGCAGAAAGTAATTTCAGTGTAGAGTTATGTACACTCGGTTATATAGGTTATGGACACTTATAGTTACTATATAGACTAGAGAGGTTTAAAATTGATTTGTCAACACCTGTGCGTCGATATTTTTGAACAGGTGCGAAACGTCGATCTGAGGTTGCGCGCTCAGTAAACTACGCCAAACCCGCGCCAAGAAATATATATATATATATATATATATATATATATATATATATATATATATATATATATATATATATATATATATATATATCATTTTTTTTTTTTTTTTTTTATTCACATCAGGATCGGAACCCGGTCTCTCAAAATGAAAGGACATTATATATATATATATATATATATATATATATATATATATATATATATATATATATATTTATAGTATATATATAATGTTTGTGTGTCTACGTTCGTACTCTCATATTCACACTACCAGTTAATTGCCAATGAAAGACATTCGTTAACAGACTAATCTATATGGATATAGACTGATGGATGGATATGTTTGTAAGTGTGTGAGCAGGCTAATGAGTAGCATTTCGGTGAAAGACATTCCAAGATGGTGCAATACCAGCTCACTATGCAATTGCAAATTTTTTTAATGCAACACATTAATTAGGTCATATCTTGTGCCTTGTAGTTTCTCTCGCCTCATCCGAGAGAGAGAGAGAGAGAGAGAAAAAAAAGTTTTCTTTTAAGGAAAATGTCGATTATTTTAAATTTGTTCAGATATTGTCTTGTCATTTCGTAAAGCCCCGCTCTCGGTGGCCCGAGTATTCTTTATCAGATCAAACAGCAAAGCGAAGTGACAGAGATTGTTGAAGGCTGCTCGGCATCGTCGAATGGAATGACTAGGATCATCTCTCTCCATGGTTTAAATTTGACGTGATAAATTGGAAGGGGGAGAAAAAAAAAAAAAAAAACAGGAGAAACGTACTGAACATCTGATTACAGTCTCCCTGATGCCGAGTCAGCGTGGATCTTCTTAATATATTTCCGTATTTCTCCCGGTTTTTTTTTTTTCCCTCAAGGGCAAAATTCGACACGGCCGGTAAAAGAACGGACATCCTATCATTATTCCACTTCAGCTGGCAACAACAGCAACAACAACAACAGCCATAACAAAAGCCTTTTGTGAGAGGTTTTCAATTTTCCGAAACCAATAATTGATGTTTATCAACTTGGCCGAGCGCTGGAGGCTTGTGTGTGTGTGTGGTGGACAGAATTTTCAAATCTTTATTGTTGTCTCATTATTATTACGGTAGTTTCTTTTTGTTATTAATTTGACTATTTGTTTCTCTTAAATAGAAAAAGTAACGGTTCAGTTTCGTGTGCATTTTTACACTCGTTTTTTTGCTCGCCTTTCTACAGTTTTTTTTTTTTTATTCCCGCTCTTTCCCTCTTTTTCGTATTGTCTGTGTATTTGTTCCCTATCTTCCATTCTTTATAAAGTGGTTCTTTAATTTTTTTTTTTTTTTTTCCTATTTGCGAAAAGGGAACTTAAGTTCGTTTGATGGTGTTTGTTGGTGTCCGCTTTAAAAGAATAAATTGTTTTTCATTTGTTTATACCAGCACTTCTTCCTGTTCGCGAGTTTTTTTTTTACTTTCAATTTTTATATTGAATTTTTCATGTCTGTTGTAGCTGTGTGTTTGGGTGGTCAATATTTTTCACCTTCATTGGCTTTTATTTCTCAAGTTGCAACCTTTGCAGTAAACCTTCACAGCTCTGTGTGTGTGTGTGTGTGTGTTTTTTTTTTTTTTTTTTTTTTTTTACCTACCCTTGTTTTGGCTGTCGCCACTCCCTGCTGAAGTTAGGTGTAGATAACTTTATTTTTGTTGTCTAAGCTGGTACCCCGTCAGTATTTTGTAAACACAGTCAAGGCAAGTTAGGTTAGTTGCGAGTTCTTATTTTTTTTTTTTTTTTTTTTTTTTTTAGGGTAGGACGTTCGCTTTTGATTTTTCCCAAACTTGCATTTAAATCTAGATGCATTTCCACGTCCGTACTGTGCATTTGAGTCTGCAGTAATCCCAAAGAAAGATAGTATATCAAATTTCGATATTCCCTACTCAGGACACGAACATTTTTCCACGAAAAGTTTTATCAAAACCCATAGACGAGCTTTTTGACAATGCTGCTCTTACGACCCGCTACAAATATAATGAGTACCGTAGGTAACTATGAGTAAATACTTCATGAATAAATCTTGACAGTGAGGACTTCCAGGATACAATACTTTACAAGATATTCTAGGCCTTTTCATGCGTAGGCTACCGCCTGCATTGATTGATTCTCCCTGTAAGTCGTTTACATGAAGCTGATATCAGATTTTTATGCTTCGCGCTAAAACACTTTTCCTCAAAGACAAGTATGCACGTGTTCTTGTTCCCTGCAGACATGAATTCACTGTTATAAACGTCATGCACTGATGAACGGTCGAATTCTATAGTGCTATATTTTGTCTTGTATGATGCACAGATTTCTTTAGTTATGAACTGGAAGCTTAATATACAAGGTTTATATAATATATATATATATATATATATATATATATATATATATATATATATATATATATATATATATATATATATATAATATCAAATTTCTCCATTGTCCCAGTTTCAAGGAAATATGTCTGCGATCATTTAATTCCCTGAGTGCATAATAAGCTTGATTGTGTTTTTACGGCGTAGTTCCCTTGAAGTGCCCTTCTCTTCGTTAAAAAAAAAAAAAAAAACAAAAAAAAAAATATATATATATATATATATATATATATATATATATATCTATATATATATATATATTTTATATATATATATATATATATATTATATATATATAATATTATATATATTATATATATATATATATATATATATTATATTATATATATATATATATATATTATATATATATATATATATATATATATATATATATATATATAGAGAGAGAGAGGAGAGAGAGGACGAGAGAGAGAGGATGGAGAGAGAGGGAGGAGAGAGAAGAGAGAGGAAGAAGAAGAGAAGGAGAGAAGAGAGACATGGTACCCTTTTCCTGCAGAGCGAAAAATTAGGATGTAGATCTTATTACATTCTGTTTTTATTCTATTTGATTTTTATTATTATTATTATTTTATTATTATTATTAAATTATTGTTATTATTAGTTTATTTTTTATTATTTATTATTTATTTATTTATTTATTCATTCATTTATTTATTTATTTTATTTATTTATTTTTTTTTTTTTTGTTTTTTTTTTTTTGCTAACGAAAAGAGAAAGTCGCGATGACTCGTACCCGGAGAGGCAGACAGCCCATATGTGCCGATACGATCATGGTCTTAAAGGAGGTAACACGGTTCTTCAACGACGGATAATGAAATTCGCAGACGCCCTTGGCGAATTTGGGTTACGTCAGCGACCGCGGAAGGAATGCCCTATTCTCTATACAGCCTCTTGTGCTATCATTGCGCCCTTTAAGAGAACCCTGGGAATGATTGATAATAAAAAATTGTCATGTTTTAAATAAAGTGAAGGTTATCATCTCCTGGATAATCATCCATTCGACCGTCTGTCTGTCTGGCTGTCTCTCATACATATTTTTTTGATAATGAATTCGAGTAACAGAACTTTAATGGATATTTGAAATAAAATCTTCAGTATTAATCTAACGATAAATTCATGGTTGAACGTTGTACTTACGGAGTCTTGCTAGATGTAAAAGATAAACTTGAGAATTATTGGCTAATTTCAGCCATTTAATTTGACAAAAAAACCGCTGTCTTAAATTTTGCCTATATTAATATTATGCTTGTTTACAAATCTGTGTGGAAAGTGTATGTCTGGATTCCTGTATGTACGTATATGTCATTGGGTATATATATGTGTGTGTGTTTGTGAGCGGGCTAGCTTACTCTTTTACTCTTTTATGTGAAAATACCAGTTTGTGCTCTATCTTATCGGTTTTAAATTTTTATATTGTTATAAGTCTGCGTCATTGTTATTTATCTTCATCTGTCCATTTTCTTTCTTCATTATTTTTTTTTCAGGCTTGAAAGAAAAATTACCTGTCAGATAAGAAATAATTTCGATAAGAGTTTAGGTTTAATGGATGAAGTCTTTTAAGGTTAGCGAACTAGTGGTGCTGTGAATTGGAGAGAGAGAGAGAGAGAGAGAAGAGAGAGAGAGAGAGAGTTTCTTCATGCCATCCTGCGGTCACTTGGCTTCGTACAAATCGGTGAGTGACCTGCGGTATTCTATTAATTTTTTTTCTATTAATATTCTAATAATGAATAGTTGAGAAACGAGCCCTCCTTATTTATCGAGAACTCAATCACTATTATTGGTGTAATGGTTTTGTACCGTAGGTACGATTTGCTTTTGAAAGCGCATGAACGTATATACAGTGCGGAAATATATTTCAAGAGTAAGGCTTTCCTCAGTTATTCTAGTTTATAATGCGTTTTTACTATCGCTCCTGTATACGTAGAATGAGTGCAACACATTGTATGCATATATATATATATATATATATATATATATATATATATATAATATATATATATATACACAAATATTAAACCACATTTATCGTTTTATATCCAATTTCCGGTGCTCCGGGAATAACTTAACACCATTGGGTGTAAGTTATTCCCAAGTATAGTGAAATAGATATTAGATTATATTTACAGTTTTATTTTTGTGAATATAAGTGACAAAAATTCACTATATATATACATATATGAATATATATTATATGTCTGTGTGTTTGTGTATGTATGTGTATCTAGAAAAATACAAAACAGAATGTGCATACTATATACATTATGGTGTGTTATTCAAAAGAGTAATTGCTTGATACCATTTGGTGTTTTTTCACAAAACACCCCTTTTAATCAAGAGCGCTAGTAATCTCCAAATGCAGACTTTTATTACGAGTATTTAATTATTTACATATTTTTAAAAGGAATTAAAGGCAAATCTGCTGTGCTAACTAGATCCAGGAAAATGTTTTCAAGACAAAGTTAACTTGATCGATCTATCACGTGAGGACCAATAGGCATCCTCCAAAATTAAACAAGAGGACGATAAAATTAGTAAATATAATTCGCCTCTCTCTCTCTCTCTCTCTCTCTCTCTCTCTCTCTCTCTCTCTCTCTCTCTCTCTCTCTCGTTCCTTCCTTCCTTTAAGCTGAATTTCTGTGCTTGGATAACTTTTTGTTTTATTTTCCTGTTGCTGCTGGTGGTTTATTGAATATTCATGGACCTATGAGTCTTTTTTTAGATATACGTATGTTTACCTGCCATGTCTCGTGTGTACCTACCTGGCTGCTTTGGATACGATCTTTTGTTTGGAAGAGTACGGGGCCGGTTTTCGTTCAGTTTCCCCACTTCTGCTACCTGAGCACTTTTACTAAATGCAATTGAGAGAGAGAGAGAGAGAGAGAGAGAGAGAGAGAGAGAGAGAGAGAGAGAGAGAGAGAGAGAGAGAGAATTCTTTTTAAGAATCGAAGGCAGCGAATATGTTTGTTAATCAACTTTATATTTATTTTAAACCAATAAGTATTGATATGGATGTAGTTCTGACGAACAGTAATAAGTTGCTTGCACACACACATACATACATATATATATATATATATATATATATATATATATATATATATATTATATGTATATAATATATATATATACTATATATATAGAATATATATTATATATATATAATAATTAATATAATACATATACTGCGCATATATATATATATATATATATACCTATATATATATATATATATATATATATATTATATATATGTGTGTGTGTGTGTGTGTGTGTGTGTGTGTGTGTGTGTCGTGTGTGTGTGTGTGTGTTGTGTGTGTAATAACCTTTTGAGTAACATTACTGTGTTCCAATGATCGTTTATGATTTAGTGATATTACATGTACAAGTACTGGTTCTAATCTCTCTCTCTCTCTCTCTCTCTCTCTCTCTCTCTCTCTCTCTCTCTCTCTCTCTCTCTCTCTCTCTCTCTCTAGCGTGCATCCGTCTGAGCTGGATAACACCTTCACCTAGTTTCTAAATTAAGAAGTAATATGCACCTTAAAAAGATTATATCCTTCCATTTTCAGGTAGACGACCTTGTAAAGATCACAAAGAAAATCCCTTTGTATGTCTTTAGGCGATTTGCAGACGGCGATGTTTACGCTATTCGTAAACACAGCTGTGGTTCTCAGCCATTCTTATAGTTGTGAAATATAAGAGAGAGAGAGAGAGAGAGAGAGAGAGAGAGAGAGAGAGAGAGAGAGTTAATCCGAGGTGTTAACTTATTCATTTGTCTGAGCTTCGACTTTACTGTAATTTAGCAGTTCTGAATATTTCAATGCACAGTGTGCGTACGAAATACGAAGTCGCAATTTGTATCATATTCAGCATTGACTGTGTCACTATAAGTTCGTGATTATACACGAATGTTTATTTTATAGAGAGGGTCCAGAATAATCAGATCTTACTCGTAGCGTTGGTGATATTTACAAATTCATCGCTGTGTGGGTTTCTCCTCGTTGACAAATATAGACGATCTTTTTATCGTATTCGGGCTTGGTTAATGGGGTCAGCTGTCCTCATTAAAGAAGTAAAAATGTTCCTCTCCCTAAAATTCGGCCGGAGTTTCGTGCCAGATGTTTCGTTGAACCGTGAGTGAATAACGAGAGCCTTTGAAATGACATAATAGGGCGGTACTGTAATTACGCAATTGGACAGCATTGTGCCTCTCCACTGCGCTTCTGTGACCAGCTACTCTAGAAGAATTTCGTTGACTTGGCGTCGTAAAAAAAGTCGAGCATATATTTGTGGAAGGACCGTCTGAATGATGACGGGCGACTCAGGTTGCGAAAATGCGAAGAATATATACCATTTCGTAACTCGAAAATAGCGTGGTTGGTAATAAACCACGCTCGCATACATGTCGACCTGGTAGGTCTTAATGCTTGCAGTCGTGTTCTACTTTAAATTGTCTCTTCTGTGCGTCGTCCTCTCTCTCTCTCTCTCTCTCTCTCTCTCTCTCTCTCTCTCTCTCTCTCTCTCTCTCTTATCTACCTGTATTTTTAGTTTCCTGCAAGAGAAAACTATTGAGATGGCTTTGTCTGTCCGTCCGCATTTTTTCTGTCCGCCCTCATATCTTAAAATCTACTGAGGGTAGAGGGCTTCAAATTGGTATGTTGATCATTCACCCTTCAGTTATCAAAATACTAAATTGGAGCCCTCTAGCCTCCGTAGATTTGATTTAAAGTTAAATTTAACTTAATTTTGCGTATGGCAACGATATGGTCAAAGTTTCATGGGCCGCGGCTCATACTGCATTATACCGTGACCACCGAAAGATAGATCTATTTTTTTTTCTTGATACCTTGCTTTAGATGAATACCTGTGTACCTAGAGGGGGGGGGGGGGGAGGACACGTCGTTAGTTTCCAGGTATCATTAAGTCGGAAGGCCATGCAGCCGCTCATTTAAAATGCGAAGGACTTCATTGTGTCCACGCACAAAAATAGAAGTAAATATCCGCTGGGACTCATCAGTTCGAGGGGAAAAAATCTCCCTTAAAACATGTTCGTGGTAATAGCACCACTGCTGGATAGGGAAAAATTGTCAGCGCTGGAATTGGTCATATGTACGTTATTCAGTGAGCAAGAATTCCGAGCTTCATTCGTTTGTTATATATAGATATATATATATATATATATATATATATATATTATTATATATATATGTAAATTAATTCTTCGATAAAACACGATACGTCTCAACTCTAAAATTTTGGCCCATTAAAACACTGGTTTAAAGCTTAGGACTATATATATTTTGCCGCCAGTGCAACTTCTTCTGTCATTCACTACTTGATAAGGGCGGAAGTTAGTCCACCGAAATATAGTCATTAGCTTTAGAGCAGTGTTTTAATGGGCCTTTTATACATGATATATATATATATATATATATATATATATATATATATATATATATATATATATATATATATAGGCTATACACACACACACACGTGCGTTGGTGTGCTTTTATGACTGGTGCTTTACTGAAGCCAAAGATTTAGTTTAAAAAGAAAGAATATATATACCTGTTTTAGTTGTTCCTATGAGCCATTTAGTCTAACACCTATTCCAATTCAGCAGTAATGACTGGCACGTCTTGAATAAAAGAACAGAAATTGCGGTAACACATATTGAAGGAAATTGTAGTCTTGAGACGTTAATGATGAACAGAGAAGACATTGGGTACCTCTCAAGTTCGTGATGCCTATCACCACCGAGTCGCCCAGATAAAATGATGTTGAGAGTGTAATGGAGACCACCCTCGGTAGCCGTATGTTGGCGCGCAAGCACGTCACATAAAGTTAAATAAGCTGTAGTAGATCAGCAGCACTGCAATGCAAAAAAAGAAAAGCCAGTAAAAAATGCAAATGGTTATTGCTTGTTTTTTTTTCCTATTCTGTTACCGCCGGCTATTCTGCTAAGTACAGCGCCACCCTCGAGCTGTTGCTGCGCCCTCTCTCTCTCTCTCTCTCTCTCTCTCTCTCTCTCTCTCTCTCTCTCTTTACGCCGTGGAATCTTATTATTCTCTCGCCCTTGATCTGCTATGAAGAGAAATGGCCGACGCTGCGGATAGTTCTTGGTGGTCGTGGTCATCCCGTCATTTTTCTTCCTCTTTCGTCTTAACAGCTGAATGAAAATCCCCGGGTCTCGACGCTCATGAGGGGTTGCGGCGTCGTATCAAAATATTAAGTACGGTAAATCACCGCGGAATGAACGGGTATCTTCGGTTGCTAAGTTGGCAATTACATGACTCTGCGCATTCCTACTCCTTATTTTCTTTCGCCCTCCAGAATTAGCCGACGTGCGTGTGTAACCTGGCGTATATTTGTGTGTGTGTGTGTGTGTGTGTGCTTTACTGTTTTGTACTCTGCAGCAGTACGAACCAGTCAGGCTTCATTCAGGTGTTGATACGATTCAGGCGTTTTATTTTTTGTAATATTGTTTGTCATGAGGTATTTCGACTGAAACGAAACAGTAATGTTTGTGTAATTTAATTTTCCTTATTTATCTTTTAACTTATAAGCCAAAGCGCTGTAGGCACGCTGGGATTTTGAAATAACTACTTTCGTTCTACTAAAACTGCTACATCAGTGTCAAATATGTTCATTTTTACTCATAATGCATTGTTTGTTAACCATTCGTCTAATCTAGGGGTTCTTAACAGCTGGTATCCATACCCCTTGGGGTTATGAGAAGTACAGGCGGGGGTATGGAACTTGTTCTCTGGATAGTTGTAGTATATTTGATTTTAATGTGTCAGTGTATACATGGGTACATTTTGTAAAGAAATAACTATATAAAACTATAAATGATTTTGATTTTCTTGTATGTTCTACTCTTAGCTGTTAACTGTGTAAGGACAAATCTTGTAGCTGTGAGTTGAGGACTAAACCTTTGTATATATTAGTTCTGTGGAGTCAGGGCCCAAATTTCAAGCTGATTTCTACTCGATTGTGGAATGGGAATATCTATGCTTCTTGCATTTCCTGGCTATTTGTTTGTCCGTCCGCACTTTTTCTGTCCGCCCTCAGATCTTAAAAACTACTGAGGCTAGAGAGCTGCAAATTGGTATGTTGATCATCCACCCTCCTATCATCAAACTTACTAAATTGCAGCCCTTTAGCCTCAGCAGTTTTTATTTTATCTAAGGTCAAAGTTAGCCATGGTCGTGCGTCTTGTAACGCTAGACTACAGAGAACTCATTCGGCGCATTTTTTACTTATTAGTAATTTGAGCTGAGTGTCGTCTTGATTGCTGTTATGTCCTTTCTGCTTTTTTTCTTTCAGCTTCCAGATAGCTGGACTGTCATATTTCTCCTTTTGTTCTACTAGAACTGTACGAATTAAGAGAATTTCGCATGCCTGTGTCTATTATCGTTTTTTATCTTCATTTATGGGTAATCATCTTTTTTGTCAATCACTTCTCACTAGTTCTCGTTTTTCGTGGGCTTCTAGATTAAATCTTCACAGATAACCATTAAGTCTACCTGTCAGCACGTTTGCAAAAATCTCCTCTCTCTCTCTCTCTCTCTCTCTCTCTCTCTCTCTCTCTCTCTCTCTCTCTCTCTCCAGAGCGGTGTCTTTTCACACCATTCCTCAAGCTATACCTAGAGATTCGCGAGCCATCAGTCTGAATAATGCTTTCTAAATGACCGGAATGATTTAGCAGTTCCAAGCGTTTGGATTACCCCACGTGATCTAGTGCTGCGGCCTGCGTAGGAATACGATCGTTAGATACGTCACTGATAGTTATGACCCTAATTTCCTTTTGTGGTGGTTCTTTCTTTGGGCCCTCTTGGGGAGCTGGATTTATGTCTCCCCAACCCCTCTGAGCTAGATGAAGATGGTGATAGCCGTGGTGGTGATGGTGGTGGTAGGAAAGATGGTGATAATGTTCGTGGTTACAATGCATTGATGTTGTCAGTAGTGTATCTGACCTGTCGAAGATCACGGTAGTTTCTGAGGAATGCGATTGTGGTCGTGCATGTGCCAAATTCATTTGTGTTGTTATGCATTTTCTTGTTTGAGAAATGCATTAGTTGAACGTGGGGTTCATTTCCCTTAGGCTATGTTGTGTCACAGAAAAGTAGATAGGTTATATGGAAAAACTACTTTTATCTAGTAGGATTATCGCTAAATAAAAGAAAAAGGGATCAAGTCTTTCTCTGTCAATGGATTGTATCTACATTAACAAATTAGCAGCTAACCAAATGCAATGCCTGATAACGCTGAATGACCTCACAAGTCCCAGAGCTTGGCCTTTAGCCTATATTTTAGATTCCAGTTCCAAGTGTAGGTAGGCAAATGCTTCCGAATCTGACAAATTCCAGGTGACCCAATAAATACCGGAATAATGAACGGGGCCTCGTGACGTCTCGTGCCAAGTGCATGCTAAACAAATTGGTCAGTTCCAGAGGCACTCATCACCACTGAATAAACGACCATCAGTAATACGAATAAAAACCTGGAGAAATATACAAAAAATTAAAAAATGTCGGTCACGGATGCCCAGCGTCTTGCATTGTTGCGGTAGAGAAAAGTAAACTCCCAGCGGAGGCAAGGACGTGTGAAAGGCGGCAGATGATTGCGTCATCGCTCGCGGCCGGGGAGATGAATTTCCTCGCGAGATTCGAGGCGTGAGGGAATTCTGATAAAAGGGAGGAATATGAGAGGCGTTACAAACATTTTTCTTTCGCGGCTGTTTGCCTTTGATGTGAGTGTTAAGTTTTTGTTTCTCTTTTCCGCCAGATGTTTCGGTGTTTTGTGTGTATGCGCTTCTTGTACGTACGTAAACGCACACGTACACACCCGCACACACACACACACACACACACACATTATATATATATATATATATATATATATATATATATATATATATAATATATAGATGTGTGTGTGCGTGCGTGTGTGTATTTGTGCTCGTGTATTTATATATATATACTAATATTGGGTATGATCCTATATATATATATAAAATATATATATATACTATATATATTAACTCATGTGTATGTGTTACATACAGTGAGAGCGAGAGAGAGAGAGAGAGAGAGAGACGAGAGGAGAGAGAGATGAGCTTACTGAACTCCTGTGATGTTATCGTTTCTCTGGGCTGTCAACGAAGTAGCTTTAAACGTAGTTTATAGCGTGATAGATAATGAGGATCCCATGCGATGTTTGGCCATTGAATACACATCCATTTGCAGCCGATGACAGCTGCTGCTCATTCGGCAATATTATCATATAGATAAAACCTGATTCATTACCGTCGTCTGCAGCAGCAGCAGCAGAAGCGGCAGCAGCGCTTTCGCTGAGGCTACGGTTTCATGGCGTTTCATGGCTGGGATATTGTGTGTGTGTGTGATGTGTGGGGGGGGGGGGATATTGATTCAAGTCTTGTGTTTGTATCTTTGCATACTTATTTTTCTTATGTTGCTTTCTTATGTGCGTTTTTTTGCTTCTTGTTTGTTTACGCTGTTTTGCTCTCCTCGTTTCTCACACATTTGTATCTATCTTTTTGTTTATTAGTATATGTGTATATACATATATATATATATCTATATATATATATATAGATATATATTTATATATTATATATATATATATATCTACCTATATATATGTATATATATATTTTATATATATATATGCCTTATTATTTATTATATAATATATATATAATATTATATATATATATTGGTTACTTTCTAGAATTAATTTGAGTTTCGGTCTGAATTTCTCATGAGTCCGTTTTGTACTTATTGAACCAAACAGAAGAAACTTCTTTCAGTTTTCATCTGAAGATGGAAAAAGAAACCCACAAGATTATTGTGGGTTTCTTTGTACTTATTGTGTTGTTTTTTCTACGAGGGTTTGAATTCATGTATTCGGAGTCTGTGGCATAATTGCTGGTGTCATGTTTTCTATTTTATTAATTAAAATATGTCACCAAATTCAAAAACCCTTTGGCCTTAAAAAATCAGTTTCATATTGCATTCAATTTCAGCCAAAGGTTATAGCATATTTTAGTCCAAATTTATAATCTTAGTACAGCATAGATAGTTTTGCTCTAGGTTGAGTGTGATGTTAATTTTAATCAAAGTAAATTTTTCACATTATAAAAGATATATTCATATAAAATTTTGGACGAATTACCATACATTTGACCGTGCAGGCGTAGGGCTCTTCGAATCTACATAACATTGTCTGTAAGCAAGAGCATTTAGTGAAACATGGAGAAGCCAAAGCGTAGACTTTTATCAAGCGTACATGTAATGTCTCTTGCTCTGTAAGTAACTTCAATTTTAACATTCCGGAAGGATAATGGTTCTTTTTAAAATAAATTTTGAACAATTAAACATCATTGTCTCTTTTAATTTCGTTTATTTTTTTTTTGTATTTCACCAAATATTCTCATCAAAGGAATAAATCTTAAGTTTGCAAGCTTCATTGAATTTTTTACTTTCATTTTGTATATCAACAAATATTCTCATTGAAAAAATAAATTTCATTTTTTATTTCACCAATTATTCTCATCATCATGTTTTAAAACTATCACATTTCACAGCACCCACTCACACACGCTATTTTTTTTTTTTTTTTAATATGGCGTTTATAGTTTTTTTGTCGTCAGTGGCTGGGCTTGCCTCTAAATATCCCACATCCATCCATCCATCTATCCATCTATCTATCTTATAGATTGATAAAGCGACCGGAAAGAGAAACTAACATTATACATATTCCAGGGAGATTTGATATAATGATGTGGTTCATTTTGATCGATTCTGACCTGTAGATGGGATTTAATTCGGTGTTCAGCAGACGAGGAGAAGAGATTAAATTCACGTGTATCTGACAGGAATTATCCCTCATTGATATATACGAGGCTTTTAACTGCGACAATGGGTGGTGTTGATATGGTTTTCATATGCACTCGTATTCACATGGAATGCTAGATACCCGCAGGTGTATTTTTAGAATAGTTGTAGAGATAATGCTCTGAGCGTGTAAAATTATATTCAGAGTTACTTTTATGATAAGAGAGAAGTGTCAGAATAAGAGAGTAGTTTTAGAATGTGAATTGGCCACTGAAGAAATAATAAGTAAACTGCTTTGAAGAGAATTACCTATGGGGAATTTTTAGTGTTTATACATTGCGGAAACAGACAAGAGTATATGGTGCATATATTTGACTTGCTGTAGGTCTTCTAGGTTCGTGTAGCACAGCTTTTCAAGCCAGAAAAATTGCAAAGTAGCTTTTCTAATTTTATTTTTCCACTTTTCTGATCTTAGCTTAGGAATTGAATAGTTTGATTTCCATAATTATAATGACCAAGTTCTGGTTTTGGGGATTTCATTTTGGCATTTGAATTTGAATGTTTATATTTAAATATTTACTGTCAACATTTTCCATGTGGGTTTGATTTGATGACTTTAATTTATTCTGGAAGTCAATCGATGGCTCAGTTTCAATTGCATGTTGTAATGTTTTGATATCGTCTGACATCTTGTCCTTCCAGATCCATGATCTTATATTTAGCTTTTGAAGTCTAGTTTTTGGGCATTGAAAACGTAAAACCGTTCGGCTGTTCAGATTCTCTCTCTCTCTCTCTCTCTCTCTCTCTCTCTCTCTCTCTCTCTCTCTCATAAAGGCCTGGGTGCAAACCCATTCCTGTCAGGAGAGCATTAACTGAAAATGTCCAAAGCAGAGGGAAAATAGACACACTTTATTCTGAACCCGTATCGACGCCTTCGAAACGCCAAATCGTAAAAAAGAAAAAAATAATAAGAAAAAGTTAAGATATTGTGTGAAACCTTCCTCCGTGCCAAAAACTCCGCGCAAAGACGCCCTCGCATTATCACAGAAAGCGATTATCAATAACACTTTTATCTCCGGCATTTTCGGGTCTCTCTCTCTCTCTCTCTCTCTACCTCCCTCCTCTCTTCTCTCTCTCTCTCTCTCTCTCTCTCTCTCTCTCTCTCTCTCTCTCTCTCTCTCAGTGGATATTGGAGACGTATGTTTATGGCAAAACCAATTGGATCTCGCCGGCGATGGTTCGATGGGATGGTGGAACTTGCGGTCCCCAAGAGAGACAGACATGCTAATATCTCTCCCGTCAATGAATATTCATTACCTTCTCCCCTCCCCTAGCCACCCCCCGCCCTCCACCCCCCTTCCCAACTGGGAATGTTATTTCGTTACTGGTGTTCGTGAAGAACAACATAAATGTCTGGATGATGTTATGTTGTTGGCTTATTGTTGTAGTGGCATAGAAGTTATCCTGAGATATGTCATTTTTTTAAACTGTTTAATTTGATCTTAGGGTAAATGGTGACTGCACGATGTAAACAAATAGTAAGTCGATAATCATACACACATATATACTCCATACACTCACACATACACTGCACACACTCACGAACAAACAAACTCACCCAAATACACGCTCACGCAGGGAATAACTCGCTGTGAATCTTATCACTTTAAAACAATGCAAAAGTCAAGGACATTCTGGTGGTAATACGAGCATCCTGGCCAGTAAAAAGAAGAAGAAAAAAAGGGACATGATAAAATTCCACCTTCCAGAAAACGTATTAGCGGTCGAAAGGACACCCGGACAATTTACCACACTTGAGAAAATGGAAGGGTCTCGCGATGGCAATTGGTAACCACTTCCCCCCCATTACCCCCCCAACCACCTCATTCACCACCAACACCACAACACCCCCGCCCCATCTCAAGTCTCCCCCATGCCCCCACCATTCTCTGAAGACCCAAGGAATTTCGTGTATGTAGTATGTTCTTTCTTTTTAGTTTTTGGTTGGTATTGCACTCTCTCTCTCTCTCTCTCTCTCTCTCTCCTTCCTTCCTTCCTTCTGGTACATTTTTTATTATTCAATATTTTCTTCAACTCATGCGGTGCCCTGTAGGCAAGCATTACTTTAAGGGTCTTTGCAGTGTCCCTTCGGCCCCTGGCTACAGCCACTTTCGTTCCTTTTACCGTACCTCCTTTCATATTCTCTCCTCTATCTCACTTTCCACCGCAGTGTCTCTTCGGCCCCTGGCTACAACCACTTTCGTTTCTTTTACCGTACCTCCTTTCATATTCTCTTTCTTCTATCTCACTTTCCACCGCAGTGTCTCTTCGGCCCCTGGCTACAACCACTTTCGTTTCTTTTACCGTACCTCCTTTCATATTCTCTTTATTCTATCTTACTTTCCACCCTCTCCTAACACTTGATTTACAGTGCAGCTGCTCTGAGTTTTTCCTCCTATTTAATACGCCTTTCAAGCCTTTTGCTGTCAGTTTTCCATTTCAGCGGTGAATGACCTCGTAGGTCCCAGTGCTTGGCCTTTGGCCTAAATTTTTGTATTCAGAGCAATATTTTCTTCAGAATATAATATTGTGCAGATTGTCTGTGGTCACCACCATCAGGTGAACCAACAGCAGAGAGAGAGAGAGAGAGAGACACCTAAAAAAATCACGAGAGAAAATAATTTACGATGTGAAAACGCAACTTAAAAGGAAACACGATATTGGGGAGTGGTGGTGGTGGTAATCTGCGAGTGTATTGTCGGGGAAAAACACGCGGAATATGGTCCCCCCCAAAAAAAAGATAGAAAAAAAAAATATCAATCTCCAGGAGACGTTAATATCGTCGCCGAGATCATCCATCGTGGATGGGGCCGACACTGAAAGAGATACTGCTGCGTTCCTCTCTCTCTCTCTCTCTCTCTCTCTCTCTCTCTCTCTCTCTCTCTCTCTCCCTTTTTTTTTTTTTCTTTTTTTTATTTTACTCACGAGCTGAACGAACGCCGGTTGGAATGTAACAGCATTGTCGGTGTATTATTGGGACAGACGTGCGGGCGAATGCGATGTATTAAGTATATATATATATATATATATATATATATATATATATATATATATATATATATATATATATATATATATATGTACATACCAGTTGTCTTTATGGTATGGGTACACCAGTATACATAAAACGCGCAGACATATACATGTGTGTATAATATACACTTATAAATTATATATGTATATATATTATATATAGGTATATATATTATATATAATATATATATATATATATATATATATATATTATATACTTCATTTATCTGTATATGTCTACAATATAAATGCACACATATGAATTATTTTACTAGTTTTTTATATAAATTGGTACCTGGATCTTGATTCCAACCGCCCCCCCCCCTCCCCCCGTGGCGTGTTGGGAGGGACACCCATTTCACGCCTGGACTCTTCAGCAAGCAAGTTGACAAGAGCTACGAGGTTTTATTGCAACTTGCACCTTTTTTTTCTTATTTGGATTCTTTCTCAACTTTATTAGAAAAAGTAAAAACGGGGGGGTTTTGGGGTGGGGGGGGGGGGGGAGATCACCAGGGTACGGCATCGTCCTCCCTTCCAATTAAAAACTTCATTCGCCAGCTGGGTTGCCAGTTATGGTTTAATAACAGAAGGAAAACACTTCGGGGAAGAGCCGTTCGACGGCGGTAGTTAGTTTTTTTATTTTTTATAGCTTCGTGACACACACACACACGCACACACAGGCCGCCTGCTGAAGTAGATTCAATTCTAAATCTACCGCACACAGTCACACCCCTTTGTGTCCATTTATTACGAGGAAGGACATAATTACTTAATGGCATTATACTCCTTAAATAAATACGGTTCAGTGCCCCGTAGGGATAGGTGCGGTGGGTAGTGCCGTCAGTGCACCTCATGCGGTGCACTGTAGGCATTACGTAAGGTTCTTTGCAGCGTGCATGCCTTCGGCCCCTAGCTGCAAACCCTTTCCTTCCCTTTACTGCACCTCCTTTCATATTCTCTTCCTTCCATCTTATTTCCTTAACCCTCTCCTAACAATTGCTTCATAGTGCAACTGCTTTGAGGTTTTCCTCCTATTACACCTATCAGCCCTTTCACTGTCAGTTTTCCATTTCATCGCTGAATGCCTTCACAGGTCCCAGTGCTTGGCCTTTGGGCTAAATCCCATATTCAGGTCAATTCAATGTGGTTCAGTGGCGCGAACAAGAAAAATAAACCACAGATGTGAATTTCATAGGTACTTCTGTTCTCCATGGGAATAAGAAGAACTTTCCAATGTTTTTATAATTGTCCGCAGAAATGAAACGTTTCCACTTCACTTTTAGCTCAAAATAAACCTATTTTGTACCCTGGGAGCTCTAGGTAAAAATCTCTATGTATTAGTTTTTTGGGTAGGTTAGCAGAAACAAATTGGGTCCAGACCACTCGGTTGTAGGCTACTACTACTTGGGGCATAGGCTAAAAGGAATGAATATATTTTACCCCTGGGAGGTTTCAGACACGCTCTTCCAATTAAACCTGCGCCTCGATTCGGAACGTGAGTCCGAACTATTTGCTCTTAGTCTCGGGGAAAGAAAGATGGAGGGGAAGGAAAGACAGGAAGGGAAATCGTAGGCAAATAAGAGGCCAGAGAAAGAGGTGTTATGTTACGGTGTAGTGAGCGTCGCTGTTTATTCTCTTCACAGGTCAGAAGTTCAAGAATATATTTTTCGTCGTTTTCAGGAAATGAATTAATTTCCTTTATAACTCTTTAATTTGTTCGGACTTCATTCTCTGACTAGATTTGCTGCGAGATCTTAATGATATATATATATATAGTAGTTTCACTCTGAGAAGTTTGTTAGAGTTTCGGTTTTGAAAAGGTACGGCAATGAATTACTGTACAGTTGTGTTTATTCTTTGGGAATAAGAAGAACGTTCCAATGTTTTTATAATTGTCCACAGTGTTTTTGTTTTTTTATTTTTGATATGTAAAATTGCAGTGCAATTATACGTAAATTTTTAATGTAATCGTATGAAGAATTGCAATGCAATGTTACATACATTTTGAATGCAGTATAAAGTAAAATTTTAATGCAATTATCAACTAATTAGAGGAAAATGTTTACCTTGCTCCTTTTTATAATTGGCATATCTTCATTTACATTATTGCGTTTTTGTCAAGGAGTTCACTGGGCACTTTTGATTTTTAGTTGGTGACGAGCCCGGTTTTATCCCTCATTAACTGTTTTGTTGTGTTTTGTGGCAGCTGCCTCCGATGCAGAATTATTCATTAGCTGTCTATTGAATGATGAATCGCGGATAGGAATTCCTCGTCGCGATTCATCGTTCGGAATGTGATTCATTCAGAACTCGAGAATCAGGGTTTCTGTTGTTGGCCCCCAAGTTGTCAGACATGGCTGATAGTTTATTGATTCAGGCTGATGGATTATTGATTGAGCTCCTGCAGTCCCTCTTGTACGGTTTATGGACTTCAGAAATCCCCAGACACCTCAGGATTCCAGGCTTATGAAATTCCCTGACAGGGAATGATTGCCGAGAAGTTATATATATATATATATAATATATATATATATATATATATATTAATATATATATATATATATATATCTATATATATATTATATTTTTTTTTTCTGTTAAGGAGAATATGAGAGTTTCCTTTGTGATAGTTGTTTAGAGGCTTCCAGAACTTTTATAGTAAACATTTTATTATTTTGTTTAAAATTGCAAAGATTATTACGCGCATCTGAGCATGAAAACTATTTGATTTAAGTCGTCAGATAATATGTTCATTATACAAGAAATTCATTGTCTAGCGAAGTGACGCTGTAAAGCTTCAATGTTTAAACTACTTTGTCACTCACTTAGTGAACTGTAACAGAATTTAGGAGATATAAAATGTTCTCAGATTATAATCTCATGTTTTATATCAAGAGAGTTTTTTTTTTTTTTTTTTTTACCCGTAGGAACATTGTCCAAATCCGATATATCCCACTGAGAGAGAGAGATGAGAGAGGAGGACGAGAGAGAGAGAGTGAGAGAGAGAGAGATCCGTTTTTTTGTTTTTTTTATGAATAAATCGACTGCAGAATCGGACCTGAAACCTTGAGAATACTGCTAGAGATAAGTTTAATGTGCCTGAATTCTCTCAGAAATAGAGCGGCAGATTATACACTAAAGGGTGAGAGCTATAAAAACACAGTAGGAATTATAAAGGGAAAATGAACACAGAACTAGTCTTAGATGTGATGCAAAAGGTGGCTGAAAGCATGATACATGGGGGTGAGATAGTTAACATTCATGATATGCGATTTGAATTTATGCTTGGGAGGAGCGCAGTAAATGTTACATACATTACGAGACAGGCGCATGAAATTTTTTTTTTTTTTTTTTTTTTTTTTTTTATAAATAAGGAGGATAGAACGAAGCTTCGTTGTTGCCTTACAGAACCTCAAAATGATACGACAAGGCATACAACGGAATTCGTTGTCCCAGACTCTAGTTCTGTCAACCGGCGGCGAAATGCAACGAAACGAAGGTGTCATTAAATGTTGTCTCGCCAGAATTGTGTGATGTGTAAGCTTATTTGTTATATAATTTAGTATTTGTAAATATGTACCCTATATATAAGTATGTATATATATGTGTGTGTAAGCTTATTTGTTATATAATTTAGTATTTGTAAAATATGTACCCTATATATAAGTATGCATTATAGTATGTATATATATGTGTGTGTGTATAGTGTGTGCGCTGTGTATGTGTCAGCTTGTGTGTCGTCTATCAGTCTGTTTTTGGAACGGATCCATGACAGGAGCTGCTATAGGAAGTCTCCCGAACACCAGTAGTATTACAGATGCGGCGATTTCACTGCCATCCCCCCCCCCCCCCCCCCCCCCCCACCGTCATCCTTTTGATATCGGTTTCATTCCCAAAGAAGAATGCACCGCCCATCGCTGCTCGCGTTTCGCGTATCAAAAGTTTCCACGAATGGCCCGCGACTTTTATCAGACTCCCGTCCGCCGAACGCATTTCGGGGCCGGAATTGAAAATATGGTTGGTGTCGATTTTTTTTTTTTTTTATTAATTTTTTTTTTTTTGAGAGGGGGATTGAACAGATCATTCTCCTGCTGGTTTGGTAGACTGCCTTCAGCAAATGTCCGTCCCTGAAAGTAGAGGTAGTTGCATGTTCTTGAAAGGGATGTTGTCACTATTCTCATTTTTGGTTGTTGAGGCTACGTTGTCCTATTGAAAGGAAAATACGAGAGTTATATTTCGTTGTCATTAGTCTGGTGGCAGATTCACTTTCATATCAGAGAGAGAGAGAGAGAGAGAGAGAGAGAGAGAGAGAGAGAGAGAAATTACTTTTTATATCATGCTATTGGTATCACACAGGTCTGTCATCTATTTGGGTAAAGAAGAAACTCTGGCTATTTTACGAGTGTGCTCATTAGCAGGCAAGGACATCACGCAAATACAGTTAAGGCTAAAAGAGATTCGGAAGTTGCACCAATAAGTTGTACAGAAAAAAAAACAAAAAAAAGCAAGAGGAGGGCCAAGGACACAGAATTCCCTAATTCCGTACAAACATCATGAGGCAGCGTTTCGTTATTACCGCTGTACATTCTTTCACGCAGCCACGGCGGCGGTCACAGAATTCAATGTTTGTTCTATCTCGTTTCGCAGATGAAGTCTCGCTTTTTTCATGATAGACTTTTATTGGCAGAGCGGGAAATGGGCACTGGGGATTGTTGTGGGGTGGGGGTAGCGTAGTGGAAGAGGGTAGGGGAGGAGGGGGAAAGACAGGAGGGGGCTGTTTTGAATGTAGGGCGTTTGTGCAGTAAAGGTTTTCCTTTTCGATTGTGAATGAAATTGTAACAAAGGGATAGTGTCGTGCGTAAATTCGAATAGATCATAAGCTAAATAGGTCTGCTCATGATTTGTAAAATTTATTTACTTAATGTATGTATGCGTTTAGTTTTATTAGAGGGAAAACGGGTACGGCTAGCAATGAATAGGAGATGAAAGTATCACCTGAGAATAAGAGGCCAGTATTGAATATTTTAGCACAGTTACTTTACGTTCATTTCGCTCGATGGTTTCGTCCTTGTTTACCCCGCAAAGTTAATAAAATAAAAACGGAAAAAAAAATGTTGGTGAATAAATCCCAAATGGTGAGTTTCTTTTGCACAGATTTTTCAGAAAAGTAAGAACAACTTCCGGTAAATCAGTGTATTTCGTATGTTGCAAAGTTTTTGAGCCGCACCGCATGAGTCATAGCAATGCTCTACATCATAGGTATATAAACGTGGGTCGCGCGCCATATTTGTACAGATACTCAGACATCTGTTAACCTATCAGAGCGACCTGACAGCCGAGCTGATTTTGGTAGTGTGAGGTATGTTGTGGCTTCACTAAAGGGAAGCGAGGATGTCACAAAGATGGCTCTGGAGAAGTGCAAAGCCAAAAGCAGATTATTTGGGAATAGAACCTCTGTGTCTTTAAGATTTTCAGTCAGAGGTAAATTCAAGCACGATCTTCATGACTTCAAACTAATTTTTTGGTGAGGTTGCGTTCCCACTGCAGTAAAGGCATGCGTTTATGACGTCTGTCGTAAGAAATACAAGTTTTTATTCCGATTTAATATTTTTGAAGCCTGTTTTGTTGTTAGAGTACCTTATTTAGGTAAAGGCGAATTATTATTATTCCATTCTTCTAAGGAGTAGCCAAATTGGTATTAATTTCCTGTACTATAAACGACCTTCGCTTTCCATATGTTTATGTACTTTGTAATATTCCCTGTGAACAAAGAGGAGGATGAATTAATTATTTGTCAACTCTACCGTGTACATATTAAGCTTACAATCTTATATTTCAGCTCCTAAAATATACATCAAGACTTTATTTCGTCGAAATACGATATAAGGTTTTGGGAGCTTATATATTTTTAATCAGATTTCTTAATAGAATGTATTTCCAGGTAGATTTAGATGTAGCTTAATGAGTTATTTGCTTAGCCTATTGGTCAGTTTTGTGTGTGTGTGCGTGTGTGTAATGGGGTTATAAAATTCATACCCTGGACACATTTGGTGTCGCCAGCTTCTTGTGTGTATATATATATATATATATATATATATATATATATATATATATATATATATACATACATACATACATATATATATATATAATATATATATATGCACATATATATATAACATACTACATACATACATACATATATATATATATATATATATATATATATATATATATATATATATATATATGCAATATATATGTATATACATACATACACTCACACACACATATATATATATATTTATATATATATATATATATATATATATATATATATACACATATACACACATACATACATGACGGTAGTTTTGTCTTGTTATTCCCGAGAGCAGACTTTAAAAATAAATAAATAAACTGTACTCTTAAATATATAAACACCCACATTCAGTACATGATTACACAATACACGGACGGCGTATAACGAACGTTCAGTGCTTACATTCACAGAAGATGTAAGGACAAGCGCACACACGCACGTATACGTACGCACGTCGCATAGCAGAACCCGGAAAATGTGATCAAAGAGGACCGACCCTGCTCTCAAGTCTCTTTGAGAGCGTGACGGAAGCTTTATGAATATTCCACACAAATAGAGAGTAGACGTGATTGCTAATTGAATTTGGAGGTTTCATCGGGACAGAATTCGAGTTGACGGGAATGAATCTAAAATTCAGATGCACGTAGAGCTGATCCTTCTTTTTATGGGGTTATGTAAATTTGTATATCTTCTTCTTCTTCTTCTTCTTCTTCTTCTTCTTCTTCTTCTTCTTCTTCTTCTTCTTCTTCTTCAACAGTTATGGTTTCATGAGTTCTTCAAAGGATGAGGTCATCCGCCATTTAAATTCGTTTACATTTTCCTGTGCATGAATGTATGTATTTATGAAAACTTGTACTCTCTCTCTCTCTCTCTCTCTCTCTCTCTCTCTCTCTCTCTCTCTCTCTCTCTCTCTCATATGTATGCCTTCTCTTTGCACCAGTCTAATTTCCGTCTGAAAACAAGAGTAAAATGGCCCTCAGTAAAACTAATATTTAATAACGTTTTTATATGTCCAGTGCAGCAGAAGTTTCCAGAGTGGTAATGTTTTTTTTATTATAGTCAATATTTTTGCAACAAATATTTTTATTCCTGCGTGGGTGTAAATTGGATATACTTCCGTAGGTAAAGGGATTATTTTATTGACTACCGGCGGTCAAGTGTTGTGACCAGTGTGTGTTTTATTTTTTTTCATATTTTCCAAGACTCCCATCTTTTGACTGAAGAACGGTTGAGAAGAAGAAGAAGAAGAAGAAGAAGTAGAAGAAGAAGAAGCAGCTAAGGTTAATGATGATGGCCTCAGACTGTGGTATTTGGGGGAGAGACCTGGGTATCGTAGTTTGCTGACATATGTGACGAAACTTGAAAACATACTTTTCTGCATTTGGGCAATGTCTGTGGCTGTCACAAGAGGATTGACGTATATTCATCATGTCCCCAAGCAGGTACTACCTGTCATAAGTGTCGAAGAATGGACCCGAAGCAAATGGAATTGATAATTTCTACCTGGGAGTTGTACCTGATTGAACATCCAGTTTCAGGTCGACCTTCTGTTCACTTTTGAACAGACGAGACGAATTTTGACGCTTCCTTCAGTGGCAGGTTCAGCTATCCTGCTTTCTCTGATTCGTCATCTATCGCGAGACGCTGTGTTTTGCATGCGCCGGTAACCTTTCTTGTTGCGACGCCAGCTTACGTGTGTATGACTTAATCAGCCAGTCTCCTACCCACTGTATGATCACTATGACGTGCCATTATGCCACCAGATTGCCCGTTTAATCCGTGCTTTCAAGCCATGAGAGTGAAAAGTAAAGAAGCCAAGGGATAAATAATAAAAGGAACGCCAGAAAAAAATATAGGATGTAAATTATGGTACCAGTTGAGCAGTGGAGA